>NC_139659.1:5840439-5940439 GCF_951799395.1 Argentina silus
GTGTACTGGCACTTGTACTGATTAAGCCTTTTGCACGAGACCGCGCGCTACGTTACATTTTAACCCTGTCCTTTCCACCTAGACTGTATAAGATAAAAAAACAAAAAATCGCTTGTCTCTTGGTTCTCACTGGTCACCAGTGTGCTTCAAGGAGACAGCTTCAACCATCCATGTTCATTGTTTTTTTGTTTGTGTGTGTGTGTGTGTGTGTGTGTGTGTGTGTGTTTTCTTGTGTAATTTATCATCATGGTTTTCATTCCTAAGGCTATAGCTTACTTATAATATAGATCAGCTTCATAATGTTGTGTGATATACACATTTTTTTAAATTTGAGTTTTCCTGAACTTGAAGAATATTGTATGGTATTTTGGTGATTCTTTGGTGATCAACTCTTAAAAGCAGAGGTAGCCATTGAAATGAGGATACAGATGATGTTTTTGTTTTTGCACAATGTTAAACAAAGAGGTCAGAGGTGAACATTGAGCCTATCTCCCCCATAGTTCTAATGGTGATTTAGATTAATGGTAATGGTCATGCCGGCTTAGTCATGAGAGATGAACCCCAAAAAATGTAATCTTATGATTGATATAGCTCCAATTGATCAGATTCATGTAGCATCCGAGCCTTCAAGTGTGAGAAGAGAGGAGAGCACAAGATGAGTGTGTCAACTGATTACCCAAGCATGAAGTGCTTGCCTTAGCGGTGTGTCTGTGCTTGGCCTGTGTATTCTCAGTTATTCAATGGCCAGCTCGCCAGATCAACAAAAGCCGTTTCAACAGCACTGCTGTATCTGCTGAGGGTAGCTTTCTCAGCTTTGCCAGCAAAGCTGCATTGTTTAGTTGCAGTCAAACAAAATAACCACATTTGCAAACCCAGGTGAGAGACCTGAGTATAGCCTGTGGATCCTCTCGTTTTCATTGGCTACTTCAGTGAAACAAACAAACAAACCACACAAACAAACACACAGCTAAACAAATAAAGACACACAGGTAAAAAAGGTGAATGTCTCAATACTTGAAGTGATTTGTATTATTGATAATTGAGCTGCATAATCCTATGTATGAGTAGGTGAGGATCTGCAACCTGCAAAGTGCATTTACAGAGGAGTGTAGACTTTAGAATACATCAATCTGACACCCCTGCATATATGACATAGTGTATTTGGTTACAAGGGAGATTGTGTTAGATTACAATGTATTCATTCAGGTCCGTAGTGAATATTAAATCAACTCAGGCCACATACTTCACGTATTATTGCATCGACCCAATTATGATTCTTCACATCACAATGAACAAAAAAGAGGCTCTTGAATACATTTTGATATGAAATGAATAACATAAGTCTCAACATTAAGAATAATCTTTTTTTTCGTGGCTAATTTCCCTTTAAGGAAAACGTAGCTGTAGATCATTCAGCAGATATGCACAGCCATCAGATGACACTAATTCAGTCTCTTTGAGATAGTATTGAGAGGTTATTTTTCATCAGGGCATGGTTCAAAGTTGATACTGTAATCATGATTTCTTTGAAGAACTTATTTTTGATTTTCTGGCATAGTCCAAGTTCCTATCTTATCGGTATTGCTGATACAGCCCACTGAGCTTCTGGCAGAGGAACTGAACCAGTAAGGTTTCTGTCCATCAGGTCAACACTCACACAGAATGCCACAGCTGGACCATTACCGTAAGGTACAAGCTGCGTCTGTAAGGTAGTGGGGACTAAAGTCATGCTAAGGTAGCTAACAGTCCTGGGTCAAACACAATACATTCATAAGATATATGAATGTAGTTTGAGGTGTGCTTCCTTGTGTATTTTACTCAGGTCTGGCAGTTAATAGTTACTGCACACGTCTGTCTTTATACGAGAGATAAGCACACATTATCTGCAGTGTCTGCAATGAGAAAATAGGACAGCTGATGCAATATTGAATTTATGTTAATGTACCTATATGTACAGTTTAAATTGATTTTATTATATGATGACAATACATGCCTTTTCAATTGGTGCAGAGGACACATGAACACATTTTTGAGTAGGAAGGCATGCGCAACCTTTGAATTTCATTCAACAAAAATGTAACAGCATTGAAACGGCATGGGGTTAAAAAGAGTTGTGCTGCTGTTCATAAAGTATCAGCAACCGGAGAAAATGTCGTTGGAATCCAAGCCATTATCTGCGATGCATCTGAAGCGGGGAGCCATTTCTGAGTGAACGTCGTTTGTGTTTGTTCCACCCTCTCAGATTTTCCCAAAGGTGGACCCACAAAGTCTATCTCTTCTTCTCTGACAGCATCCCTGTCATTTAGTCACGGCTAACGGAACCCATAGCCTGTCGGGAGAAAGTACAGTCACTGCATAACAAAGATGAGATGTCTAAGATACAGATCCCCATACAACTCAAAACATCACATTACCTCACTGTTATTGGACAGCCAGGCACACAATGTTCTTAATTTGACATGTAGCATTTCAAGTCTGAGGGTGCATGTTTATGAATGTTTATCATCAACAAATTACTGTACAACTTTAAAAACACAAAGAAAGCAATTTTTTTTACTTTTCACGCTTAACACAGTTATTGTGTTACCCATATTCCATACATTCATAAGCTTGAGATAAACATATTTTATTACAATAGTTCAAACTTGTTTCTCATATCAGAAATAATCATATTCACCATTACAATGCATAGTCCAAAGATGTTTTGCTGGTTCAAATGTTTTGCTTGTACGAGAGCTGCTTGGTTAACACTCATTCCATTTTAAGGCAGACGGAATACCATTTGAAGACCCCTGAGAAAGACAAGGTGATAGCCAGGGTCTCTGACAAGCACTCTCCCCTCTAGCTGAATGTGAGCAGACACCATCTGAAATATTCAACAGGACATTCAATTTCAGGTTTATCCAGAGTTGAGAAAGGTCTTATATATCCAAGAAGATGTTGAACACTAGCATTCATGGTACAATCCAGGGGCCAGTCGTACTAGATACAGAAATCTGATAGTATGTGATAGAATAGCCCGATCTTTGCTCAAGGCTCTACATCCTTTTCTTAAGCTTCTGACGTATCCTTGAGCTTCTTCAGGATCCATAAAAGATTTAGCAAACAAATTCTATTCCTAGTTTCTTCAGTAACATAAAGTAACATCCACCTTTGTGTGCAATAGGCTAGTCCATGAAAGTCTTGTAACATTGAGGTTATGCCAGAGAATAACTCTCGCTTTGGAATTCGACATACTCTTTGACAATTGTAATAATGGTTGCTGTGAGTTGAGGAAAAATAACAATTAAGAAGTTTTTCCAAAATATTTTGTGTAATATTTTGATCCTGCTATGATGATGCATATCTTTGGTAATTCCTTTCCAAACATGAGCAGAACTGCAATAGATTTATGTCAATTACTCACAAACGTGGATGATATTGCAAATCACGGCGGAGGATGGAAATGCAAAATCCATACTGCAGCTCACCCTGGACCATCTGTGATGTGATGGCTCGTTGGCATTCCGGACTGCTGCTGGTGATCAGGGAGCTGAGGCCCCACTGCCAAGATTAGCCTGGCATTAATGGAGACAACAAATGTGAGGAACGCAGCCAGGTGTATTACTCTGACATTAGCTCTCCAGCCATCACTTTATAGAGGGAGAGAGAGAGAGAGAGAGAGAGAGAGAGAGAGAGAGAGAGAGAGAGAGAGAGAGAGAGAGAGAGAGAGAGAGAGAGAGAGAGAGAGAGACTGCAACAACACTAGGATGGCTACATGTATTCCATGATTTTCACCACAAAACATTTTTTCTTACAGTGTGCCGATTCAGAGGAAGTTTTGGGAATATTGGGGACATTTGTGTAATGGGAATCGTTCTTTGAATACGTTTGATGGGCTCTGTGATATACAACAACCTCCCGATCAATATCAGAACATGATTGATATTTGATTGTTTCTAATGCGCATTCCATTCAACAGTGAAGTCATTGAATGTGAAAGCCATGCATCTTGCAATGTAACTTTCTACTCATCTTGTAATGTTAAAGGTTGTCGGACCGCAAGATTTCTAAAATTGCGCAATATGAAACTTTTCAGTTCTTCTCATTTATTATTTAGAGGTTTTTTTATTTTTATGAATGGAATACAGCCAACAATAAATTGATCCAGAGCTCTGAGTTTCCCCCCCAAATTATTTTGAATTCAGCTCACCTTATCCCAAAGTCAGTATAGAGACGTTTGTTTTTATTGTTGTGGAGGCGGTGCAATTGTTTAGGTTGCTGTTAGGTGATAAGAGTTTCTCTAAAATAGACGTAAAAAAGAAGTTTAAATCTGGGGGATTTAGAGCCAAATCCCCATGCTGTAGCGGCAGAGGAGGTCTTCTCCTAAGGGATTATGGGTAGCCTAAGCCCCTCCACAACAAGGACCTGTCTACTTCATAGACAAGGCTTAATGCTGTTTCCTGGGAGGTATAGGGGTAATGTTAGCTAGACTTCTGGACAAGTGGGAATGTGTCATGATGTCTATGGTATGCTATAAAGCTAACATACTGTCAGAGCCTCTCTGTGTGGTTTCTAGTCCTGAATTCACTTGGTTGCTGTCAGGATGGTTTTGGGTAACCCTTTATTTTACTGCCCAGTATTACTGTGAGCAGGTGCTGGGTATTGTACTGTTGTTAAATGCATATTAATAACAGTATAACAGTACAGTTTCTTTAAGATTAACCTACAGTATTTGCTATTTAGTACAAGGTAGTTACCAACTGTACCAGAAAGTATCCCTTGCTACAACATAGTTTATTAGTAAATACTGCATAAATACAAGCTGAAACAGGCTGTAAAGGAAAGGATTACCTTTATTTTGCTATGGTTTTTAAATTAAGCAAAGTTGGTCTATCATAGATTAGCTGGGAAAATATGGTTGCCCTATCTTGTTGTCTTCACGTAGCTAATTAACACAGCTGTGTCATGTCTTTGGGAGAGAATTGCATTTAACACATAGCTCTGTCCTCTGCCAGATACAAAATGTTCGAGAATATTTGACATTTGCCATCCACATATGGATGAGACTTGATGTCTGTTCATTGACATGTTTGAGTTCTTTCCATTTTCCAGTTCAGTCATTTCCAGTTATGGGAGTAATCACATTTTCAGTTGATATAATAGGTTGACAATTAAAAGATTTATAATGCAGGAAGGAGTGTGAAAACCCCTCATAAGTTAGTTGAACTGTATCCGTGTGTGAAAAGAAATTGATTCTGCTACAGTAGCTTTTCACATCCATCGTCTGTGGCATATATTGGTACCTGAGACTCCGACTATAGTTGAAAAGGCATTTAAAGAGGTCTATTATCATTACTATAAAATGTTTGTGAATAAATATCTATTCTCGAACAGTAATTGGGTATAATAAATAAAGGTATTATTCCACAAATGTCAATTGTTTTGCCTTCATGACTAAACTGATAAAGCTGATGAACTGAACATTATTTCAAATTTATGATCAAATTTACACTTGACGAGCTCCATGTATTTACTTATAATGCATGTTAATACAACATGCTGTTTACATTCATTAGCCAGTGGCTATGACATCATTAGTTGTAGAATGTTTCCACTGCAGCACTGTGACATCAGAGAGAGTATCCCTGCCGTTCACGGTACTCTCAGTCCTCTCATGATCTACCCCATTCAAACACTCACAGTAATTCATTAATTAATCACACATGATAAGATAATGTCGACCAGCTACAGTACTCAGGCAATACATACGACTGTATATTGAAGAGAACATAAGCCACTTTCTCTTCTGCCTTTTTTTTAACTCAGGAAAGGTACAGTAGAAGATATTCCCAGTGGAGATGTTCCTTCACCTTATCTGATATGATAATGTATAACAATTTGAGTGACAGAGGTGAGTCATAAAATGAATAGGACATTTACATGCACGTTTGATATGTAGAATAACCCGTTTTATCTCCCTGTCAACTTAGGACTCTCTTGTAAAAAGTGAAAGTCTTCCACTCTACACCACTCTGTTGCAATATCCATGCAGTTGAACTGTCATCTTTTTAAGTTGGGGTCTAAACTGTCGAAGTTTGAATGAGGCAGTTTATTCTGTACACCAAGCCCTTGTGACATTCCCCATAGTCAATGATGAATGCCACACTTCAATTTTATCCTTGCCTTTACACCTCAATGACTTGCTACGCCCTGATTCTCAATAATATTGTTTCTGACAGAAGTGATTCAGAGAATATTGTAGTATGACACAGGATAACCCCGGAAATAGGAACACTTTGATACAAGTCTGCAAGTTGTTTGGTTACAATTCCCATTTCTTCAGCTCATTGTTTTTGGCATGTTCACAGCAATAACTCAGTACTTTATGATTACAGTACTTAAATAAATTGCGCAATGCTATTCTATTAACTTGTCTAATAACCCCTATGCAATCACCCTATTAATGGCAATCATAATCATTTTTGGTTGTACTGTATTTGGAGGGTGGAAAACCCCAAAAATGAGGAATAACAACTCAAGGGCTATACACACCATCTCTGGAACATTTCCAAAAGCAAGGACACTCTCTACCTTAAATTAGTTTTCAACTCTATTTCATGGGTTACATGCTGAGTCCAGTTTTCTGACACAACAACTGTTTGAACAGTTAGCAAGCTTGGCAGCTTTACCAAATGAAACAAATCCGAGAAGGTTTAGCAACATAAAGAGTTTTAATAATGCATTCAACATTAATATTTAACTGAGCAGTTTTCAGGTAGTGTGAAATGGAAGTGAATTCCTTGTGCTGCTGTGAAATTCAGACCTTGTGCTTCATGTCAGACCATTTTGATTTAGGTCGGGTCTCTGAATACTGTATAAATTTGACTCACTGCTACAGCATACTGTTTGTCTTACACAGCATACTGATTGTTGCCTCTCTGTGTCGCTCTATAATTCTGCTTTTCGAAAAAAACAACCTCAGACATCTCTTTAAAAGTGACAATTCTCTACAGCCAAGCTCGATCTAGAACACCTGGAACTACACTGTTTTTGGTCCCACTTACTATGTTAGGCACACACATATAACACATTATAACTCATTATAAGCATGTACAGTATGATGCCTTATAATGTCTTCATAATATATCATAGATACTATGTATCTATATTACCTTTTTTTCAACTGATTGAAAATGGCTGATAATAGTCTCAGGATTATTATGAGGCGATATAAGACATTATAATGCAGTCATACATGCTTATAATGTGCTATGAACACAGTATAACTGTATGCTCTACTTAAATTGTTACCCTATTTTCCTTTTAATATTTTTCAACAATATATTCAAGGAAATGTTTACTATACTTTGAGACAGTACACAAAGAGTCTGTTCCCTGTAAGTAACGCTCTTGACTATCTATTAAGCCTTGACTACAGACAACAAGGTTATATTGGACTGGTTGTACATTACTTGTGTGAATGAGGAACTGAATAAAGGCCTAATACAACCAATAATACCTAAAGGACAAATTAGCTACTTGAATATCCCTTTTTTAACTGCTAATTAGTGCATGATATGTGTTCACTAAAATAAAGTGTTAGCATAATGGTTTATTTAGTGTGTCCCTTGTTAAAACAAAGGTACATCAATGTGTTACTATATGTAAATTGGTACAATAGTGCCTGACTATACATTTTTGTGCCATTATATCCTTACTTTAAATCCACCGTTATCCTCTTTATGACCAGAGAGAGAAACAGTAGAGGCTTTGCAGTGCTCTGTGCAGATACACTACTTTTCTCATTATATATAAGCCAAACCATGCAAACCCCCCCATGTGCATCACGAAATTGGCCGAATCTTGGCAATGAACTTAGTCATTCAATGCAAATTGGTCATACATAAGGTATGCCCTACAGCTGGTGCACTGTGATAACACAAGTGTCCAAACACTCAGTCATCTGGTAAGAAAAGGAGTGGGATACATTTGCATTAATTTCATGTTAAGCACATTTGCTTATATGCATAGGATATTTTCATAAATGTCAAATGAAAAATGTTCCTTTGGGACAAGGGCATCTGTTGCCCTCCCTTATTGATTAGAAACAGGCTCTGTTAAGCGCTGACTCCCTGCCTGCATAAAACTGTCCTTCATCTATATTTCACATCCCGCTCTACGTGAGAGAGAGGGCTTTATTTGGGGTCTGGGCTTGTTTTTTCCCTTCATTGTGAATTCCAGGCCATTGCCAAGCAGGCAAGATGTCTTCATCTCCCATCCTGTCATGTTGCTGCCACTGTCCCACTGAGTGGCAACGCCGCAGTCCCTGATCGATCTAGGTCTCCGTCAG
This sequence comes from Argentina silus, assembly GCF_951799395.1. NCBI lineage: Eukaryota > Metazoa > Chordata > Actinopteri > Argentiniformes > Argentinidae > Argentina > Argentina silus. The sequence continues at coordinate 5,848,772 of NC_139659.1, forward strand.
TGATGCACCCTCCACCGAGAGGATAGCTCCTTCTCCATTCATTACGCTTAACATCAACCTCTTGTTTTAACCTGCCAGGCAATAGGCCCAGGAATGAATACAACACTGCTGTGAACATAACGGGACACGTGTTCATGTTGGTGAATACTTTGTGAGACAGCTGGTCGCTCAAGCCAAATGTTTGCATTTCCACTGTAGGTCACTGTGTTCAGGGTTGGGAATTTAAAGGCAGGTCTTAGGATTACCAGTTCTATCAGTTTTACCAGTGGTCCTCTGTGGCTCAGTTGGTAGAGCATGGTGCTAACAGCGCTTAGGTTGTGGGTTCGATTCCTGCTGGGACCATATGTACTGAAAAATAAATGCACTCACTGCAATCTAAGTCGTCTTGGATAAAAGCGTCAGCTAAATGGCATATAGATCAACACATCTTCATCACATATACATCAAACTATACACCATCCATTGGAAAAAGTAAATGAGGCACATATTCACTGTGGAATTTCAAAAATATTCGTCCTGAGACCCAAGTATTGCTATTCTTCCATTCAAAGTCTGGGGGGGATTTTTTTTTTTTGTGGGAAGAGGAAATTGTTTTATAATTACTCTTGTATACTGCAAACAGGAATGTGTTAAGTCATTAAATCAAATATCAAGCATGTCTATGACTGAAATGACTTATTTCGGAGACAATCGGAAAAACATCAAACTATACACCATCCATTGTAAAAAGTCAATGGCCAGAGTGGCCATTTGTCATTGTCGTAGCCCTGTGTGTGGGAAACCTGCTGTGTATTGCAAGACAGAACAGCTTACGATCCTATAGAGCAAACAAGTTGTGTTTATGGAAACATGAAATATAATGGAGATAAATACATGTTTTCTGCTCCATACCTGTGTAACACTAACTTGCTTTGTACAGTTATGTAATAATGGGGGTGAGTTTTTCAATTACATAATTTGTCATTTATTAAAATTGTTTCTTTCTCAACCCGCCCTATGGTAGTGCTAATCTGTTTGACAGGACAGGGTTATAACCTCTCTTTGTCTGAGTGTGAGTGTATGTGTGTGTGTGTGTGTGTGTGTGTGTGTGTGTAGGGTGATAACCTCTACTGTGCCACCACTAACTTAGATCCTAATCCTCTGTGACACCCCCCTGCCTGACTCTGTCAATTAGAACTGTGCTGACATGCTCACCGGTGGGTGATGCTATGGGCTTTGTGTAGGATCAGCTCATTGTCCTTGACGTTCTGTCCTTCCCCAAACATCCAGTCATCTCGCCACCTCAGTCCGCTGTCCTCTCCAATTGGCAGAAGGTGTCTGGTATGGTACTGAGGGTCAGCCCGTTTTGATGATAAGGATGTGGATGTGTACAAAAATACCTCTGCTATTTCAGCTTCTGTGAGTTTGTGGGATTTGTGTATGGGTGTGTGTCTGTGTGTGCGTGTGTGCCTGAGTGCATGAGTGCGTGCGTGCGTGCGTGTGTGTGTGTGCACAAGTGTGTGACTGTGTGTGTGTCTGTGTGTGAACAAAATAAAGTTTGAAATAGTACTGTAGGCATTTCGGTGGGAGTCGTGTTGCCCTGAAATGCCAGAGGATGAGCATAGAGAAGGATGAGAATGTGTGTTTTGTTATGAAATGACAGACACAGCTCTGCAGGATTTAAATCTGCAGTCATACAGTACGGCTCCATGCCGTCTCATCTCTTTCCCCAGGATGGATAAGTCCTATGAAAACAAACTACAGTGATGTCACTCCAGCTGTCACCTATGCATCGAAGACAGGGTGTCATTGAGTTGCACTTACCTGGATAGTAATGCTGTAGCTACTCTTGACACAGTAACATGGTATGAGTTGAGAGGTTTAAAGAGGAACTTTAATCCAACCCCCTTTCCGTACAACAATGCTTGATAACTAAGAGATATTCGACAGTATGGTGAGTGTAAAACAAGGAAAAATGTTTACAAAAGTGGAACTTCATGAAAGCTTCATAGCACTCGAATAATCTTAAATTCATTGTAGGCAATGGGCAATTCCCCAGTCTGATGATATTTAGGTGAGAAAACAATTAGTACCTGTTGATGTTGAGCAAAGTCTGCTGACGTCCACCCCAAGACTTGGTGAATGTTGGACAGATTTTGAAGACCATCTACTAGATCAGCTATGTGTTGATTTCATGGGAGGATGGTGGAGGTAGAAAAATCAAAGGATGCCAGAAAGTTACTTTTGGCAGAAACTTACATCTGATTTCGTCACACTGACTGGTAAATGGTTATGGAATGTGCTAGAGGCAAAGACACACAACACAAGGTGTTATCTGAGGAGGCGTCTGAGAAATTGTACGAGACCCTTTTGATGGCTGCCCCAGTGTCCACTCCAATAAGCTATGAATGGTGAAATTCCCTCTTCTAACTTTTAAGTTGTCTATCATTTAAAGTTTACCTGCAGACTGTCTGACTCATTCTGTGCTGAATACACCATATCCAACAACATATATATATATCATAAAGAATATATAAATTTAGAAAATATAGTAGGACTTGGATGTAATAGAAGTAATTTGTGAATCACGCTTGCCTGACGAGTAGCTTTAATTGTGACCCGAAGACCTTTGTTATCTCTCTGAACCAATGCGTAGGCTTTAGTTTAGCGGGCTAACATACTCTTGTCGTGCGCAGACGACACAGGTTTGAAGCAAGTCAGTCAGTCAGTCACACATAAACCACTGACAAATGGTTTATGCGTAATGATATGTGTTGCCACACTCATGCAGTACCTGATGCTGTAGCTCATCCAGTGATCCTATCAGGCCTTCACCCTTGTATCTCCTGAATAAAAAATGACTCCATAAACCAATAGAAAGGGCCACTCCAGGTCATCCCGGTCTCAACTCACGACACCACAGCCTGAGTTGCATGAGCTGCCAATGAGCTATCGAGTGTGTACAGCATATACCTTAGAGAATAACAGAGGGGAGGTGAGCACACACACATTCACACCTTTAGAAATATGTGTATTGTAGATATTCTAGATGGCATTTGAAGGGGTCTCCTGGGGCCATGGGTTCATTAGTGCGGCTGGACATGGCTGAGTAGTGGAGGCCGGAGGCGTGCTGCTGCGGAGGAGAGTCAACTTCCTCACACCTCGACGTGATTGGAGGAGCATCACACAGAGAGAGCACTGGCTGTCCACTCTCGTTTAGTTTAATTTGACATTTTTAGAAACTAAGCACACATATTGTATGATTTTTGTTGTTGTTGTTGACTAAAACAGCCATTGGAAATGATAATGGAGGTCTAGCAAAATCCCTTATTGAAACTTGAATGAAATACTATAAACTTTGTGTCTCACAGCAGCATCTTGAGAAGTAAAAAGTAAAAGTAAGCACCTTTTCTGCCTTTGAAAACGGGTGAAAACGGGTGAAAGTCATTTAGAGCATCATGTGTGACCACTGAGCAGGTTTTAACTCGAGGTCGGTTCAATGTCTGGTTCAGTGTCAAGGGGGCATCTAGATATGACTGGCAGACAGACAGAGGTTTGCTGATGTGTGGAGATGAGGCATATTCCCCACACACACCTAGACATGTGTGCGGATAGCCGAGCATGCACACACACACACACACACACACACACACACACACACACACACACACACACACACACACACACACACACACACACACACATACACACACACACCTTGGCCTATTCCCCACACATCCCTCCTCCAGGCAGCTGGAACAGCAGCTTAATGCACCTTCATGCTCAGAAGGACTGAATAAATATTAATTAACATTTGGGGAAATCTGAAGAATTGACTGATGCTTAACTTATTATGCAAAAAAGATGGATAACCTTGTGTGAGAAAAGAATGCGCAAGGTTGTGATAAACTGCTCGATCACACTGCAATCTCTGGAATGGAAATTCAACATCCTACCTCAAACACATTTTGATCCAGAATTATTTTAATTGCAATGTGTATTGACAATGGAATTGGTTTTCACAAATCAGAGAGAGAGAGAGAGAGAGAGAGAGAGAGAGAGAGAGAAAACACAACAAACACAACCCCTAGATGAGTTCACAGATGTTTTGTTTTCTGTTTTAATTTTTCTAATTAAACCCATTCCTCAATCTCAGGATTGCATCTATAGATGTGTGCCAAGTCGTTAGCATTTTAGCCGCATCATGAATGTATTTGTGCTAAGTGTAATATTTTGGTATAATGAGCGGTCCCAGGTGCGGTGCATAGAAAGGGAGGCAGACGAGTAGGTAGCGGTACCAAATGAAAGGTTCTTTACTTAAAGTAGAGTAGGCAAAACAGGATACAAACCCAGAATTAATCTCGAAAACAAAAGGGGAAGAACACAGTCACCAAAAACAGTACTCGCATATTCAAAGGCTTACATATCTCAAGCGACCAACAAACCATGCACACACTGTGAAGACTAAGCGGGGAGTGAAGGGAAGTGAGGGTACATAAAGCATCAGTGACAATTAAACGTTTAGGTGCAGGTGCTAAGTCTATGAGTGAGGCGGCACAGTGGGCAGCCGGAGGGAGACACCTAGGGACCGCACTGGGGAGTGCGCCCCCATCCGTAACAGCTAAGCTGTCAGGTGCAGGTACGACTCTGGTTCTCGTGGGGCCAATTGCAACCAAACGACCTGACGATTAACCGAGTGCTTAAATCTGGTTAGTTAATCTGGTTAGTAAATCTGGTTAGTTAATCTTAGTTAATCAATGGAAGCAAGAGTTCGCGGGAAGAACAACGGGTGATGATGGGATCAGATGCGTGCAAAATTGAATTCACTTGCAACCAAAAAGCCTCCCAAATTTAGCAGAGGAACAGCTAGTCAGTTAGATATTCAACTGTAAATTAGCTTTCGTAGTAGAAGGCAGGAAGCGGCATGTCTGGGTCTATCTACCCCCGCCCATCTGAATTATCAACCAATAAGACATCACAGGTCACACAGGTCGTTGGTCAACATCAAACAGATGGTTGATCAAATGGCACATTATTCTAAAATGTTTGCCGGTAGGAATGCACATTTAGTAATACAATGTATTTTTCCACAGGCGTAAATGAAATTTACTTGGAAAAAAATCGGCTTGAAAAATATGCTATAATTGTCACAATCAATCACAGTGGTCCTGCGCACAAACAAACAATCAACTTCATTATCCATAACTTAAAGTGAATGAATAAACAACAGACGGGTAGGCTAACCAGCACAATCGCTCCACGGCTCTGCTGCTGAGTGTGGCCCTCCCTCTCAGGCTCTGAGGCAGTATTGAGAGGCGAAGTGGTTTCGTCAGAGTGTCAGATTTATTTCACGAATTGATAGATACATGATATAATGTACGCTATTGCCCTGCAAGGCTATAAATGAGGCCAATTCACTGCAAATTTATGGCCAACGGAGAACAGCGGGTTCATGTTCAATGTTATTAATATTAAACGAATTAACATTTCAAAAATCTGAAATATTGTTTTTATTTTCAATGACTGAAAACATAAACATGGAAAATGGGTTTGGGTTAGGTAACTCATTATCATAATAATCTTGAATTGTAATTTGTGTTCAATGAAATACTGTAGTTGGATTTTCTCCAACTATGATGAAAGGCACGCTTAGTCTGGTCAGAAAGCAGTTTTAAATGGAGGCCTGTTGGACCCTCCTCTGGAGGGGGCGTGTTTGGTAACAACTGCATTGTCTAATAAGAAGATGAGCCCCAGGTGTATACTATGCACGAGTTGCAGGGGGAATCTTGGTTGCAATTATGATCATGTCTTTCACACCTCTATGTGATTTAACAAGAGATGAGCTTATGGTCATCCCATTCTGAATTGTGGTTGCAATTGACCTAATATGGTTATTTACATTTGTTTTTGGACCTTTGTTTTATGTCTGCTTCTAATGCACACAGGGACCTCAGAGTAACAAGGAGATGTTCCCAAGTGTATTGGAGATCTATAAATTGTGTTGGCATAGTGATCATAAAAGCTGCATATGGCATTGGCCACCGTTTCACAGGTTTATATTTGATGGCATTTTCACAGTCAGATTCATCAGAGAAACAGTTTCTGTGTAATAATAAATGTGGACATAAAATGTGAATACATTTGTAAAAACCATTCCATAAAGATATCTCATCCATTAGTGTTGAATGTATTTTTCTTTACTGCTCTGAGACTCTATTGAATTGTATAACAATGTTTCCATTGCTATACAATGTGTTACAAACCCAGAGTCCAGGAGTGCATCTCAATAGTCTAAAGTAGTTTCCTATCTTAGTCTCCTTTCCCCTATATGCATCGACATTGCAGAACTGGAAAAGTGACAGCAAATTCCTTGTTGGTGTGCTTCATTTTGCTCTCACCTCGTCTGTGCTGTCATAGAAGAGGGGAGTTAAGAGTCTTAAGAGGAGACTAGAAGAGGAAGCCACTTCAAGATGAAAGAGATGCACCTCAAGGCTTCAGTAGAGAGGTTATCTCAGAGGTCACCGGCCATCACTCCCATCTCATGCCTACATCAATCCTATCTCCTCCTCCACTCTTATTCCCTTTCTTTGCGCTCACCTCTTTTGAATCCCAGGCTAGAGACGCAATCCCCCCATCATCCGTTTTACCTCCCTCCGGTGGCGTTAATGCCATGACAAATCTTTCCATGACTACTCTGATAACAAACAAGCAGAAATGGGTGGTTTGAATGGATGCTTTTTTCAACATACAAACATCTTTGTTTTCATGTTTTCCGGCAACACGAGCTTACAAAAGGGCGAGAAGGCACACATTTTAACGCTTCGGAACATTGAGCAGAAATGTGTTGCCAATAGTGTCATCATGGCTTATTTCCTCATACAATCAAAAGCCTTTCTTGTTTGATTAATCTCCTCATTGACGTTAAAATGAATCACTGGGGAGGACCCGTCAGTAGGAGACGCTGGGGAAGTGTTTTCTCATAGGCCCGCTGTCATAACAAATCCATCAACCCATGAATCGTAATGGCTGACTGACTAGATCCTTCAACATCAGTAGAAACACAGAAAAGGGGCTTGTATGTTTGATGTTAATGTTTTTCTGTGCCTCATTTAACACAAGCTTACTTTTCTTTTCTTCACACGTCACCTTTGCTGTGACCTAGTCCCCATAGATACAGGACTTGGAAGGTAATTGTGTTCTTCTAAAGAGAAAAGCAGAGGTATTGCAGTGGTGCCAGGAGAGGCTGTCTTCAACACGGTATCATTGCAACACATCCTTATACTACGTCTAGGCAATGTCCTATTTTGTAAGAATAGAAGACATCTAGGGAATGTCCTTTTTCGTCAAAATAGAATGTATAACGTGGCGGTTAGGCAGTATTAGGCATTAACTTCGAGGGTTAGGGTTGGGCATTAACTGTGAGTGGTTAGGATAAGGGTTAGGAATAGCTTTGAAGTGATTAGGGCAAGTATACGTTGTCAGTGGAACGTATTAGCAAACATTAACAATAATAATTAGGAAACAAAACTGCAAAAAACATTATTGTTAAAATTGTCAGGAGATTCAAAACCCGCAACGTTTGCATTGCCGGTCTTAGTTATACGCCCTCTGCCAAACCTACTGTACCAAAGCAGTCTTTCTTTTGTCTCATCGCTATGATAATGAACTCTTATAATATCACGAAAAGGATTCTTCCTTTTTTTATCAATAGCTATGTCTTATAATATGATGAGTAGGAAAAGTGCTTGAACATCAATATTTGCACATGCAGGTTATGACACAGGGCTGCTTGAGAAGGAAACTTCGATCGAACAAAGTCCTTTTAAAGTCTGTTTGCACCCCCAGAGTTGAGCCATCGAGGATCTGCCACCCTCTCGTGCCCTCTTTCCTCCCTCAGTGATTGTTCCCCTTCAACTCTGTTCCACAAGACACAGACAGAGGTTTAGCGTTTGTTAAATTGAGGCGTTTGTCTTTTAATTTGGATTTGGAGTCGTTCGATTCCCAAATGTTAGCATTGAAGACAGTAGGATCAGCCAGGTCCAGCGTTCTCAGGTCTGTTTTTAGGGTCGGTATAAAGTTCAGTGTTTTATTGATTTGGAAACTTTCATGACTCCTAGTGCTCACAGCTAATCTCTCTATAGTAGCACCCTATTGATTTTATTACTTGAGTTTCAATGCACAATAAACTTTAACTGAGTCTATAAATTTGCTCATGGCTTTTAAAACTGATTGGAATCCTATTCAATTAACATCAGACATTGTTCCTATATTTGAAAGCGAAACACTGGAGTCATGGCTTTAAGTGACTTTGTGGCTATGTTCATGCATGGCTTTTCCTTTTTTCTATTTCTTGTAAAATATAACATTATGTAGGTTATAGAAACAAATGGATGGGTCAAATATTGGTGGATTGGCTTTTAAATTCAACAGAAACGTCTTCATTGTTTTGTTATTTTGCAATTTTTCATGGATGCAACAACAGGGGAATTGCATGCAGGAAATCATTGCTGCATGAACTTGTTCTCCAAGGAGCATATTTATGAATGTGTATCTATTTACTTGATGACATATTTGTTTGAACTGGTATGATCCCCCATTAGAACCTTGGACCACTGTAATTACAGCAGTGGGAACTCTTAATGATTGCTTTTCCCTCAACCCTTCAAATATGCAGTTTAAAATACTACAGTACACCTAAGGGCTAATAGCATTGTGATATCATCTGGTTGATGCATATAAACACCAAAGACACAAAGTGTTTTTCATCTTATATTTTAATTAATAGAATGGATATGCAGGAGTGCAGAGTGTTTTACTTGTGCTGAGAATCAACAAGAGGAGTCAAGGGAGCTCAAACAACACATTATGATATGCATACATCGCAAACAATGTGCTGAAACATGCCTTATGAAAGTGCAATTGTCCAATTGGTATGTGGCCCTTCAAGTAGATTTTGAAATGCCATTTTGACACCTTGCCAACGTGACCGAGACCTTTAATGTACAACCCTTTGATAAGGGCAAATGGTTCACACTGACATGTACCACATGTAGAATTTCCAGCTAGCCTGTCACAATGGACACAGTGCTAGTCCTAGTTAATTTCCTGCGGAGTGAGTGCCCTCTGCAAGGCCTGGGTGGCCTGAGGTGCAGCAGACAGAATGTTGGAGTGGAGGATAAGCCTCTTTGACCGTCCTTCGGTCTCATTTCCCTGCCTGTCCCTTTCGGCGGGCCTGTCCCACGCTTGACCCACTGTTACCCAGTCTGAAAAAGGCCAATTACTCAGCATGTCTCATGTTAAACCCTCACACACGGCACATCTTGCCACGCGATGTCTATTTACAAACCAACACCACGCTGTCAATACCCACACCCCCCCACCACCCCCTCCCCTCCCTGCTCCCCGCCCAGCATCACAAGCTCAAAGTAATAACCACTACCTTCTAATGACCACACTGTCTCGCAGTCTTGCTTTTTACTCACAGACAGGTCCTGATTCTAATACTGTATATGCCATACTATACAAATATTTTAGTGTTTTTTAGGAACATTTCATATCTCAAAGTTGCTCACAAAGCTAGATAGGCCTAATTGTAATATTCGCTGTGCGATAAAGGGGAGATAGTTTTTAGGCATATAAATATCATATCTGGATGTGCCCAGAGCTCCCAATCAGAATTCTCAGAAGACTTTCACAAATGCTCTTTGGTGTGTTGTGCAGACCTGCTAGTCTCTAATTAACGTTAGCCTCAATTCTCCATAGTCCAATTCAGCCATGTCTTGATGAAGCCAGTCTCTCAGACACTTCTACAGAGCATGGCTCCTCACATAAACAGGTGGAGTCTGATCCAATTAGCTCATACTCAAGTTTCAATAACATACCCTATTCTCCAAGAGGTATTTAACAACAGTAGTTGCAATAACACACATCGGTCTTAACCACAAATGCAACTCTAATGCTAATTTATGTAGTGAGGCAATTTGGCCTCATGAATAATGAGATAAGTGTGTATGAATAATGCAAAGGGGTAACTCTCAGCTTTATGAAGGTTTACACCTGCTCTTATGGATACAAACTTTTTACAAATTACTAAGAGAGAGAGAGAGTGAGAGAGAGAGAGAGAGAGAGAGAGAGAGAGAGGGAGAGAGAGAGAGAAAGAGAGAGGGAGAGAGAGAGAGAGAGAGAGACAGACAGAGAGAGAGAGATAGAGAGAGATAGAGAGAGATAGAGATAGACCGACAGAGACATGCAATTGTATACTTAGAAGTTGCCGAGATTGTCAACAAAGATTCTTCTGAAATGTGCCCTCAGTCTGATGTCTGGTGGAGATTACCTTATCTGACTCCAAACGCATCCCCTTTTCTGTGTATTTAAAGCTGTACCCTAGCTGGACTATCGTACTTGTGTGGCGGTGTTGTTGTTGTTATTGTTGTTGTTGTGTGAGAGAATCCTCTTGTTGTTTATGTCTGTCATGCTATGCCGCTATGTAGCCCCGCTTCAACTGCCCTTTGGGGATAGATAGTACAGTACTGTATTGAACATTACAAACAGAAAAGTGTCACTATCATTTCCATAACTGAGAAAGGACCAACACAACACAACTTTGTCACAATAGTTTTGATGAGATTGCCTGCTGCACATCCTGCTGGGTAATGTATATTTTGTTGCCTTGCTTTGTTAAATGCCTGTCTGTCAGCGTGACATTTGCCGCTTAAGACAGAGCCCAGAGTAAGGGATCAAACACTTTCACTTCAATAGGACATAACAGTAATAGGGTTCACCTTGTGTCTCTCACAAGGGCTACAAAGTGACAACAACACCCACAATGGGTTGACTCCATCTCCCTGGAACTTTGAGAGGATTCACATTTCTGCGTGCACAGTGGAGACCCCCTGTAAGCCAATAGAATGGCTTCTGAATAATGTGTTGTTATGAGTAGTCTTTTTCTTACTGCACAACCTGATTTATCTTATTTTTTTCTGCTAATGTGAAATATAATTTATCGTTACTAACTGCCTCTGTTTGAATGTACGTCAACACTGAAGTTAATCAAATGACCTGTAGGATAGATTAATTATCATTGCTGAGCTTGCCGCCTCATCTGCCCATAGGGGGAAGCACAATGGAAAGTTGCTGACTCAATGTTTTTATTGATGCATATGCTTTGTTGTGTGTTTTTGGAATTGCTACATTTTCTTCAGTTTCCTTCACAGGAAAAAGCATTACAAGGATGTAATTTTGTGATATCTGTGTATGCCAAACTGATTGATACAGACACAGTGCGTGCATACGTGTTTACCATAAGAGGTTTGTTAATGTGCATGTACAGTGCAAAGTATTCAGAACGCTTCACTTTTTCCACATTTTGTTGTGTTATTGTTGTGTCAATTTAAAATGGATTAAATTAAAAGAATTTGCCATCAATCCACACACAATACCACAGAATGACAAAGTGAAAACAGGTTTTTAGAAATTTCAGTCAATTTATTAAAATGGAAATACGGAAATACCTCATGTACATAAGTATTCAGACCCTTTGCTATGACAAAATTAGCTAAAATGCAAAAATGTCATCAACAAATCAACTCAGTAAGTTGAACTGAGTCCATCTTAATGCCAGGATAATAGTTCGTATCATTTTGGAGTTAATATCTTTGTTTTTATAGGGTCTCTGATTTGCATAGAAATCAATTACATCAGGTTGTCATTACAAACTGAGCACATCTCGCCCCAGCTGTACTTTGTCCATATGTGACAAAAACAAACACCAACAGAATCGTCACGAGGGGATCAGCACATGGACACACACACCTATAAACATATGCACATACCCAGTATATTGCTACGAATTAGTGAACATACACACCTGCACAACCGCACATGCGCACATACACATACGCAACACATGAAAATGACTGTAATGTGATGTCATTATTGTATGATCATGTAAAGAATGTCACTGCTTATTATGTGGTCATCTTAACGTATTTTTGGTAATGATGATGATGTAATGACCATTTTTTAAGTAGCAAAGCCGAACCAGGGACAAAGGTCGCAAATTAGCCTTGGTTAGACATCCTGTATGCAACAAATTTGTTTCATGTTATTGTAACTTGTTACAATGTTTTCTGCATTGTCCCTGACAAATAAACTAATAAAAAAAAAAAAAAAATGGAGAGGAACAAAACTGCTCAGGAATGCGACCCTGACACCTGGGGAGACTTACAAAAATCTACAAAGTTGAATGGTGGAGAGGAAAAAGCACAGTCGATGGGACAACATCATCTCAGTCACTCTACAAAATTGGTCTTTAACCAAGTGGCCAAAAATAATCTCTTAATGGAAAATAATCTATCTCATATCCATAATTGTGTTTGCAACCATGAATTCAAGTGATGCAGCAAAGAAAGTGGCTGGAAATGTGTTTATTTGGTTTTACTACAAAGCATTAAGTTTGGTGCAAATCCAGCACATGCAATGCAGTTTCTGCACTATCTCTCGTGTGAAGAATAGTGATAGTTATGGGTATGTTTGTCACTGGCAGGGACTGGGGAGTTTGTCAGGATCAAGAAAAAATTATGAAATTTGCTGAGTTGGTAGTGACATCCTAATCTACACATTGTGTGTGTAATTGATTCCTATGCAAATCAGAGACACTATAAAAACAAAGATATTAATTCCAAAATTACATGAACTATTATCCTTGCAATTCAAGGATAGGGGGAATCACTTATTGAGTGATTTATTGATGACATTTTTGCATTTTAGCTAATTTTAAGAATGTCATAGCAAAGGGTCTGAATACTTGTGTACATGAGGTATTTCTGTATTTCAATTGTAATAAATTTACTGGAATTTCTAAAAACCTGTTTTCGCTTTGTCATTCTGGGGTATTGTGTGTGGATTGATGGCAAATTATTTTAATTCAATCCATTTTAAATTGAGTCTATAACACAACAAAATGTGGAAAAAGTGAAAGGGTCTGAATACTTTCCGAAGGCACTGTATTTATCCTGGTCCTGTTTTAGACCTGAGCCTGCTGGTTGTAAACCGTATTTGTGGCTCCTCTGAGTAATGAACCAAATGACTGGCATTTATGACAAGCTCTTAAAGCATTAAGGTTAACACACATGGCACTCGTAATACATCAACCTGTTTCTGACTACAGCACTCATAAATTCCCACTGTAAAAAGGATTCATTACCTTTGACAGATATTTGTTGTGATTTACTGGACAGAAGGTAAGCTGGGAGATTATCACAGGCAGCAGGCGGGCTGCACACATCTCCCCAACAACACTATTCTGAGGAGTTTTCCAGCACAGGTGGTTGGTTTCCTGTACATCAAATATGAAGAATGGCCAAATTGTAGTGTGGACAAATTACAGATCTATTATGATAATGAAATCATTAAATTCATGTGGCTGTCAACATTAAGGTAATCAGCATTGATGTAAACCTTGTCATAACAGAGTACGTACTGTAAGGATCCCCTCCCACAATCTCCAAGCCTCTGGCTACCAAGCACTGCTTGTCCTGATGGATGGTCTTCTGTGGCATGCTGGCAGAGGTGGTTTTTGCATTACAAATACACAATGCCATCCCGTTGAGAAATGGCAATGAAACAGTGACTCTGACATACATGCAGCATTGCAGTCCTCCCCTCTCGTTGGCTTAATCAATGAGATCGGCCTTGGTCAATCAGAATAGGAAGTGTATACTCAGTACAATGCAGCAGTGTGCACTTCTGAAAATTCATTACCAAGGCTGGAAACAACTGAATATGAGGCAGTGTTATTTCCATGGCTTTTGCTGAAGTTTACATTTTGAAGTTCAAACCATCTCTGTGGGATAATTCAACTTTTAGTTGCAGCCCTGTACACACAACTCTCAGAAGGCAGTGTAGCAAATGCCTTTTGATGGAGTTGTTTTCAAAAAGTCTTGAAACCAGGTCAGACCTTAAAATGGCGCTATTTATTCCTCCATTTGTCTTTTTGATTACCTGGGTTGAATACATTTCAAAAGTAACTGGGACATTTTGAAAAAATGGAGCAGAAAAAAAGCTGGGGGGACAGAAAAAGTTGTTTCGTGGCTGGCAGCCATTGAAGCCACCTGCCTTGAAAGCAGCCCTTCCTGTCTCGGGAGATTAGTCTGTCAGACAGTGGAGCTGCCACGGGTCCTGATAACACCATGATCTCTCACCCTCCACACCCCTGCCGGCCCCCCCAAATTCCCTGCTGCACAGCATTACGGGCAACTCTGTCTCTCCAGGGATGACCCATCACTCTTGTCTCAGATAATGATGTCACCTCTGACCTCCCAGAAATCCGTCTGACCCCTGATGGTAGCGATTCCCAATGCCGGTTAACCAATTAGAGAGAGAGACACAGAGGGGAAATCCTATTAGAGACATCCTTTTCAGTCAATCGCAAAGCCCTAGCAAAAGACCTGCTGGAATGCATCGTATATTTCAAAGGGTATACCACCAATATGCTACACAAGTGGAGATATAGTTGGATTTTTTTTAAGCAACTTGAAAATGCAATGTACAGCACATTTCAGTGTCCTCTTATGAACCCCTTCTCTAGTTTTGGTCTCAGGACTGTAGATCTTAATACCACCCAGTAGATACCATTTATTAAACACATTAGTGTCCTCTTATGAACCCCTTCTCTAGTTTTGGTCTCAGGACTGTAGATCTTAATACCACCCAGTAAATACCATTTATTAAACACATTAGTGTCCTCTTATGAACCCCTTCTCTAGTTTTGGTCTCAGGACTGTAGATCTTAATACCACCCAGTAGATACCATTTATTAAACACATTTCAGTGTCCTCTTATGAACCCCTTCTCTAGTTTTGGTCTCAGGACTGTAGATCTTAATACCACCCAGTAGATACCATTTATTAAACACATTAGTGTCCTCTTATGAACCCCTTCTCTAGTTTTGGTCTCAGGACTGTAGATCTTAATACCAGTAGATACCATTTATTAAACACATTAGTGTCCTCTTATGAACCCCTTCTCTAGTTTTGGTCTCAGGACTGTAGATCTTAATACCACCCAGTAGACACCATTTATTAAACACATTGATTGGCATCTCTCCACACGGCTCACAGTGCACACTGACACTCTGCAGCCAAGCCTTTGTTACTTCAGTACAATTATCTCATGCACATTACAGTCTAATGATCACACAACACCGTTCAGAGATCAATAATCACCCTATTTGGTCTCTAAATACCCCAGCCCTGAAAAATGTAGGCCTACTCTATGATGTGCAAGAGGATGGGCCTGCTTGTAGTATGTTAACGCACAGTGCTGCTGCATCTCTCAGTATGTTTGTGTTTGTGTGTGTGTGTGTGTGTGTGTGTGTGTGTGTGTGTGTAGGTGTGAATGTGTGTGTGTGTGTGTGTGTGTGTGTGTGTGTGTGTGTGTGTGTGTGTAGGCGTGAATGTGTGTGTGTGTGTGTGTGTGTGTGTGTGTGTGTGTGTAGGCGTGAATGTGAATGTGTGTGTGTGTGTGTGTGCGTGTGTGTGTGTGTGTGTGTGTGTGTGTGTGTGTGTGTGTGCGCGTGTGTGTGTGTGTGTTTAGGAAAAAAGACATAAAGGTTAAGTAAAACCGCCAAAGCCATGAGTC
The DNA here is from genome assembly GCF_951799395.1 of Argentina silus. Taxonomy (NCBI): domain Eukaryota; kingdom Metazoa; phylum Chordata; class Actinopteri; order Argentiniformes; family Argentinidae; genus Argentina; species Argentina silus. The sequence continues at coordinate 5,864,390 of NC_139659.1, forward strand.
TTACAACTATTGGCCTATCAATTTCTTAGTACTTTCGAGTCGCCCCAGTGGCTCCAGTCATTTGTCCAGCTAGTTACTACCAGTCATCTCAGCATCCGTCACTCAAAGTCTCTTTCAGCGCTTAGCGCAATTAGAACAGATAAATGGCTTCCCCCGGGGTTAGAGGTGTAAGACATATCACTCATGTCAGCCCCCCATGGGCCACTAACTACACCGTCCTCCCACCATGGCCAGTAAAGACGCGAACCAGCTTTGAAGTGTAAATGTGATGGGGTTTCCCCTTCCTGGACGAAGACCATCAGAGGGAGATGAAGGTAGATATCTCAACACATGATCTCCAATCTCTACTAAGGCCTTTCTGGTAAGCAAGTGGTTAACCTCTGGCCGACCCAAAAGAATGACCAGAGCGTGGAAATAATCTCCAACCCTTTACTGAGCCTTTATAAGGGGTCATGTGTTGCCTGTACAAATCTCAGGAGAACTGTGATTCTCAATAGTAACACAAAATGACATTTAAACTCTTCTTCCCCAAAGCACACAATATGATGGACATTTTAGTCTGTTGGGATCAACTCAAAAATAGTGATTGATGATAATGATGATGATGATGATGATGATGATGATGATAATGATGAGGTTGTGTATGTAATGATTTTTTGCAGGCAATCATGTGTGGACATAATGGAACCAACGTATATCCGCTGGAAAGCTAAACTCATTTCATTAACTAACATTAATTATAACTAACAGTGAATGTGAATGAATGCACAATGTGAATGCACAATGTATGTTGCACAAGGTAACGGGCACTTATTGACAATCCCTAAATACTGCCTAGATGGGCACCAATGTGTTAAACACCTTCTTCTTCACTCCTACTGTACAACCGGCTGAGCCTAACGCCTGGTGGGAGGCTTTGAACACTCCCCTCAATGCAAAGGTATTCAATGCTAAAACATGTTGGCCTACTCTATGGTGTGCAAAAGGATGGCACTGTCTATAGTGTGCAAACACGCAGTGCTGCTACATCTCTCAGTATGTGCGTGTGCGTGTGTGTGTGTGTGTGTGTGTGTGTGTGTGTGTGTGTGTGTGTGTGTGTGTGTGTGTATGCATGTGCATGTGCGTGTGCGTGTGCGTGTGCGTGTGCGTGTGCGTGTGTGTGTGAGTGTGTGCGTATGCGTGTACGTGTGTGTGTGCCACTCTTTCCAGTTCCAGTAACCGTGAGATGACCACCAGGACGGAACCATCTAAAGGAATTACTCTTCCGAGCTACCTTTATCCAGAACCTAAGGCAGGAACCCGCTATCTGTCTTGTATACTTGATCGATTCCATTTTGACCTCAGTCAGACTTTTGACAAGCTCTTCTTGTTTTTGATTATCTCCAGCAGACACCTGCATACAGCTGGAAAACCTGCGACAGCACGCCTTCTTTGAGAGCAATTAGGATTTCATGATCGTTCGAACCCAACATTGTTTCTCCTAATCGGATAAGCGTGGCCACGCTCCGATCAAGACCCCCAGAAGTCAGCTCTCAGTAATGTACAACTAGCGCCTCTTTGCTTCTCTGTGTACAAAAAAAAGTCAATACCTGTAGACTTCAAATCATTTTTTAAATTTGATACTGATCAGATTATCAGATTAGTCAGGAATATATTGTATTATTATTGTCTTAACGATAACCCCGTCAGATCTTCCCACTGTTATAGCGGGAGGTGCCTCGTTTTTTAAATACTTGTCATGAAGAGATTTAAGAGTCCCTAATTAAATATAATAGATCGACTGACATCAACTACAGGGGCTGACTCTCTCATTAGGTCTGCTGATGTGCTGGGTGTTTCCAGTTGGCCCACAGTAACCATCTGTGCTGTTTGGAGGGATGGTTTTGATATAACGCCCCTGTGTGTGTGGCTGGAGCCATGAGAGCCTGATGATTGGTCCCAGTGTTGAAGGCCTGATGACAAACAGGCAGAGTAAACACTGGCCCAACGCCAGGACTCAGTCGTCGTTAACAGGGCTGCGTACTTCATCATCTCCTGCTGCTGCATTCTCCTCCTGGTCAACTCTTCTTTACAATGGGGAAACTCACAACCTCACCTCACATTTCATCAGCTAAAATCTCTACTTAATGTGAATGATCTGTCTTATCTATAGGTAGGTAAATGTACAGTATACATTACAATGGAGAGTACCAAATACTACATTATACTCAGAGTGCAATTTATGAAAGAAATTGAGATTTTTAGTTTAATTATTTAATAAATACTTTTGACACCTTAATTCCAGAAATTATAGGCCTAAAGTGAACCAAATAATAATAGATTAGGACAACAACAATCAGGGACAGCTCAGTCGAAGTGCAATTTCAAAAGAGACCGAAATGATGGGTTGTTAACACTGTAATTAAGCTAGGTCTATTAACATAAGAACAATAACATTACACAAATAATGAATTTGCTGTGTTTAGGCATTATCTGTTATCTATATTTGAAATGTTATGAACATGTAAGCCTAACATGATTGATTCATATTAAACATTTCTATAAAACATTACATATATTTAATTTAAAAATACAATCAAGATTTAATTATTAATGGAAAACAAAGCCAAACAGGCTTGATCTGTAAAGGAAAATGTAATAAGGTCTATAGAATAGAATTGGTGAAGTCCAATTGATAAAATAGATACACGTGTGGACAGCAACACTTCAAAAATTATAGGCTTAGACCTAATGTTATATTTGTTACCTTTAATTTCTAGAATTGATATGCTAGACCTGACCAACACAATGATAATTACATGGTTTTGCATTCCACAACATCACATGAATAGGCGTGACCCCTCGTTACAGGTATCCAACTCAATCCCATCACGTTGATTATTCTTTGGTACTGTGTGTTGAGATTGTCGTGGCTACAATCTGAATTTGAATAATCACAGGTTTCTGTTCACCTGAAAATGGGACAGACGCTGAGTGCTGATGGAAATTCAAAAATAATATCTGATAGTTAGTTGTGTTACTCCTCAAGCAGTCCCTGAACCAACTGGGTAGATTGAAACTCGCACAGTGAGAAAAGATACAAAGACAGGGATAAGACCCCACAAAGATACAAAGACAGGGATAAGACCCCACAAAGTCGGAACGGATGTCAGCTCTTCGTCTACTGCTACATTTGCTGTTTTACATTCAGGAAGTGTATAGTAAATCCGAATACTATGCTTAAATGACTCACCGACTGAGAGGCCTTTTGCAGGAGGATAGATGAGACTACATTTTCTGTGGCCCATTCAAATTCTTTCTGTGGCCACTCAACCAACCCCCCTTTAGCCTGCATACATACAGTACGTATGTTGCATTTTCTTTGACAAACAACCATTTGGTTATGAATTAAAACAAATAAGGACTGTTTCAATGTCAAAGTAGAGTATATGATGATGGATTATAAATCCATCCTGGTATGTGGCGTCACCTGAGCTTCAAACATCATTACCTCTAGCAATCTAGAACCAGTGAGAGGGAGACACAACCAAAACAATCATCCAATGGAAGCGTCGCCAATCAAATAAAGCGGCAGCCTGTAGGGCCTCCCATTGTGTCTACAGGTTGAGTAAGACCTAGTTAAATTACCCTGCCCAAACCACTACACCTTCCCCTTCAATGTGTAGATCATAATGTGATGGATCTGTGTGGACTGGGTGGAAGGAAACATTCTTGTGGATGTTCAACATAACCTATGGAGGTCCATATACAGTAGTTACTACATGTACAGTACCTATCCAGTCCCTTCAGATCAGCAAACAATGAAGTCGTGAGAGATAGGGGAACCGGAATGGAATCAAGCCCTAAATAAGCATTGTGATGTTCCATAGAGTCTCCCCCACCACACAATAACTTCGGCGCTCTCTCAATTGAATTTACATGGCTTTAAAATAAACCTCCTTTGAAGAAATCAATCAGTTTGGACTCAGCACAATATGGAGGAGATTATAACCTGGGGTCTGCAATAACCTTAATGGGTTTTTCAAGGGTCAGCTGGCATCATTGACTCATGGTTCATCACTGTTCGGCAGAATAAACATTGCATTGAACCATAGCCTGAACACAATGACCTGCCGAAATAAATAGAGTCTCCAGACATCCAGAATCTCTCTTAGCAAAAGAGCAACAATTGTGGAAATAAACAAGGTACATTTATCTAAGTTAACTTTGGTGATTGATTTAATGCTTGATTTAAAGGATCATTAATTATTTTGGATATTGCTTTAGGTATTTGTTAACAGCCCATGCCAACCCATGCCAACCCATGCCAAACCATGCCAACTCAAACTGATTTAGTAAAGTGAGCCTGTAGAATACTGAGCAGTGATGAGGGGAATATTGTAATTCCACTTCTGGCTCTGTTTCAAGTGGAGAGAAAGTGTTCTCTTCTCTCTTACAAGACCGGCTCACCTCCTGCACTCAAGTCCCTCTACTCACTGAGCTTAACGGTAAAAATTATGCGACAGGGAGAGAGAGAGAGAGAGAGAGAGAGAGAGAGAGAGAGAGAGAGAGAGAGAGAGAGGAAGAGGAAGAGAGAGAGAGAGAGAGAGTCTTACACAAATACCGCAAAACCTGAGCATGCAGCTTTATAAACTAATCAATCTCACCACACTGGCTTAGGAAATAAAGGCAAATATGCAGTGTCAGCATATCTATGACGCCAGTGATTTCATTCATTCCCACCTTTTACAGGACAGGTGTAAATATCATCAGCACTGAATATCATCAGGACTCCTGATTTCTCTAAATGTTTTTTTTAAGAATTTAGGTAACCTAAATTGTGTTTTAAGAATTTAGGAAACATTATTTTGGGAATCAACCTTGGTTGATTTACATAAAAGAGATGTGATGATGTTCAGTGATGATATTAACAGTGGATTTGCATGTAGTATTTTCATGAGGAGCAATAAAAAGCAGCAGTGGTCGTGGAGGCAATAGTGAAACTGCTGGAAAGAAGGAGGTTTATGGTGTGTTTAAGTGTATAAAGCATTGATTCGGTTAATTTCCTCTCTCTCTTGATAGCCACTCGGATGCGTGTGTAGTGCAGAGTAAGGCGTCTGGCCAAGTTCATTGGAGACATAGGATTTATGATGTGGCAATTTACTGCCCAGTCTTTTGTACTGCCTAACCAGGAAGGGGGGAGTTGAGGGGGTGGTGGGAGGGGGGGGGGGGGGGGGTTGACATGTGTTTATTTACAATAAGTTTCTACTTCAAACAAGTGGCTTGTCCTAATGCCAAGTTCAGAAAAAAGTGTGCATTTTCTGTGTATTTATGTAGGGTTTGGTACAATTAATAGCTTGTCACTGTCCTGGCACCCTGCAGGTGGAATGAACTTCCCACTGCTGCCAGGACTGCAGAGTTACTACCGCCATAGATTGAAGACCCATCTCTTTAGGGTACATCTTAATTGTCCCTCCTAAAGACCTCTGTATTCCCACTACCCTCCTGTACAAGTTTATCTACTGTAAATACATTTATAATAAAAAAATAAAATAAAAAAAAGTAATTATTCCTTGTAATCTAAATGCCATAAATGTAAATGTAAAATAGTGTTTTCCACTCTCTGTGTGTCTGATGATTTTACAAGAGCAACTTCAGGTTAAAACTTATGGACAAACTGATCAAATTACATGTTTTGATATAAAGTAGGCTTGTACAATAGATAAACAGTGTTCAAGGAAATGCATGCAAAATTATGCTTGGACAAGAAGACAAAGTTTGTATTTCCTTTCATTTGTGTCTTCTGGGGTGAATGGTTGGATAGTGAGTATTCTGGTTTGCCTGCATGCTTGGAAAGTGTGTGCATGACTATTAGCCTGGCTGTGGAGTGTGTTTGTAATCCGCATCGTAAATCATATTAAAGCCTATAATTGGGGCGAGCTCATGAAAGATGGTCTGTCTGTGAGAGGGGTCATGTCTCCTGGCTTTATCAGGTATTAACTCTAATGAGATTCCACTCATCAAAGACGTGTGAGAATTTTGATTATCAACAGGGTTGAACCATTGTGAACCCTTGCTACCCTCAAATATGGAGTAGAATGATCAGTACAGGAACACACACCAGACACATTGCATTGATTCCTCCATTTACTCAAGTCTAAATAGTGTTATTTAAGGATTATGTTTTTTTTCTTAATTTTCATAACCATATTTGAACATGACCAATGTAGACTTCCCCAAAGTGTATGCTCTAAGGAATGTGTTGCTTTGACAACGCCTTTTGAATTAATGTATAGGCCCCCCCAAAAAAGGAAAATGCTCAAATAGCTTCTGAACCTCCAATACAAGATCACTGGAAAGGCTAGGTGATGCACATTGCAATACAACATTGGGTATACAGGGACCTCATGGGGACATGCTATTTTGAGAATCTGCCAACACAGATAATGACAGCTATCAGCGAAAGGTCTGTCTAGTATAGTTTAACAAAGCCGATCACGATTTGGGTGCCATATTACAATGGCTTTCTGCCATTTGGTGTGGAAATAGAAATCTGTAATGAGTGGAGCCAGTCAATTACAATCACACTTTTCCATATGAGTGAGCAGCCAAATTGAAAATAGCACAGCCTCAAGAAACATTCAAGTTACAATATGCAGTATGTATTCAGTCTGAAAGGCTCTTGACATATCTGGCTCAAGTAAGCTAATTCAACTATTATCAGTTCTACTGTATCTATGTGACCAGTGTAGCTTGACTCATAAAGTGTATACCACAGTGTTTAGTCACTTAGAAGTAGTCAGCATGCTTGTTTGTGACATCCTTTTGACCTTGCTCTGTCCCCTAGCTGTGGCTTACATTATAAATGTCCATGCTCCATGAAAGCATATAAATACACTAGTGCCACTAGCCCGCTTTATTGCCAACATGATCACGTCCTGAAACCCCTCTGACAGAGTAAAAGGTATCTGTGGGTGATGGCTGTCTGTCCCACTGGTACAGAGTTCGGTGCAACCAGAGCCACATCTAAGTGACAGGGCTACGACCTCCATTCACATGACCTTGTATCATCAGGGACCTGTTATTCAAAACATTTAAATGTCATTGGATTATATAAGCATGATAAAGGTTGTAGCATATGATATGGTATCATAGAGATTAAGATTTGTCATACTGCTTTAAAGGGAGGGACTGAAACAGGACACATTACAGGATCATCTTGATCTTGATTAAAGATTCACAAATACCTGATGTTTCTTGGTGGGCAGATTGATGTAGCCTAGCCCTATGATACAACCCTAGAATGCTGAAGCAAGTTCCCCTAGAATGTTATGAAAGAACGAACGGCAGTACTGTTAGGTCAGGTAATAAGGCAGGGCTATGGAAGTGCTCTTCAATTCCTAGGGAAACCACAGGCTTGCATATCTTATGCCTACCGCAGACTAGAAGCATCAAGCGTCAGCTTCAGACTCTTTTCACTGACAATACCATTGTATTCAATTGGTTTACTGCACACCAAAAGCATCAAGACCGCATCAACAGCTTCAGTTCAGAACTCGTATTTTTAAGCGTCAACGCAGAGATTAGCCATTGAAAATACATGTCTATAGCTGAAGTTAGCTACATTATAACAACAATAACACCACAAACACAAACAGAACACGCTTAGATAGAGGTGTACCATTAGCTCCTCTACTCAAGCTGGGCTACTTGAGCTACAAAATTAGCTTTGCAACAACATAGTTGTACATATGATGTGAACAAAGAATTAAAAGATTCATAGCGAAATTACCAATGAAGATGATGATCAAGCCAAATGATATAATAAATGCTCCTCGTATCCCTCTTTGACGATACCTATAGCTCAGCTGTGATTGGTGTGTTGTCAGTCGGTTGACACTATGGCATCACATTGCGGGTTTCAGGAAGGAGACCTTTCATCTGCAGACTCAACACACTATTCAGCTATTCAATATCTAACTAACTATTATAACTATATATATAACTATAACTATTATACTATAATAACTATTCAATAACTTGAAGAAATGTGTGTCGTTGCAGAGATACTGTATAATAACATTGTTTAGCATTTACTTAACATACAGTTATGGTGTGTTCATAGAGCATTATAAGACATGTTATAATTGACTTGAGTTGAGAAACCCTGTGTTAGAGGACACTGACTGCCCCCTCTAATAGGGATTGGCATCTGATCCCTTGACTGAGGAAGAGCAGTGGGAAAGTGCCCCAGAGGCGTGGTCCCTCAGGCTGGGAGCATTGGAACAGAGGAGTGGTCCCTCAGGCGGGGAGCATTGGAACAGAGGAGTGGTCCCCTGGGCACGAAAATATATAAGTGGGACCAACAGGCCTGCCAGAAGATAGCTAAGTGAAGGAGGACAGCCGAAGGAGAGGCAATGCCAAAGAGTTCAGTCTCATCTCCAAACACTTTCTAAAGTGAAGAAGTGAAGCTCACATGTAACATGTTATGTATGTACTTTACCTATACATATTCATAAATATTACTAAACAGTTGGTGACACCAAATCAAAAAGCAAGACTTTTACAGTATGTGTTACATAAATTGATAGGAGAAAGGTGCACATTTGGGGTAATTCGAGCATCTAGAAATGCTAGTGTCGACTAGCTTCACAGAGATGTGACTAAAATGTGCATAAATCAGATTATGTTGTGGTCGTTTGCAAATTGAATTGCTCTTTTGTTGTCTTTTAATCCTGTTTTTATTGTTGCAACAAAGCCTGTCAGCACTTCATGAAATGCTCAGTGACCGGATGGAGCTGCCAAATATTTACAGGACAGCCTCTGAATACAGATGTCTTCTAATCCCAAAACCCTGCAGTTTGTTCCTCTGCACATGTAAACCAACACTGGCTGTCTGAAGTACTCTGTGCTCGAAAATATTTACTTACCCTGGAAAATCCATACAGTGATTCTTCATCAAACACAAATTATGCTAATATAATAAGGCCTTTCAATCAAACTAATTTCATGAGACTGTTGACTTTTGCTAATTGTTTCTAACTTAAATAATTACAATTTCCATAGATATTTTGGCAGCAAATAGTGAGACACATGCCCCATGAATACATGCCCCAAATACTTCAGTTAATTCAAATAAATACAAAAGTAGACTCTGTGGTCGTGGTTCCAACACATCTTTTCTCCAGGCTGTTTATCCCATGTCTTATAGATCCAACAGTGCACACATAAGTACAGTAGCCAGCCACTGTATCTGTGCCTTAGCCTGAGCTACAATATCTCAATGAGCCTCACCTAAATCAAGGGATATTAAAGGATAGATAAAAACATATATACATATTTATTTTATTTATTTAGCCTTTATTTAACCAGGGAGTCTATTTTTTTCAGGAGACCTGGAATAATGCACATCGTCCGCTGGCTTCTTCCAAACTGTCTGTCTGAGGTGAACGAGACGGCGTGGGGGAAGAACTAGGAGGGCACAGCGTACAGGTCAATGCTCCGATCCAATCATGGCAGCAGAATATTCGGCACACCTCTAGTCCCTGGTGCAGAATCTCCAGCACGACATGCCAATGTGGTTTGGGGGTAAGATAGATTATTCCACTCAATGCTTCTACCTTGATGTTTCTCAGTGCCATTTTGAATTGTTTTTCCTCCGTTTGATTTAGTTGAGAGCTGATCCTGGACCAGTTGACATGGTTGATTGGGTACTCCCTTGGCGGAAGTGCTTAATTGTTATTGCACACACATATTAAAAGCACTTTGACATTTGTTTTTGATTACATTTTCACTTTGAACTCAATTAATGAGGCTTCTGGAACCAAACTGGCATGCATTGGATATGCTTGGGCCCGGGGAAGTAGTGGTAGAACAAAACGGTGGGTAAACGCTAGACACTGTAGAGAATTATTAATGGAAACTCATGTTGAAATCCACTCATTTTCCTAAAAGGTGTTTTTTGCAGATGAGGCAACACTAGTTACAGCTCTGCATCTGTTTCAATCAAGGCAGGTATTGAAATGAAGTGAGCGGACCAGTTGAGGCCATCCTGCTTCTCCTGGGTTCAGTGCATTGGCTGTAGCTCATTACATGCACTGCTAAATACATTACCTTAAAGAATGAGACTCTCAGTCTGGCTCTCTATTATATCTGTGCTGTTGGCTACTGCTGCATTGCCTCTTGATCTCAATCAGTCCAGATTTTGGAAATAATGCCTTTCAGGACAGCTTAAAAAAACCTCAGTACCTGGGTGGATATAAAACTTTGTTTTTGCAATACTGAAGCTATAGCCATAGCAGCACTGGTGATCACTCACATCTCATTGGACAATAACGATGATGGCATGTTCTGCTACATCACCTCTGGATCTCAACAAGCCTAAATCTTGGAAATACAATAATACCTTTCAAGCAGCTGATGGACAGCTAACAACACTTCAGTACCTGAATGGATTAGAGTATATGCCAGTCCAATCTGAGGGCCATCTAATAAAGTGCAGTAGCACCATGTAAATGCAGCTGAGGGTAAAGTGAGCATTGCACCGTGACATAGACTCGCTTAGACTTGAAATGTACAGTAGTGTTGGCCTGGACCCAGAAATGCCTTCGCTTTTCTCAGGTCAATGGTATTGATGATGGCTTTAGAATACCTTATGCGGTGAACGTGAGTTGAAATGCCAATTCTGTCTGTCATACATGGATGAACTACTTTATAACAATAGCCGTTGTCGAGCTTGTGCCTGACGTTCCGAGCAAGGGCCTTTCGCTAATCTCAGTGCTTCTCTCTGGTTGAAGTTGAGGCTGTGATATATGGGCCGTGCAGAGCAGCATTGCTTGAAGAGCACCTCTGCAATCAGTTAAGTAACAGTGGAATAAAGAGATTGGTCTGTAGTGCAGATCAACAGCAGAACTGGGCAACGGGGCTGTGGAGCAAATCTGCATGGGACGTATGTACCAGTGATTTCAAACAAATCCTCTCATTCATCCACCTCTACATCTGCCTCTGTCCTTGCCATCATCTGTGGTTTTAGTGTATGCTTTAAAGTCACAAAGTTCTACAGTGAGATTGGATGAACCATGTTTCAGGAAGCAGAGTTTTTCTTTCGACATAATTTGATTGGTCGATGTTCGGAATGTCCCCACATTTTCCCCAAGTGTTGAGAGAACAGTCAGTGGCAACTTCCATGCATACTTGACAGGCTATAACGTAAATCTAGGATATATATCTATGCTGACACATCACAACCCCAACCAACTCGACGATTACTTCCAGGCAGCGACAGTGATCCATTCCACAGTTGCCGTAACATTCTGAAGCCCAAAGCTTTTAAGCTAATTGGGTTCCCACCCTCCTACAGTCCCTCATTACCGGGAGTTGCGTTTGACACAGTTTCGTCCCTGCAACACCTGTTTGTAAGTCTGATGAATAGGCTCCTGGGTTCTAGAGAAAAAATATGTTGAAATCAGATTGAAAACCTGCTAATGTAGAACCAGGCGTCTCTCAGTACATTTAGTAGCTTTCTCCTCTGCTCTCTAGGTGGGGGCTGGTGAGATTTAAACATCAAAACATTGCTTAGGCATATGACATGTTGTACAATGAATTAAGCCCTCGACGCTGTCGTTCTGTCTGTTAAAGCTGAGAGCTGAGAACTGTGGTGAAATATGATGGAAGGGGGTGCGGATAGTGGAGTAAGCATAACCCCTGTTAATGGAGTTGGCATGTAATGTCAGACAAAAGACTTTGCCAGAAAGATGGACTCATGAGACCAACTATTTCTAGCATATTTGAATTAAGGGTACCGTATCAATCAATCAGGGTATCAATCAGGGTATCAATCAGGGTATCAATCAATCAATCCGTCAATCAATCAATCAATCAATCAATCAATCCGTCAATCAATCCATCAATCAATCAATCCATCAATCAATCCATCAATCAATCCATCAGATTTCTCACACAGTGCTTAACAACAGCCTGACCATACCATACCAGTAATGACTGAAACCCCAGACCCATACCGTGTGGGAGGGTATATGTCTGGTGTGACTGGTTATCATCACCACTGTGGTAGGGTCTTGATAGAGCCACAACATGACATTTTTACATTTTACATGCATGACATCTGAAACCATAAAAAGAGTGGCTGCAATAGCTGATTTCACCCTGATTTCCTCAAACGAGATTTGGAAAAAAAGACTTGTTAGTACATTGTGGTGCTTGAATTGATATATATATATATGACCATTACAAAGGCCACAAAGACTGTTTTCAAGAGGAAAAGTCATTTTTTCACTTCAGTTCCTCTTTAAAACAAGGCTTCTTGGTTTTCTGTCCTCATATTGTTACAGCAGAATATTCAATTAGGTAAGTTGAGGGCAGTAGTTGGCAGGGTATTGACAAAAGGCTCAGTTGGGATGAATGTGTGGAAAGCTTGTTGAAAGGCTGGCCATTATGTTTCATGGTATTTCTATTTGTCAGCGAGGATTTCAATCTCTACTTTAATTTGGAAATGGTTTAAATGGTTCTCAGTGACTATGAGAAATGTATCTTATAGTCACTAGTGCATGGCTCAAGAGTTGCATCTCTGCTGGCAAATTGCCTCACAGAAATGTCAGCAGGTCGACCTCAGAAGAAACTTTTCAAATATTAACCCTTTATCAATGATTATTGTTCACCTCGATTAACTCCTTCCCTTGCTTAAATCAAACATGAAGCAAGAAATTAATTTGCAAAGGTTTTTTTGCATAAAGATTACATGCTCTCTGAAGCTCATTTCAAAGCATTGCTAAGCACTAAACTCATTTTCATTTTGTTTCCTAAATTAATTATTAACATTGTCTTTTTCTAAAGATTCCCCTCATTGCTGCAGTTTTATTTTGTTGATATTGCACACATACAGATTCAGTCCGTCCTCATTAGCAATCCGTAGTGAGATTCAGAGCAACTGTTTGATTGTGTGTAATTTGATGTGGTGTGTTTAAGAATCGGAGCATGAATACAAGATTTGCACCACAGCCTATCTAATCTGGCAGCAGAGGGAAGGAAAGAGAGACACTTTTAATGGAATGTCATCTCCCAGACCTCAGGCCCCAACCTACAACCAAGGGCAAGCATTTAATTTGGAAAAGCAATCGATGCAAACATTTTGGTCATCATCATTTCTCCTTGTGTGTTCACTCAAATAATAATCAGCATAATCAATACATATTTTCCTTTGGGTCTGTTATTGGGGAAACACAATGTGCTTTGTTTTTATAGATTATTGAAATTGCCTTCCTGACCGTGTGCCCTTAGAGTTTTGCATTATTTATTATCAGTGCTTGGTCCTGTTGGTATTACTGGACCACATTTTTTAAATTAGCTGGACTAATTTATTTTTTATTTTATTTGATGTTTGTATTAATCGAGATTGACGTAGGCATACGATAAAAAACACATTGCCACATTAATTTTCATTGATATCAAAGGGGCTAATAAAGTTTCCATCCATCCACCGAACCCACTCGCCTGCCTGTCCTTCCACTTGTCCATCCATCCATCCATCCATCCATCCATCCATCCATCCATCCATCCATCCATCCATCCATCCATCCATAATATCTTCAATTACCTGTTTCTGTAAATCAAACCACACAGAGGAAAAAACATCTTCATAAAAATGACATTGACACTGTATGGCGGTCATGGCCCCTCATCCATGTATTTAGTATTTTGAGTCTCTTTTAATCTTGTGTCGTGTTGTTGTTTAAGCTCCGCCACCACGTACACGGTGCTGCCGCTGGCTTATGCTATGCTAGGGCTGTGGTCTGCGATGCCTGTAGGCAGTGTTGAAGATGAAAGATAAACCCCAGGTGTACTTTCTCATCTCGTACAGGCAGAGAGAGACAGGTTTTTGTTGCCGTGCCGAAGGAATGACAAGGAGAGAAAGTTGGACTGTTTATAAAGCATCAGTCCTGTTTTAATGCAACAATGGGGACAGGACCTCTTGTAACCAAAGTCAACTATCAGTCGGACTGAGATGCTACTGATTTACAAATGTCATGCCTCTTAATGTTTGATACTCATATTCATATTAAATGGAATTAGAGATCCTTAAATTTCAAGGTATTGCTGTTTTTTTATGTTCTGGGATGACAAGCAGGTAGTATTTGATTTACCTGGGCCCATGAGATTGCTATAGTATGTTTCCATCAAACATTTTTATGATACAGAATGTTTTCACAATCTTCATTTTGGTAACTTGAATGACTTTTATGTATTCTGTAGAGCAAGCTCATCTCCTCATCTTTGGCTTGGTCTTGGGTTGTAGTGTTCTACACTCGGGGAGTTTAATGCACTGTATTTCACAGCAGTTTGTCATCATGGCATGGATAATAAATTCAGACTCACTTTAATCCTACCAAATTGCATATTTTCAATATTCTAGATCTCACAAGCAGATAGGACACACTCTCCTATCAAACTTTACGATATGTGCAGATGAAGCAGGCTACAAGTGGAATAAGGAAAGGTCCCTATCCTCTTGAATAAAAACAAAACCTGCTAAAATTAGAGTTTTTAAGTATTTATGAAATGTAATGACTGAACAACATGACTACACAAGTACACGATCAACTGTGAAGTGTGTTACCCCAAAAATACTGAAGCTAAAAATCACACATTCATACAGTGGGTGACAACTCTGTGCAATTGTGACATTTTGAGGAATTTGCCTCAAATGAATGAGTCCTGGGTGACGATCACCAGGGGAAGGAGAACTTTTAGAGCGTGCAGAGGCCTGCCAAAGAGTCCGAAATACATGTCACAAACAGTTTGACTGAAACAACTTTTACCAGTTTTTTTGTCCCACGGTTTACATTACACAAAGGCTTGCAGGGTACTGCAGAGTGTCAGTAAGATACAAATAGGAGGACTGATAGATATATTCTGGCACATCGTCCACTGTCAAATCTGATCAAATCATACAAAAGCGCATCAGGAGCTGTAAACAGCTGATAACAACTTCTAATCGATGCCTGGTTCTGTGGAGAATGTTGTTTACACAGTAGAATGGACACCATTTCCATGTTGTCATTTTCTTTGCGTCCGGTCGGTCTTTGACAAAATGATTGAACTGAATGGCCGTAGGACGGCGTTTGGATGCTCTAGGGTGATGGTCATTTTTAGACACTCTCTCCTCTCTGAGAGTTAATGGAACACACTGTGTTATGATTTCTCTGTGTATTCTGGGTGAATGTGTTGCCTACCTGTGACTCGCCAATTCATACACTATAAAATATATTTGTTCTAATTGTCATCTCAGATAGAGACTCTTTGAACATTGAAAACAAATGTTTTCTGCATTATGTTTTTTGGAACACAACGCAATGTATGGTGGACTATAAATTGTCTTCATTGTTTCCCAACAACTCGATATCAATGTCAGTACAAACTGGACAGATGTCACTCCAACTGTAAATGGTTTTAATTTTTCATTTAAACGGCAGTGATAATCAAAAACAGATGCTGCTTAGTGTAATAATGACGATGTATTCACACCCTGCGTCATGCCAGGAAAGTTCTGCGGCGAGAAAAGGTGTTGAGTCTGCTCTACTGTGAACGGAGCCTTGAATACCAGTACCACTTGGCTGAGTTTGACATTTAAGAGGAGCAGGAGCCTGGAGTGGAGAGGCAGAAGCCCCAAGTATCTCTCCCCTTGGTCTTTTAGTAACAAGCTGAGGTATCCCAGAGAGGCAAAGAAAAACCTGACATCCAGTTTTGATAGAATTTTGCTCTGAGTTTTCAACAAACATCAACTCAGAATAAACCAACCCTAAAACCCTGTCATTGATTTGTTGTTGAAATCTGTTAAAATGTATCAAAAACTGTGAATGTTGATTACTTTTAGCAAATTCCATCAACTAGCCACGTTAATGCATTGCGATAACGTTTTTAAAGGACATTGAAACACGAGGAAAGCAATGTTGACTATAAGGTATAAACTATAAGGTACACTAAGGTAACCAGAGTGACTGTCGGCTTACCCCTATAGCCACGCAGCACAATAGCGCCATTAATCTGAGCAATACTTAAAATCCAATTACCAATGGTGAAATGTCCCAGTGGCTTCGGACAGAACAGCATATACAGCTCTTCCCTGGGGAAATGAGAAAATGCAGTTTGACACTCTATCCTCGCTGATAAATAAACTAGTAGGCTAACACGTGCGTATATGAACCAGCTCCTGGATATAATTTCCCAATGTGTGAGAGCTAGATCGACAGAAACAGGTCAATAATTGTGTGAGAAGTGGCAGAAATGATGAGTCTGATAAAACCAGACACAGGCACAACAGTGCAAGTACTCAGGCGTTCACTCACCTGCTCACACACACACACACACACACACACACACAGATGAGGGGCTAGGGTTAATGTGGCAGAGGGGAGGGGCTAGGGTTAGTGTGGTGGAGGGGAGGGGCTAGGGTTAGTGTGGTGGAGGGGAGGGGCTAGGGTTAGTGTGGCAGAGGGGAGGGGCTAGGGTTAGTGTGGCAGAGGGGAGGGGCTAGGGTTAGTGTGCTGGAGGGGAGGGGCTAGGGTTAGTGTGCTGGAGGGGAGGGGCTAGGGTTAATGTGGTGGAGGGGAGGGGCTAGGGTTAGTGTGCTGGAGGGGAGGGGCTAGGGTTAGTGTGGTGGAGGGGAGGGGCTAGGGTTAATGTGGTGGAGGGGAGGGGCTAGGGTTAGTGTGCTGGAGGGGAAGGGCTAGGGTTAGTGTGGTGGAGGGGAGGGGCTAGGGTTAGTGTGCTGGAGGGGAAGGGCTAGGGTTAGTGTGGTGGAGGGGAGGGGCTAGGGTTAGTGTGCTGGAGGGGAGGGGCTAGGGTTAGTGTGGTGGAGGGGAGGGGCTAGGGTTAGTGTGCTGGAGGGGAGGGGCTAGTCTTAGTGTGCTGGAGGGGAAGGGCTAGGGTTAGTGTGGTGGAGGGGAGGGGCTAGGGTTAGTGTGCTGGAGGGGAAGGGCTAGGGTTAGTGTGGTGGAGGGGAGGGGCTAGGGTTAGTGTGCTGGAGGGGAGGGGCTAGGGTTAGTGTGGTGGAGGGGAGGGGCTAGGGTTAGTGTGCTGGAGGGGAGGGGCTAGTCTTAGTGTGCTGGAGGGGAGGGGCTAGGGTTAGTGTGCTGGAGGGGAGGGGCTAGGGTCAGTGTGGCAGAGGGGAGGGGCTAGGGTTAATGTGGCAGAGGGGAGGGGCCAGGGTTAGTGTGGCAGAGGGGAGGGGCTAGGGTTAGTGTGCTGGAGGGGAGGGGCTAGGGTTAATGTGGCAGAGGGGAGGGGCTAGGGTTAGTGTGCTGGAGGGGAGGGGCTAGGGTTAGTGTGGCAGAGGGGAGGGGCCAGGGTTAGTGTGCTGGAGGGGAGGGGCTAGGGTTAGTGTGCTGGAGGGGAGGGGCTAGGGTTAGTGTGCTGGAGGGGAGGGGCTAGGGTTAGTGTGGTGGAGGGGAGGGGCTAGGGTTAGTGTGGTGGAGGGGAGGGGCTAGGGTTAATGTGGCAGAGGGGAGGGGCTAGGGTTAGTGTGGTGGAGGGGAGGGGAGGGGCTAGGGTTAATGTGGCAGAGGGGAGGGGCTAGGGTTAGTGTGGCAGAGGGGAGGGGCTAGGGTTAGTGTGCTGGAGGGGAGGGGCTAGGGTTAATGTGGTGGAGGGGAGATCTATCTATCGAGCCTTCTCTCATCTATCTATCTTTCCCCCATCTATTTACCAATGTTATTGATCTGTCTATACTTTCCCTCTGTCATCTATCCGTCCTCTCTATCTGTCTATCCTATAACCTTCTCTCATCTATCTGGCTGTTCTACCTTCTGACCATCTTTAACTTTATCTATCTGTCCATCCTATTATCTCATTTTATTTCTCACTTTAACTACTCACCCATCGTCCTTTCTTCCTGTCACCAGTCATTACTGCTTTCTAAGTACACCTACCTCACTGATACTTATGAAACTATTGTTTTGATCTATCTATCCCTCCCTTCTTCATCTATGCATCCCCTCTTTCATCTATCCATCCACCTATCCATCATACTATCTAGTCAAAACTTTTCATTTGATCATCTACCACAGTAAGACTTTGCAAACCCACACAGTTTCTTCTGGAACTTCTTTTTATACTTACCATTATATTTGTGCTAATCAGAAATCCCCATCACATTGCAATGGTTTATGGTTAAAGGTGACCACATTTCACTGATCACATATCACTGATCACATATCACTGATCACATATCACTGATCACATATCACTGCAGCAATTAGCCCTTACAACCATGGCATTCAAATAATCAATTTGGCACATTATGGCCAATTACCAGAGCCAATCGCTAACCATATTAGATGCCATGTGATTGAATAAGTTAAGTCTATGGCAGGATATGTAGGCTATAGTATGATGTGATTCACGTGACAAAAATTATTGAAACAGATGGTGACATTAATCTCAAGCGGCTTCCTATGAAATTGTATATAGTCTTTCTCTATGTGGATGTGTTTGTACTTTTGGTATTTTCAACTGAACATATCAAAGCGTAAAGCTACCGTATGTCAAGTCACAGAGAGAAAATTACTTCAGGAAGAGGAATCATTGTTGACCTCCAGCGTCACATTTCATGCGTAGAGATACAGAGTGCCTTCCTAGTTTGACATATTGCCATAGTCTCATCCAGAACGCTTGTGGTGCTGACTTGAAATGATACATTATGTACATTAAAACAGAGCTCTGACGTCATCCTCATCTTAAAATCATTGCTACCGGAGATTTGCACATCTCAGGGAAAAAATACTGGCGCCGGTGCAATCCCTAATCTGTTCTTCTAACATCGGACATTGGGATTCATATTAATCTTGTTTCCAGGGATCAATAGGCTCCAAACGTAAATTAGCTCTTGGTTTAATCACCCTGAATGCAGCTAGTTGCTTAAAACCCAATTATGCTGCTTCTGCATGTTGATATAAAAGCTTCTCTAAACCAAGGGTGCCTCTAAACCTTCAGCTGGCATTCCCCAAACAACATAAAACCCACACACATCCTGAACAGACCAAAAACAACAATGGAGATGCAACAAACTGGCTTTCAAATAACAATACAGGAGCTGTATGAAAGGTGATTCTCCTATATTGTGTTTTGCAGAATGCATGACCTCAGAATGTGACATACTGTAATGTAGGAACATTAAAGCCTGTAATACTGAGCAGCAATATAAACAGCACAATCATATGTGCAGATGATGATAACACATTGCACACTACCCTTTAGTGCAACAATAGTGCAGTACTACAGGCTTCAAGTGCAACATCTCACATATGTTTTCATATTACAACATCGGTCAGCCTTATGTTATTGGATCTTATTTTCTGAGATTGATCAATTCTGACATGTAAACAAAACGTGAGAGAATTAAATGTTGGGTGTATAATTACTGTACAGTCAATATTCAGAGCTGTGTTGGTGTTTTGCATTTACAATTTTTGCATTTGTGGATCCAAGCTCATTCGCATGTTGTTCATTAGGTATAGTCATCAGGGTGTGCTCAGAATGCAGCTCGGAGCTCTTATAAAGACCCTCGGGAAAATCTCTTCTTCAGATTCATCTAATCATCATACATCCATCTCAGCTCAAGAATCGGTCTTCTATTTCAGTGAAAGTGTACAGGGATGATGAGAAATTGTGGAGACATGGTTGCCTCGTGCTCTCAGCACATTCATGACTGCAACAAACTCAACCCCAAAGATAAGCATGGAGAAAAAGAAAACTGAGAGAATAGGAAAAAAAAAATTGTGATGATGTCCCAGAAATGTAGCGGTACACATGCGGATTACTCTGGAGAAGGAGAAATGGCTCACCAAGCGAAAAATAAACAAACATAAAAGATGTCCATTTAGCTCCAGCTCCTGACTGCAGCCACCCTGTTATCACTTCAGCTGAAGCCAGGAATAATGTCTATTTGATATTGTAGTGGCCTCAACTTAATCCACACAAGAGGAAATATTACTTTCTTTATGCAATCGTTAATTGATTTAATTGATTTAAGAGGTCAATTATTTTTTTTGTATATTTATATTGCATTCCCACTGCTCTCTCTCTCTCTCTCTCTCTTTCACACACACACACACACACACACACACACACACACACACACACACACACACAAAGCAGGCAGGTTGGAAGATATCAGTATGCAGTTAAGCAATTTCACTGCAAAAACATTAAAATTGTTAATTCAGCAGACATTAATTCTTGTAGAAATGTTCACGAATGTCCAGACTCAAGCAGCGCACCGATTAAATATTCATGTGTTATGAAATATGATTAGAAGTCAGAACTATCTCATTACATGTTACTGGCTAGAATAAGGATTAAAAAAAGGTACATTTTTCAAACACCCCTCTTTGAATATTTATCATTGGTCTAATCTTTTGTAATATTTAGCTTCAGACTTATACTACGTTTTATGGTTCATATCTAAATGAGGATGTTATGTTACAGCTGAGGAAAACTAATGTTTCAACGTAAAATGTTGACATTTTGAGAAATTGAAACAATTATCCGCCTAGTCACTTCAATGATAGCCATCTTGTTGTCTGTTGACTTACCAGACATGGAAAGTGTTATCAACAAACTATTGACAAAATGGCATTTTCTCATAAACCAATATCCCGAAACCTGTGGGGAAATTCGCCAGCCCTCGGGAATGTCAAGCGCAATAAGTCAATTGCTAGTGAAGGTTGTAGAGGTAGCCTTTCTCACCTCATCCGTACTCACCTCACAACCTTGGTGGCTTAACACAATCTGTGTTTTTAATAGTAGAAGGCTACACAGGATAGGTATATCAGACTGGTACATGGTGGATGATTGATTAAAGGTAATACATTGCAATCTTTTCCCTGGATTAATTTCCTTGGAGGGCGACAAAACTATAATTTGTGTAACTTTTTTGCTAATTTCTCTATGGTGAGCATGTCAATGTAATTTAGGTCTAATCTCTAAAGATATAATAGATACCAGGGCTCTTGTTCCAATGCTATGCTGCATGGGTCTGCTTTCAACCAATGATTAGAGGATTGACTTTAACAGCCACTCACAAGCTGCTGAGTAATTGTGTTAACATGCAGGCTAAAGGAAGATAAACTGGTCGTAAAGCAAAGGGTTATACATCATTAGCTAACAGCTTTAGGGAAGGCAAGGTTAAAACAAGCTATACTAAAACTCCAAGTTGTTGTATTGATCTGAACTAGTTTACTCCTGCCTGCTCCAAGATTGAACACAACATATCTTAGACGAGATAGGTTGTTTCATTAAATTCTGTTTAATGTTTCTGTTAAACACAAGAGGAAAGTTGTTTCTCTGGAAAAATCGTCTACCAAGATTGCGCCATATCTATCAAGCTGAATACACCCCAGGTGCTTGGGTGGTCTGTCAGACTATGGATGTTGGTCATTCTCTTCTGTCTTATGCCTGTAGGACAGGTGATGGCGGTGATTCTCTTCTGTCTTTAACCTATAGGACAGGTGATGGTGGTGATTCTCTTCTGTCTTTAACCTATAGGACAGGTGATGGTGGTGATTCTCTTCTGTCTTTAACCTGTAGGACAGGTGATGGTGGTGATTCTCTTCTGTCTTTAACCTATAGGAGAGGTGATGGTGGTGATTCTCTTCTGTCTTTAACCTATAGGAGAGGTGATGGTGGTGATCCTCTCTTGCCTTTAGCCTGTAGGACAGGTGATGGCGGTGATTCTCTTTTGTATATAATATATATGCCATTTAGCTGGCACTTTTATCCAAGGCAACTTACATTGCAGAGAGTGCATACATTTTTCAGTATATATGGTCCCAGTGGGAATCAAACCCCCAACCTAGGTGTTGTTAGTGCCATGCTCTACCAACTGAGCCACAGAGGACCTATCTTGTATTTAGCCTATAGGATAGGTGATGGTGGGGATTATCTCCTGTATTTTAGCCCCATACTCTGCATTTAGCTCCATGGATCCTCAATAGATTTGAGCAGCAGCAGCAGCAGTGTTTGGACAGGTTTGGGGCTCGTCCATGTGATGGTAGCTGGAGGATGGGGGTCATTGTTTAGGGAAATAACCAATCTAATAGCCACCTGTTCTGTCCACCCATCTCCTGCCAAACTACTTTGACTTGCAAATACAAACATGAGTCATACATTTTAAACATTTAATTCCCCCCCCCCCGCTCTGTAGGCTAAAGTGACGCCATGAAGCATGCATGCCTCATGACGGGAGAATTGCAGCAGTCTCTACTGACCTCTGGTGGATGATTGTTCAGATGCAGAAACTCTAACATTGCCTTACCTTATAAACCTTCACATGAATGGACCACTAAACCAGAGATGAGACCGATAGTTAAAATTTACAAACTGTCACCAATTGAGATCATCTTCTCGAATGAGAAAAAAAGCAATCTCGTTCCCAGAGCCAGGCAATGGTGCGGAAGGTTGTTCACAATGTCCATACATAAATTTTTATGTGAGACCCATATTGATATCTGCTCTTTATACATTAAATCATAACATTTCATTCGGAAAATGTGTTTGTACTGTATGTGACACATTGTTAATCTCTTCAAGTAGTTCAAATCAATTCCACAACAATAGGGGCCAATTGAGTCTAAATGCATTTTGAACTATAGAGGGCGACATATACACATTAAACTTACACCCACCCCATCTCCAATCTAAACGTTAAGTCATAAATTGGATTCCTAGAACATGACAAAGACATTGCTTCATCATGAAAAACATCTGCAAGTTGACGAAGTTACAAACAATATATATATATATATATATATATATATATATATATATATATATATACATACTATACATACTATACATACTATACACATTCAATCAACACATTGACATAATTATGATTTCCAGTCTACTGTAAATTCACGAGTGAGTAAAACAGAAGAGACAGGATAATTTGTCACCGGAGGGAATAACTCCTTTGTGCCTTGAAGCCTCCCATGGACGAAATTAGCATTAAAATTGAGATTAAATGCCTCTAGTGGGTGAACTCATCTGACCCCCCTCCTACCCCTTTCCGTTCCCCGACTCTTCTCCCCACTTCCCAGGTCAGCCTCCACCTGTGGCGACAGCTGGAGGGAGCAAACTATATTTAGCCTGGGCTCCGCTGGGCTGCGTTGGGGTCTCCCAGTGCTCCTCGTCTGTCAAAGCTGTCTCTGTTCATTAGACAGAGCGGAGCGCGGGGACCCTGGGAAAGTCAAACAACCATTTAAACACCAAACAGGCTCCCATTTCATGCCAGGGTCAAATTGTGTGCCGTTCCTACCGATACCATGCAAGCAGATCACAATATCACAATCAGAGCGTGTCAAAATGTCATGGTTTTGTATTTTTCTCCTTTCAAAGAATCAATCCGTGGTTGTCATAGTTATGTGGGCACACAGGTTAAGTGGAAAGTATTTTGACTCTGAATTTGAATGTGGAATTCAGGATGTGTGAAATGTTTGTTGTGAATTGAAATACATATGCTTAAAGGGATAGTTCACCCAAATTAAAACATTTACACATTTGGTTCCTTGCCCTGAAAGGAATCTCTGGACGAGAACAGACTTCTTGACACTTTGGTTCGGTTTATCTGGGTACTGTTACAACTGTTAGCATTTTCAACCAAAAACCAATAGAAGTCAATGAACCCTAAAGTAGCATGTTTGAAATTCCATGCCAAAATCCTCCATTCTCTGAAGATACCCAATGACTTGATTTAAATTACTTTGAGATGATTAAATCATTTCAAACATGCTTGACTTCCATTTCTTCTTTTTTGCTTAAAAAAAAGCTGGTTAATCCCCATGTGAGAATGCGATAAAAAATAAAAGAATGATAAACATATTTCTATACACATTGAGAAAGCATGAATTCCATAAAGTTTACACAAACACTTCTGGTACGTGAACCGCTGATGGTTGCATTGCATTTTTTAAGAAGTTGGTTGTTGACTTGACGGTATTGATGACCTCAGCATGCTGTATGCTGCCGTCAAGCTGGTGAACAAAAACTGCTTATGACACCAGTGCTGTGAGGGGCGTCTGACAGCGAGGGGGAAACCCATAGCATCTGGTTTGTCAGAGTAAAACATTCATGGTAATAATAATCACTTAACCGTGCAGTTTTGGAGAAAAGGTGTCCAGGTTCTCATAGATCATTTCCTGTATGCTCTTCAGATAAGCTTTTGTAACTCTATGAGGTTACAACGCCTTGTTCATTTGCAATTGAAGTACTGCTCATAACATTTTGTGAAATAAGCAAGTTGCCACAGGATTTAAAACATAATCAATCGAGGAGAATCCTATCATTGCCAAGTTGGACCAGATAGTGTATTTCAGTGATCAGATTTGAGAGAAACAACAAATTAACAGATATTCAGCAGATGTCCAGTGTCACTATCCTGCCCCAAAGTCATTACCACAGGATTTGACCAAAAAAAACGTGTTTTCTACATTGTCAATTTAATTGGAAATTATACATATTTCACACGAGACAGATGATTTTATTTGAGTGAAACCTCACAGGACCAAATTAATTAATGGAACTAATTACGGTCTTTTATCTTCAATAAGGACAAAGGCTTTTTTCCCTTTCTTGGGACAGCATGTCCGACTCTCACCTTTAAGCAATGCACTGAAGTCTAGAGTAATGATATATCCTACTTAGGTAAGTCATTGGCTTAGGACTACTGTACTCAACTAGTTTCTGGGCCATGTATGAGGTATAGTGTATGAAACAAAGCAGTGTTATAGTAGCCTACTTCATGGGACTTCAATGTTCATGGAGAGAACATGTGGTGGGCATTGATATGAAAAGTCTATATAAATATCAGTTGCATTTCTTTGAAACAATATAGATTGTATATATTGGTTTGGAATCCTTTAATGAAGGAGCTATACTGAATAAACACACATCATAGAGTTGATGGTTGACGCATACTCTCATACTCAAAAAGTAGACACACAGTATCTCAGAGATTGACCGCACTACTATAGACCGTTTTTTATTTAAAGTAATCATTATAGAGACAACAGAATATAGAGTAGAATGGAGCTTCTTGCACAGACAGACAGACAGACAGACATACTGTAGAGTTTCAAGTATCCTGAGTGCCAACTGAATCCTCTGAGAGTGATTTTTTTTTTTACACACAATTTACAGATGAGGATATCATTAATCATTCATACTGCTTAGTGCATTATGAAACTGTGTGAAAGATAATCCTCATGCATCTCTGTTTCTGAGGTTGTTTTCTGAAAAAATAACCAACTGAGAGGTCTCTAAAAGTTACTCTTTGAGTTTGTATTACAGTAAGAAGAGCATCACCAGCTGTGGTCACAGAAACCTGCCAGCTCTGGACAGGAATTAGAAGTGTGCATTACAAAGTAATGTCAATGTGATGTGGATGCTAGAATGTTTTTACTGTCATTGGGCCCTAACAAAGACACTTTCTCCGTTACCCTCACATACTGTACAGCTCTTCTCTGGGCATCCATCCTGAAATGTATCAACTCATCTCTGGGCTTCTACCTCATATATAACAACTCTTCACTGGACTCTTCACTATTTTCATATGAAGTATTCTCTGGGCTTCTGTGTTCACAAACGAATCCTTAGCAGCCTTAGCAAAATCCCAACAGAGGTGAACATCTGAGCCAGCAGAGTCAATGGTGTCAGGTGACACTTAAAAGGCTGGGGCCATCTGGAGACAGAGACATATGAGCCAGTGAGCTAAGTAATGGACTTGTGTGTGAACAGTCCCTGCAGACCCACTAATGCCTGGTTAAGAATCTGTTGATCCTATTCTGCCCCACTTTATTGCCACTAACATGAAGAGATTGTATTACGGACAGGAACACACAACCGCATGGCGACAGAATGAGAAGGTTTTATTGGTTATATATACAGTATATACTGTATGTGGGTCTCAGTGGTTTTCAGACTTGTATTTATATGCATGTATGGAATAGTATGATTAGAAAGTGGAGTCAGAACTATAGGCAGTATAAGAATAAACTCACTTAAATTATGTCGTTAAAATGTGATTCAAGCTACCTACTGCCATACAGCTAATGATTTTAAGAGCTCGTAGGATCATGATTATGTCTACTTGATGATAATGATATAGTCTGTTTCTATCAATCAAGTCCAGGTTTCAAATCTGCACTGGGTGGAGAAGTATAGATGGGTATAAAGAAATGAAAGGGTTTTTCACCTCTCCTCATCCTGCTCCATATAGGAGTAGTTTAACATACCTCCAGACTATTCTTTAGTGTTGTGTCTCTTGGCTGTATTAGAGGTGACTCGTGACACCACAGCGGTTAAACGATGTGGGACAGGAGACAGGTCTGGGAGACAGCGCTTAGAGGCAGGGGACTGACAGTGACAAGGACATTGGGTGCACCAGAGAGTCCCTCTATCACTCTATGGGATACCTGGTATCTACCTTTCTGTCCTGGGGGTGGTTAGTTAATTAGGGCTTCACTGGCCATTAATGATCTTCTAATGGAAGGATATGGGGGTAGGGAGTGGGGAGGGTGGCAGAGGTGTATATTAAACAGAGCAATTTTCTCACCTCTACCTGGGGCTGCAATTCTAGAAATATGTAATATGTAAGGCTTAATAATGTTTGTTATATGAGCACCGCCTTTCAGATCACCTCCAGTTGGTTCCAGTTGGACCAAACCCCTCGAGGGAGCAGAGGACCTAAGGGAGCCTGCTGCTGTCAGTTTAATTTGCCCTGGTGGAGAGACCGAGGTGTCTCTTTGAACCTCTATCAAAATAACACTGCCACTTAAGATTGGATTACCGGAGTCCTTTGTAGCTCCTACGCTTCTCTTTGGTACTATGGCCAATATGAGGGTGAAGTGGTCTCACTATTCATGAGATGATGAGGTTGATAGCAGGGATGGTAGCAGGGCTTTACACGTGTATGAAATCCTGCTGACCATATTGAGGAATGTTATACTGTATAACATAACCTATTGATTTTTGAAGAGTGTGACTTTTAATGCCTAACAACAATCCCACAATACCTAGTCATGGCCCAAAATGTAAGGGAACATTACTGAATTGTTTCTTTTTGTTGTTATTTGTTAACTGATGGATACCTTTATCAGATAATTTATTTTACCCATGTGCTGATGATTTTAATAGTTGTTTTCTTACCTTCATTCAGTTGTTTAGTTGTGTAGTGTTTTTCTTGCATTTAAAGTGTCATGAAAAGCGTGACACAAATACTATGTTTTATAATTGACATCAATCATATGAAACATCATAGAAAAAGGTTATTCTATCCATCCATTGCTTCATCTATGGTTTTAGGGGGTAGTTACAGTTCCCCATCCCCACCCCTCAGCTTACCAAACATGGCGGTAGGGTGAGGCTGTTGGCTGGAAACATAAATCGCAGAATAGGGCTTTAAACCTCATATTTCCCTCAGGTGCCTAAGGCTTATTTCATTACTGATGTCGCATTATTTGCTGTCAGTCACGGACAGTGAAGTGCTGTCAGCGTTGAGGACATTATGAGTACCATGGTCCTGTAGGTAGAGCTCTAATTAAACAGGCCATTCAGAATGCAAGGAGGATAATGTCAATAAAACATCCTGGCAGAGATGATATGAACCCACCCAGAAAATGACAGGAAATAGCAGACAATGTGTGTATCCTGTGTTGAGAGGTGGTATGGATGAGTGTGTTGAGTGTGTGTGTGTGTTGAGGTGTGATGCGGCCCGTGCCTGTCATCAAGGTGAAGACGCGGTCACGCAAAGGCAAACAGGCACAGGCTAATGATCCAGCATGGGAGCTGCTTGCTATCTCCACATTTGCACGCACAAACTGGAGTCACTGAGCTCTGAAATATGACTGGATCCTGCTGGTGATTTACGACACGCCCCATGAGAGAAGGAATTATTGGTGTCTGATAGGAGGATGAGCCCCCTCATTAGAATGGCCAGAGTAATTGCCCGTGAGAGTGACAATGGCCACGAGACACGCCGAGGCTTTATATGAGCCGCGTGACATCATCAGTCATCATTAACCCCTGCAACATCCACACAATGCCACAGCCTGACCCCCGTCACACCCGTCTGTCGCCTTGGAAACAGCAGTCAGATCGCTGTGGCGTTGTCGCGACTCTGACCAGTGAATCAGCTTGTTAATCTGGAGGGGTGTGAATGGAAAAACAGTCACCGGCACCTTCACACACTGTCTGTCTGTCTGTCTGTCTGTCTGTCTGTCTGATTACATATCTGTCTGTGTGTGTGGGCAGTGTGTGAGCCTCTCTGTCTGTCTGTCTGTCTGTCTGTCTGTCTGTCTGTCTGTCTGCCAACCATGGACTTAGTTTGACTGATATCAAATAACTTAAATAGTCAGATATATCAAAGGATGATATGGTGAACTGTTCTGTAGATGACTACTATGTGAGCATTCAAGAGATTATTATATTTATTATTATAATTATTATTATATTATTATATTATTATAAGAAATTATATTTCAGGTTATATTTGGAGTCAGTGGATGCTCTCCTCAATTAGAAAATATCAGCTTATTACTGCTGATTATGATAGAATATCTTATTTGTGACTTTTTTAGAGGCAAGGTTTTCAAGGTCTACAAACAGCTGAACCAGACTTCTACAGTATGTAATTACACAGAACCATGG
Organism: Argentina silus; assembly: GCF_951799395.1. Classification (NCBI taxonomy): domain Eukaryota; kingdom Metazoa; phylum Chordata; class Actinopteri; order Argentiniformes; family Argentinidae; genus Argentina; species Argentina silus. Next base: position 5,893,085 of record NC_139659.1, read on the forward strand.
ACCTAACAAAATATGTATTCTATGAATGGTATTAAACAGATATTTTATTGCTGTGCTTCTTCTTTTACAAGTTTCATGAATCCATACAATCGAACCAAATGATAATTTTCCTGTGTAGTGATACGACCCAGCCTACTTAGATAATCTGATTGATTACATGTAAACGTTGCATCACCGTTGAGCTGACCTTTGAGGCTTCCCTCTACACACAGATTTACATTAGCATACCTGATCATTCCCTCCACCGCTAGATCATCCAATATTCTCTCCGGCACTTTTTACCTTTGTCCCAAAGTCATGGATCAAAGTGACTGGTCTGTTTGTAGGCGAGCTGTTAAGAATACTAATCATGGCTATCTAGTCTTTAAACAGATACAGCCTCCGCCGTGTGGTTCAAGTAGCTTCACCATCGCTCAATGAATTGCAAGAGAGAGAGAGAAGAGAGGAGAAGAGAGGGGGAAAAAACAAAAGAGGAAAGAGGGGGAAAATCCCAGATGGCTGGACAGACGGTTTTGTGTGTAGCAGACAAAGCTGGTGCACTGATGTGTCTTGGAGGACTATGAAGGGAAATGCTGGGCTGGAGCGGGAAAAGAGGCCTACCCCTCTGGGAGTCATATTTCTGATACCAACACATCTATCATCTGTTATTGGGGGAAATGTAGCCCTTGAAACATGAATATGCATCATATCCCCAAACTCACTCTTTTGTTTATGTCATTCCTCCATATTGTTTTTTTGGAACTATGGAAGAAAAGAAACTATTACTGTACAGTACGTGCAGGACACACAGATTTCATTTTTCAACGTACTTTGGTAATCCCTAAAGATACAACACACAAAACAAGTAGGTTGGTCAAATATAGATTACATTCAGGACGACCTCCTCCGAAATCCACAGCAGGAGCTGAAAATGATGAATACCATCCAGACACTTCTGAACAAAGAATGATAAACACCTGAAAAATATACAAATCAGAAAGAAACTTACTGAATAAAGCATATTTTCATCCTCAACACACGCAGGATGTGCCAAGTAATGTATATTTCTAAATGGTGTGCATAATATACAGTATTAGAGGCATGACGACAAACAACGGCTGCTTGTTTTCATGAGTCAAGCCGTTGTCTCTCTTGTGTGTTTGGACAACTCATTATTCAAATTATTGTATGCCGAGAATGCATGATTTGATTCACACAAACAACACAAACTTCTATCAGTATATCACCATTCTAAAATACATAAAACAAGACTAAGGAAAGGTTATTGATAGCTCACGTTTGTTACAGAAGAGGGCAGTAACATACTGTTTGCAGTCATGCGGTACTCCATCTGAAGTAATGTATGGAGCTAAGTCTAGAAGAATGTCCCTCTATAATATCTACAAGATACATAGAGCGCTAAATAATTCCTTTCATCAAAAATAACAAATACGGATTGATAGAAAATTCACGAGAGGCATCGCACCTTCTCTCAACTTAAAGCACGCGGTTGTGAGTTGAAGTGTAAGTAAATGTGCTGGGGTGGTATTAAAAAGACTATTTAAAGACTATCAACAAATGATTGAGTATGAGTAATTGCAATTGATTTACATATGTTGACATGAGGTTATGTTGATTTTGGAATATGGTATATTTAATCTGTCAGAAGAATCGTACATTCTAGGTGTGCCATGCAAATCAGACATGGAAGAAGCAGAACATATAGTACTGTAGTTATGCACTCAAGATAATGCGCTCGCCAAGATATGAAATATCATCAATTTCACACGGTATCAGAAACTTAATCATTAACTGAGCTACTCATAAAATTCTAGGGGTGTAAAGTTCAAATGTTCCTTTGAGGGTTGATCTACTCAGCCATCCAGCCAAATGACTGAGCAGCAGCAGCAGACTTCTGGCTAGTCACATTTAATCAGTGAAACCGCAGCGGGGCCAATAAAGTCATTCAGTCTCAAAGTCAAAGTCTCCCATCTCTGTCAGTCTCTGGCCCTGCCAGTGTGAATATTCAGCCTTTAATTAAAAGCTGGGCTACTTCCATTACTCATTCATATTCCTCAATGGCTCTCTGGGGGACTTTTAACTGAGCGGCTCCCACTGCCAGGATGACAACTACAGAACGGGGGGCACTGCCATTGCCTTGCTTCTTCTCTCCAATTCTGTAAACATAAGCCTTAATTGATTAGACTAATCGAACAGTGGTAAATTAATAATTGATTACCCTCCCCTTACCCTGCTTCTGACGTGTGCACTTACAGCTTGGTCGCGGTGTGAATCTGATCCCCTCTCTCCCCTCAGAGTTAAGACTGCCTAAGTGGCTGCTAAAAAAGGTCAAGTGATGTCACAGGATCAGGAAGTGATGCAAAGTCAATACTGGTCAATAATTGATGCCCATGTGGCATTGATAGGTTAACACAGCAACATGGTACTTCAGTGGTAGGCTGAGGAAAAACACCAGTGGCTTCACGGGGGTGGAAAATCATCATTCTCAAAGACATTTTTCTGGAATCTCAAATTGTCCAGAGTTCGAATTGGCTTATGGATGGTCAGGTACATGAAATACGTTGTAAGATACTTAAACCCAGCTTCAAAGTGCTCTGAAAGTCCCTGGCTCTTCATCGAAAGCCTCGGGTAGTAAGTGTAGGGAGCGTTGTGCCCTTTGACTGACCTGCCCAGATAATTGGTGAATGACAATGTAGGAGCTTTCCAAAGGCCTGGACCGTGTCTCACGTTTGCTCTCTATGAGTGCTATAGCTGCAGGTGCCGACTACTCATCCAGTTCACTATTCATTCCCTCATTCTGATTGCTTTGAAAACACAGAGCTACAGACAAATCAAATTTAACATCTAGGAATCACTTACGAAATGCAGTGTCCCAGCCTATGCATTGAGAACAATTGCAGTTTTAATGCGATTAATGTTGTGTTTTTCCTTTTGCATAGTCCCCTGTCACCCTTAGCCCACACTGAGACTAAAGGTTTGCCGGACCTCGCGGTGAGACAGAGAGCCCTCAATGGCTAACAGACTTTGACAGTTCCCTGTCTCTGATACACGCTCTGACCCTCCACTCAAAATGAGCACTGAGATAACATCTGCCAATTACATCTGGCAGATGCAAGACAACAGTGCCATGTTGGCGCGATTCATCGAGCCATGTGAAATATGAACCTACTCTCCGCCTCAGTAATACAATAAGAATTTAATAGCGTGTGATGCTTCGGATTCATTACATTTTTGTCTCCATTTTCTGTCATTGCTGAGATTTTTATGCCTCAGTTTTTTGCGAAGCGTAGTGGGTTGCATTACTGAAGTGTGAACTTAAACTCCACCGAGGAGGCCTATTTATGTGTGAAATGTCTGGTTGCTACAATCTCATCAGCTGTGAGGGAAGATGTATTTATTTCATATTTCATGTTAGCAAACGAGGTTAATTACGTCTTAACGAACCCTTTTCGTCATGGAACACAACGAGGAAGTCTTGTTTTATTGAAAACGTTCACGCTGCATGCTTTCACTCATGACACAAATCACGTCACCTCTGTCATCTCTGTCCTTCATTTCACCTAGACTGACTCTGCCACACATGTGACAGCTGACAAACAGTTCCTCTCCAAAACTGCCTCAAACATCTCAATGCCCTTCAAGCATTATCTCAGCCATATAAAACAATAGCCGAATTCATTGTTGTACATATGGTTGTACAGCAGTAACTGTATGCTAATCTGTTTTAAAAAGCCAATGTATACAAGACGTAGATAGATTACAATATGTACACCACAGGCCACAGTTTAGCAATCATGTGGGAGGTCGCCACCGAAACAACCACAGTGGGGTGAGATGCAAAACAGTCGGCTGGCATCCCTACACCCCCCGTCAGCCTCCCTGCTCTGAATAACGAGGTGTCAAGTCCTTCCTTCACCCAAGGCCCACGCTTCACGGCTCATCCATTTGTGTCATCCGTCCCATCCGTCAGGGGAACAATCTCTCACACACACACACGCACACACATGCACACACGCACACACACACACACGCACACACATGCACACACACACACACACACACACACACACACACACACACACACACACACACACACATACACACACACTCAACCACAGCATCTCTGATTAATGCGCTTGTATAGGCAGAGTGAGGGTCACAGTGCACTGGGCGTGGGGAGATGAGGGCACTATTGAGAGTAATGACGGTTGGGGTTTGGCTGCATATCTGGTGCATATCAGCCTCTGCATCAGCCATTCTCATTGGCCCACAACTTTTATGGCTGGCTTTACCAGCTGCCCTGTTTATCTCTGGTGGTGGAGAGACCATTAATGAAGATCCATTGGTCAACTGTTATGACAGCATGTATAATAGGCTGGTAGCTGGCCAAGGTTTGGAGAATGGGACTCTCTCACATGATTGTATGTAGCGAGAATATGAGAGCACAAGGGTATTCTGGACCATGCAGTATATCACTTTCCAAAGGGCACATTGTTGGACCCTGCAGTCTATTAGTTTGGTGTTTATGGTGGATCAGTTGCATTGGTCATGACCAATATGCCACAATTCGGCAACATTCGAATCTAGACACTGAATTCACCCTAACCCAAAAGACATTGTCTCAATGTCAAATGCATAACCATCTAAGAAATGATAATCAGACAAGGTGAACACACCTATCTTATTTGTTTGAACAATATCAAGGGTGGTCTAAACTGATAGATAGGCTATTATAAACAACAATTTCCCTGGTAGATTTGAAAAATATCCATATTGCCCAAATATCCAAATATCCAATATGTTAATTTGCTTATGTGTCTGAGTGAGCTAATATATTGGTGTGAAAGATTCAGCCCCTCAGATTATATTATCCTCACTATATTTTCTCACTGCAATGTGTAATATCACTGAATGGGAAGTGCCGGAAAATGAGCCTGTGCCATTCGATTTTTAATGTGAATTCCGCCGCCCCCCCGCAACTAATTGAGCTAATGGAAAGTGATCTCTATCACGACTCCTTTGTCTCTCTGTTAGTTCAACATGTTGCCTGTGCATAATCGTCCTGTTATTGATGAGTTCCTCCAGAAAATACTCTATTTTACCCGCTGTTTCCAGCTGACGACAGCTCTTCTTCCTCTATAGTGCTGAGGGAGGCAGATCCCTAATTTGGTGTGTGTGTGTGTGTGTCTGGGGGGGGGTTATAATGAGGGGTGGGGGTGGGGGGGGGGTTGATACAGTAAACATCAACGCCCCACTGAATTGATCTCATTTAATTAATTAAGTCATCCCTATTTCAGTCCCTGCACTCATTTTGGGAAGACGGGGGAGGGGGGGTATATGCTAGTCTACAGGTATGTAAGTACCGTGAACCATAATGCTATTAACGGTTTCATTATATCATGCTATTTTAGGAGGAAATCTGCCCTCAAACTCCCTTCACCGGTGAGGTTTACAGAGCTTCAGAGGGCTGAGAGGAGGCTGGTAGAGGAGAGATGGTAGGAGGCTGGTGGAGGGTGTGATCGGAGGATGGGCTCATTGTAATGCATGGAACGGAATGAGGAATGGTATTGTTTTATTGTTTTTATATATTCCGTTGCATGTATTACAATGAGCCCATCCTTCGATTTCTACATCCATCAGCCTCCCTTATGGCAGTAGACAGAAGAGAAAGTAAGAAAGACACAGATTCGACATGATATGATTGGTGAAAGTGAAGGTGAATCATGTTAGATCAGAAATGACTTCAACAAAGCGACAAAGGAAAGGAGGGATGTATTTTCACGACATTCAAACAGGGTATAGATTCTGCAACATGCAGGATCCCTGGGTTTGAAGCATTAAGGGGCAGGAGGAAGGAGGAGTTACAAGATGGCGGATATAGAAGGAGGCTCTTAGAGGCTCTGTTTGCGTGCCTGTGCATCCTGGGTCCACTGAGTGAATTCCCCAGCCTACGAGGAGCCTGCTGCCACAGCCAGCTACAGTTATGTGCGCTTCAGTTAAGGCCTGTGCTGCCACATACACTGTGTGTACTGAAAGTGTGCGTGTGTGTGTGTGTGTGTGTTCGTATGCATGTGTGTATGTCTGTGTGTTTGCATAGTGTGTATGTGTGTGTGTGTGTGTGTGTGTGTGAGTGTGTGTGTGTGTGTGTGTGTGTGTGTGTGTGTGTGTGTGTGTGTGTTCGTATGCGTGTGTGTATGTCTGTGTGTTTGCATAGTGTGTATGTGTGTGTGTGTGTGTGCATGCATGCCTGTGTGCAGCAAGTGTCCTTCACACAGCGCCCCTGTGTCCTCTGAGGTGGGGGACGACGCAAAGGCGGATCTCTATTAGCTTATTTTGATGTTTTTATCTTTCCGTGATTGGGAGCCATTCTCCACAGCCCAAACAGACAGGTTTCCGAAGGCGTCGAGTGAATTTTTAGATACCCTCAGAGGAGCGTCCTTCAATAAAACATTAGTTTCTCTGCAGTGGCAGCCCAGGCCTGAGCGATGGAACAGCTCAAGCGACTCATGCCTCCCCCTGTAAGTTTACACTTGTGTGAACATCAGCTGGGCCGCTCTAAGTGAAGGTTTGCACGCAAACATGGCCTCCACCGGAGTTACCTCAGGCTAAAGTGCTTCCATCATCGACAAAATTAAACATTACGCTATGTCCCCAGTGATTAACACTGAATCTGATTCGACTGTGCCGCATGTTTTTTTAATCGGGTGCGATTGTCCTTTTATACCCCTCAGCAGCTGCCCGAAGGCTAGCCTGTCGCTTCCACTGAGGAGGTTTGGGGGGAGGACTGTTGGTGCAGCAGCGTTAAGTTTGTTGGTGCAGCAAGCGATGAAAACAAACTTGAGGTCAATGTGCCTCACGCTTGTAAAGATGTTCTCCCATATGATCTGCTATTGATCCCTCACAAGTCAATCGAATCAGAAAACAGGGTACAGGACATACAATTTCACCTGGAAATACATTACATTAAGTTGATCGTACTTGTGCAGTAACTATTACACTTTATTAACATGCAATTACAAATCAGCTACTTAATTGCTATATAATAGCAGGTTGATTAAATGTTATTACTAGAGTACAACCCTTCTACACAGGTAAGAAATTTAGTGTAAGTGTGACCATTTCCTTGGATTTTTGATGATACTTTTGATGATGCATTTTTTTACCTTTGGTCTTTTATTTTATTATAAAGGTTGTGTTCAACTGTATATTCCAACACTGTTGTTCATAATAAAATTGTAAATGTTACTGTATTGGTTGAAAACAACATGTCTACTGCCCATTTGTACAGGATATCAAAAACGCAGTGTGTGGTAGACAACAACATTTCTACAATGTAATGTAACAACAGACAGCTACATCAGATCAATGGTGTCTGGATGTTCATACAACATGTATCCACAAGCTCATTTTCTGTTATCTCTAAAATGGCCTTGTAGCCCAGTAGAATGATTATTTTGAGGATATGTTCCTCCAAGATATCCAAGAGATCAACTAAAAACCCTCATCTCAGTAAAGAGAAAGCTTTTTTTTTCTCTGGGAATCTATGGGAAATGTTTTATTAAGTCTTGCATTATCTTTATCATAACTTACAAAGTGACCTTTGGGGACGTTTTATCCTTCGTATTTATAGTAAATATGTAAGTCGGTGTGAATCTCGGTCTCGGCTCAGACAGATAAGGTTCCAATCACGAAACACTTTATCAGCTACTGTCCCAATACCAGCAGTAGAGTGAGGCTTTAGGGTGAATCAGTACATAAATCTAAAATTGTGTTTTTGTGTGAACTTTTTTCAAAGCCATCACAATTAATATTGTTTAATATTAATTATTAACATTTTATGTTCTGTTTTAAACACACTCAATACATTGGACTTACAGTATATCCTGACAGGCACAAGTAGCTGCCTCGCCTGGAGCAGTTGTGATTGACGGGAGGCAGGTCTACTGAGACCTACTGATCAGAGGTCACTAGAGTTTTGGAGTAATATTGAATAATATTCAAAAGTGGGTTTAGAAATAATACTGTATATACACCTTAAAAGACTAAATTTACCAAAATGTAGTGGGAGCATCGCTTAGGCTTTCATCTGTTTTTTTTAGTAAACTGGTAGATGTATACCATTCATATGTCATGAAACAGATATCACATTTTCCCAAATGCCCATTCTCAGAGAAGTTGTTGCTTACATCGAAGACAATGTCAGAATTAAGCATTAACACCCTCAAGTGTGGTACAAATCATGAATCAGGCTGATGTAGCAAGCAAAGTAAAATCAACTTATCTTTATTTTCTATGGAATGGAAGTGCATTTTGTGAGAGAAGCCTGGGAAGGGAGAAATGTTTCTTGTCACATTGTGTGCAGTGATCTTTCAAATAGAACGGTAAAGAGGTTTTGCCATTGTATATCGTTATTCAGTGCAATACTATAAAATGGCTTTTTGTCCAGGATTTTTAACCAGAAATTGTAACCAATAAGTCTGTGCAACTAACTGACAGGGATGAGGCACAACAATAACACTTGATGCTACTCTAACAACCTCAATCCCCCTCCTCTTACAGTGCATATTTACAGTACATATTTAAACTAATAATTTACATGAAACATAAAGCAATAGGCCCCTAATTTTGGTACTTGAATTAAGCACTGCTGCTTATTCATTGTGACCCGTATACATATTAAACCTCAAAGAGGGACCTCGCGTCAAGCTCAGTGCATGCCTCTGATCAAGTGAAACTCCCTCTGTTAATGGGGTGTTCATCCCATTTTCATCAAGTGTTTGATAAATAATATCAATAAAAAGAAGCTGGGGGTACAAACATAGACGAGAGTTTCTGCAATATGTGTGTGCTTATAATGTAGCCTATACTTTAGAAAACAAGGACAGCTATCGCATGTCTCTATCATTTCAGCACAGCTGGAATGCACCTTTTAACAATCTGACTGTGCCAATCAGAGTTGCCGGATCTAGCCGTTGTTTAAATAAGAATTTTAATTTCATTCTCTGCACTCAAAAATGTTTTGTTTTGTTTGTTCTGTGCACCTTTTACCCTGACATAAGATCAACCTTTCATGGGAATCTTTGACAGTAAATGAAATCTCTATTTGACAAATGTTGCAGAGACTGCCGTTTATAACAATGTATTGTATCTGCACACAAAAAGCCACAAAATTCAAGCAATGAGAACATTGCTCAGTTGATTTAACAATATTCCTAATCCTACTGGCCCCAAATGTAATATGACAGCTATTCGGTGGTATTTAAAGGAGTCACACTCTATTAAATCATATTTGGAACAATCTGTGGTTTTGTTTTATGAAAAACTGATGGGAGGAGAGGAATTGAGGAGTCTGAAGTTGACAGGGAATACAACTAAGGTTTAAAGAGAGTTTAATCATCGACATTTTATTAATGTAATACGTTAGATAATGCACTGTTTGTAGTCTTTCAATCATCAATGATATAGTTTCATCTAAATGTATTATTATGCCACATTTTGTACTGTTTAAAATGGCATAGCATTCAGACTTTGGATCATTAACCATGGCAAAAAGAATACTAGAAACATTTCCAGAAGAAACTTTGTGGGCTTGCAGTCTTATTTTGGGAGTGGACACTTTGCATACCCACAAATTTTCTTCTGGAACTTAATTTTCCAGTTTGTATTGTATCTTAAATAGTGTTAGTGAACTTTGCACATGGCCAGCATTCCTTATGAGTACAACACACTGAAATATTAAAGGCAAAGTTATTGGTGCAGAGGTTATGAAATTTTAAAGATGTCAGTTGTCAGTTGCCGTTGTCAGTTGAATGTATAAAAAGCCTCTTGGCAGAGAAGTGTGTTTCAATTTTGCATTGTTGCAGTGGCAACAAAATCAAGCAGAATTGTCACGGATTAAATGTATATTACAAGACTATTTGATATTGAAAATTGAAAAATTTTCCTTGGGCACGATAGAAGACATTTTCACTTTGATCTGTATCTCATCTATACATCAATATTATATACATTTTCTGTGACCAACAGTGGGAATATACAGTACGTCTGTCTGGAGAGCCTCTCAAGGGCACTCAGATAATTGCTCTATTCAGGGTTCAAGGCCTTCATAACTCCTCACAAGTGAAGTTCTCACACTTAAGAGAAACTCACAATTATCATGGGAATATTTAGCCAAGAGCTAAGAACTTTAATGAATATAGGTTCATCTTTGGTCTCATTTTCATACATATTGCAGCCTGTAACAAGTGTGACAGTGCATTCAGATAATATTCCAGAACTGAGATTCCCAGGAGTTCCCTCTGCTGAGGTCATGGAGTTTGTCTACTATGAGAGATGATTGAGTTTTCTCAACAAAAGGTTTGCACTGTATACTGTATGCATACATATATTCACCAGCATTTATGTGTATGCAAATACACCTTTGTGTTTATGGGAATTGTGAGCCTCGTGGGGAAAACAGTACCTGTCTTTATCAACCTCATCCCAAGCTCCTAACCAACTCACAACTCAAGTTATATATTCTAGAAAAGTGCTATACAAATAAAGTCTTCGTCTTCTTCTTCTTCTTCTTCTTCTTCTTCTTCTTCTTCTTCTTCTTATTATTATTATTATTATTATTATAGACGTATGGAACTAATGCTGAGAATAAAAAGTGTGTGTGTGTGTGTGTGAGAGAGAGAGAGAGAGAGAGAGAGAGAGAGAGAGAGAGAGAGAGAGAGAGAGTGATGGCGTACAGCAAAAGACTGGTTCAGAGAAATATGTGATCTGATTGGCTAAAACAGTTTTTCAAGCCATGCATTAATCTGTGACAATCAAGCAGCTGAAAAAGGGGTGCCAGGTGGTTAAGTGTTAACATATACATGTGCCAACCCAATGGCTTTTCAAACAAAATGCATGGCTGACATGTCTCTCACCTTGAATGATGTTACCCCTGGTTACCACAAACCTAATCTAAAAGACAAATCTAACATACCAACACTACCCCCGGTGGATGTCATATTAGCTTACAAGTGATGTTTTGGCTGTGCATTAATTTTCTAGTTAAACTGATAGCTAGTATCTTAGAAATATAAAAAAGCTTACATACTAGTTTGCTAGCTACTCTACAAACCATGACCACCAGTGCTATAGCTAGCTACTATTAGCTCTTACTAGTTGGCTAACTATGTTAGCATATTGAACTTGTGGTTTTATTTTAGATACTTTCTGTTATGTCCAGGTACTGGGTTTTTTGGGACAGTCAGGTGAGCACCATGTTAATGGATGCCTAGTTGGTTTATGGCTTTTTCTGTATGCTGTACGTCAGTTGATGTTATAGAGTAAAGTAACAACGTTACCTCCTATACGTTGTCCTGTTTCCTCGTTTGTCATTCATCTTTCTACTTGAATTGGAGGGATCTGCTCATTATCAGATTTGCCATAGACAGGGATTCAAGCAGCGAAGTTGTGAACTCCTGGGGAAATATGTATGGACTACTTTGCTAGAGACATTCCCTCTTTGTAACAACAAGTTTGTAACAAGTGACAATAGCCGACTATCCGTATTCACAAAGTTACGTGTTACAGCGTGGGAGTATTATGAGGGACCTACAGTTACGTGGCATATTTATACTGCAGATTTCCGAGGAGTCATAGCGTGTAGAACACTGGAGGTGTGCATTAACAAGTTGATCTATACTCTACCGGTCGTTTGAGGAGTCAACTTTTAACAGCAACAAAAACAAGTTTCAGGGGGGGGGAAAAAAAGATTGCAAAAAAAATTATAGGATCCATTTTATATTTGCACACTTCGGCGGATATGATGCCTTGTCTTGCAAGTGATCACTTGGTATTTGTGATAGAATACCCTTTACATTTTTTTATTTTATTTTACACTGTGGTGGAAAGGAAGATTAGGATTCATGGGTAAATGTGTGCTCTAAAATGTCACACTATTAAAGTGAGTAAAGACATGTACAGTATCATAGCAATGTGATCATATGTATGTGTGAATATTACAACTACATGTATAGTCTAAAGCCCTGGTACAGTCACAATTCATTCAACTTTCCTAATTACTATTTCCAATGAAAGTGGAAATATAATTATAAGTTTCTTATCACATTACATCCAGGCTATTAGGGTTTAAAATGTATGCTGAAATTACCACAATCATACACAGACATAGCTTGCATCATTTGTTTTTACATTACTTCTACGGTACCAATCCCAATCAATTCCTTTCCTTATAGACAAACACAACACATATTATGTACATTAAGCAATATCTTTGACACAGCTTCCAACAGTCAATAGTTCTCAATAGTTCTAGCAACTTCTCTGTGGTCATTTGAATGGGACATTAAGGTTTTTATTAAAGGACATGAAAGTCTTCATTAAGGGCAGTCTTTATCATTTAATGAAGGCGTTGGATTAGGGTTATTTCTGACAGGTAGAGAGAGGTGGAGGATCCTCAGAGGAGGATGTGGAGGGGACACACAGCCTGTTTCAAAAGTTTTGGTTAACACTTAACCCCCTATACCTCCGTAGTTACACTGTAATAACACCAGTAAAGACCTTGTATTAAGATGATATTACACATAGTACAGGCATGTTAGTTATTGCTTTGTTGTTGTTATCATACAAGAGTAACAAAGACCAGTTATTATAGAGAGAGAGAGTTGAGTGAGGAAATGTGTATTTGCCAATATGCCTGAGGTGCAGGGTTGAAGCCAATTCTATTTCAATTCAGCCAATTCAGGAAGTGATTTTAATTAAAAAAATTTAAAAAAAAAAATTTTTTAGTTAGTTCTAATGCTAGTAAATAAATGTCCTATTCTGCAATCATTGAATTGTTATTTACCAACCCTGCTGAGGTGGTCAGTGAAATATCGATTTATCATGGCAGAGCTTCAGTTCTTTGTGTTTCACTACTTTGGCTTTAAGTGTATAGAGATGTTTCTACCATAGATACAAATGAAGTGTGAACTGCTCCCCGCTTCTCTCAGCTCATTATCAAAGGGGGAATGTTGTGAATTTCCATTCTTTAGATCTGTAATTATCTTGGAATAGCTGTGCCTGTAAATGTACACTATGGCAACATTCATAATTAAAACATTGTTAAGATTACTGCAAACCATGAAGAGAATCGCTATGTACTATCCTACTACATCACCAATTTGAAACGCTCACAATTGTTGCAATACACATGGATGCATACTAAATGTAGCAGCTGGCCTCATCTCATTTCTTTAGCATGGGATCCTCATTAGGAGCAGAATGCTGCGATTGAAAGATCACAGTCCTTCAAAGATCCACGTTTAAATAATCGCAAATTAATAAACCAGCGCGATTAAGTTCTGTGGGTAAACACACTTTGTAACCTACACTTATATTTCTCACTCGGATCCATTATTCATAGGCCGCCATGATTCTTTTATGAGCCCCGCTGCTCATAATTCATGACGGTCTGTGAAAAGTAGGACACATATAGATAGAGCGCTGCTGTGAGCTAGCGCTGAATACAGCATGCCAGTACCCAGGCACTGACTGAGGGGGGTGGGCGGAGGGTTCGTGAGAGAGAGAGAGAGAGAGAGAGAGAGAGGGAGAGGCTGGAGGCTGCAGTCGAGTAGTCTGACAGACAGCTAAATTAACTCATACAGCAGGGAAGGACTCTGTTTAAACAATGGGTGTACTTGGCAGCCTGGCAGTGCCTTGGTGCTGGGTGTCTTCCTATTGGCAGGGAGAGGACTATCCAACTGTCACTGGTGGGAATGAAGATGTGCCTGTGGCAGTAGGGATGCATGGTCGTCTGTTACCAGATCGAGGTTCATTTCAAATACTAAGCTGTGCTTGATTGAGTTTGCCTGGCAGGATGGAAGCAATGGGATCGTCCCAAGAGTGCAAAAACCCTGTCCATTTGGCGCTCCAGACCAGGCAGGCTCAAGCAAATGCTCAAAGTATTTGAAATTATTTAAAATACTTTTCGAGCCAGATATTCTGCTGCTTCTCTTTGGTGGGGATGTTGAGCAGTCTGCCCCCCACCACCACTCTGGTAAAGATGTTGTTGAGCAGAATGCTCCTCTCTTTTTCTCTGCGCTTCTCCAGCTTCAGGGTAGAGGATAGTGTGTATTGCCTGTAAGGTAAGCTCCCAGACATGCACAGATAGGGTAGGCTTGGAGGCCAGGGGAAGGCTGTGCTGATCTATGAGAAAGGAAGGGGGAGACTGTGTTGCTTTAAAAGGGGGAGAAGATAGAGGGTAAAATGGGGGGTGGAGAAGGGAGAGAGAGGGAGACTGCTGCTCTAGGGGGGAGATTATGTCGCTTGGAGGGGAAGAAGGGAAGGGAGGGGTGAGACTGTCATGCTTTATCAGGAGAAGGGAAGGGAGAGACTGTGTTGCTTTCTTAGGAGGAGGAAGGGGGGGACTGTGCTGCTCTGTGAGGGAGGAGGGAGAGAGACTGCGTTGCACTGCACTGTGAGGAGATAGAGTGGGGAAAGACTCCTCTAGGAGGAGGTGAGAGAGAGAGGAGGGAGGAGATAGGCTGAGATGCTCAATGATGAAGATGGGGGAAGGACGGGGTGGGGGTGCTGCCCTATGTGTAGAGGGAGAGATGTTGTCTTACTCTTTATGAGGAGAGAGGGAGAGAGAGACTGTGGAGTAAAGGTAGGGATGTTGCCAGCCTTTCAGAAGTGATCCACTGAACCATCTGTCTCCACAGAGGAGGGGACACATTCAGACCCCAATTAAAAAACCTGAACTGAGATTAACATGGCAGGGATGAAAACAATAACGTCAACCATGTGTCTCTAATCTTGATTTAATGGGGAGTTATAGGGAGAATTTCACATGAAATGGGTTGTTTAAGTTTCTATGTGACATGTCCAGGACATTCACTGTGCAGTGCTAGATGTGTGTGGTGCTGTTTGTGCAGCATAAAGTCATGACCTCCCAGCTATGAGGTGTGAATTACAATGCCTCTCTGACAGGACCAAGTCTGTGTGTGTGTGTGTGTGTGTGTGTGTGTGTGTGTGTGTGTGTGTGTGTGTGTGTGTGTGTGTGTGTGTGTGTGTGTGTGTGTGTGTGTGTGTGCTTGTGTGTGTGTGTGTGTGTGTGTGTGTGTGTGTGTGTGTGTGTGCGCGTGCATGTGTGTGTGCATGCGTGCACATACTTAGATGCGACTGTGTGTGTGTGTGTGTGTGTGTGTGTTCGTGTCTGTGTGTGTGTGTGTGTGTGTGTGCGCGTGCGTATGTGTCTTGTTTCCCTGTAGATCCAGGCCACACATGCTCAGATAGGTCCCTCCCTGTCTTTGTGTGCATTTGGCGGACAGCAGTCTCTGGGGAACAGTGGGGAAAATAATTGCATGCCTGGACTTGACAATGACATACAACAATGCCCGGTGTTGTGTATGATCAAATACAAACCGTGCAAGAGAGGCAAGTCAGAGCCCTGAGCATGGAAATAATTGAACAAGGTGATCGCTAATGGTGTTGGCACAGTGCTGGGCATGATGGATATGAATCCAGTACATAATTACAGCCTCTTTATCAAGTCCAAACACATTGACATTTTGCACTGTACTGTACTATACTGTGTGATGAGTGAACTAGCTAAGCTTCCTGAATGGAAAGTCAATGAGCTAGGTGGAATTGATTTGTTTCAGGCCCAGTTTTTGACATACTACTGTTTGATGAGTGAACTATATGGTATTCAATGAGTGAACTAATGCAACCCCTCTCAGACATCAACGCACAAGCAAGTCTCCTTGAGTCTCTCTGACCTTAAATATCCACCAGGCTCTCTCTCTCTCTCTCTTTCTCTCTCTTCTCAATCTGTCTCCTCCCCGTCTTCCTCTTTCTCACATCCTCCTTCGTTCTCACCTTCCCTCAGTTGCTCTTATATCTCGTATGTGTTACTGCTGTCCCTCCTTCCATCTCTATCTCCCTTCCTCTCTCTCTCTCTCTTCCTCTCTCTCTCTTCCTTTCTCTCTCTTTGTCTTCCTTCTTCCCTCCCGATCTCTTTCATCCTTGTTCTTCCTTTTTTACTCCCTCCCGCTCTCTGACTCCCTCTCTCTCACTAGTTTTTGTCTTTCTCCTTCCCTCCCTCCCTACTTCTCTCTCTCTCTGCAGAGGGGTTACACAACAACAGCAGAGTGCTCTTCTCCCCGGGGGCCTCTGCCCGGAGGAGGTGCCAGAAGAAACAAACTGGCCTGCTGGAAAGAAGAGGCATGTTTCACAGGTGGAAAACACAGAAGATAAATCTGTTTGCATGTAGGGAATAAACAAAATTCCCTATATTTTCTCTGAGGACTCCAACAGAGGTACATGGGTCTCTCCTATTCTTAGAACCAGGGCCAGTGTTGACTTGATGTCCTCTAGCCCCTACCCTTCATGACATTCAGTTAGTGTCCACCCATAAAGCCCAATGGTGATTCTAGTTTGTGTGCACAGCAAACTAGAGTTCACCCACTTAATAAATCTGTCATGAACTGATACTCTGGGACCAAACTCTCCTCTGGTGGTCTGAGAGCTCAAATGTACTGTACCACAATTCTGTATCACACATATATATTAGCATTAGCTATGTATTGGTGCATAAATGCAGTCACTATGGTTTATATATATATATATATATATATATATATATATATATATATATATATATATATATATATATATATATATATATATTTGGATTTAGCATAGCATTGACATCCTGGCCTCAGCCTACCTCATTCTGTTATAACTATTAAACACAGAGGATAAACTTTATGAAACCGTTGGTTGACATTTCCCCATCGATCTTGTACATTTCAGCATGATTCTATACAGTGCCCTTTACACTCATTTGTAAGATTGCAACAGTGTCTGCTTGCAAGGCAAGGGTCTTAATTTGATATTGTCCATGTGGCCAGAGTGTGTGGCGTTGTATGATAGAGAGGTGCACTTACAGCTGAAAATGATCGCTCTTGAGAAGAGAAGGCAAAAGCATTACTTTGTCGTTATCAAGTTACTTTTATTGCCAGAGTATTAAAGGAAGATAACAATCGTCTCCAAATTGGCGGGCACTCAGACTGTCTGATGGCCCGTGTATATGTTATATGATTAGATAATCACATAGTTATTGCATGATCATAATAAATCAGTCATTTATAATGCCTTTGTCAAAGGAGGAAATGGGTGCAGTATTAGAGTGATAATGTAGCCTACTTGCCGGACATGTTTGATTTACAGTAAATATGAATTTGCATGACATTTGCATTAATTTGCTATGCAATGTAGGCAGTATGTGTTATCCAACTGGTGGGTAAGATTACCATGTTTTAGATGATCTGTAGAAGATTAGCAGATCATGTTAACACTATCTTTGTGTTTCTGGTTTGTATGATAACACCCACACTGTATCAAAATAACACATGCCCATGCTCCCTGTTCAAGTAACATTATGAAGGATTTGCCTCTGGCGATGCTCTTGAGAAAAGAGAGATCCCCTAAATAGTCAGAAATAATATCTATTAATTACCTCATTGACCAATTAGGGACACACCTCCCCATGCCCATGAGTGTGAGCTTATGTTGCCAACGTTTTAACCCTTTAAATGGGTTAAAATGTCAGAGAGAAAAAAAATAACAGCATCTGAGCCAAGGTCACCACTTCCACACCAACTGAAACTGTAGAGCTCTGAGCCCTTCAAAAAGTGAATACACCCCTTTAAAATCAATGCCGCCAGGGGTAATGGATGGGTTACAAACGAGAGGTAAACGCCTATTCAGAGCTGACATCAGATATTCTCACCACAGCCATAGTCACCTTACCAACTGTCTTCACCACTCAGAGGTAGAATAGTTCTCAGGCTTATTTGCCCACTAGGTCACACTCTAGAGTCTAGACGTTACTGGACCATGCCCCAGCAGGTAATATCAGCAGTGATAGCCAATCATTGGGTGTCAACATAGCCAAATTAACCAATGTAACAGCGGCGCCAGCAACACCAGCGGCAGCATCTCTGACCTTGCGCTCTCACCCAGCAGCGAGGCTGTGAGGAATTATGGGAAGTGGAAGAGTGAGTGTGTTTGATCTAAATGAGTATTGCTATGCTACCTCAGTGAATGTTAAATACTTTATCTCGTGAAGAGGAAAAAAGAATCAACTATTTTAAGAGTTTCATTCCAAAACTCGTATGTTACATCTATCATAAAAAATCTCAATAATCAAAATTGATTACAGCTTCTAGAATATGATTATTATGGAAAAAAAGCTACCATCCTTTGGTATGCAACATAAAAGGTTTTTTATGTCATGACATCAATCATTTCATAGAAGGCAAATTACAAATCCAAAAATGTTTTGGAACATTTTGGAATTAAACTCTTCAAATGATCATTGGTTATAGAACCAATCAGATGTCACAAGTGAGCACACCCCATTTTGAAATAAAAAACATCAAAAAAGCTTTTCAGCTGACTGTTGGTTATCTCCATTACTAACTTAGATCTTACTAGCTAGCTTCTGTAAAAAGAAAAAAAAAAAAAGCGTGGGGGTTGGAGCTTCTCCCAGCTTTGGGTCACATTGGGTAATTTCTCCACCTCAGAATGCCAATATAAGGATAGCAGGCATTGTGTGGGAGATAGATTTCACTGTCCTCATCAAAGGTTTTACTTATGATGATTCACTTACTTAGACAAATGTGCTTATTGTAAGTCACTTAGGATAAAAGCATCTGCTAAATGACTTAAATGTAAATGTAAATGTAATTATAATGTCTTACAGTATATCATCTCATAATGATGCTGAGCCATTTTCAGCCATGTTCCAAGTCTAATAGACAGCCATACCATATTATGATGTATCATGAAGACATCATACATGCTTATAATAAGTTATACTGTATTCCTCATAGAAAGTGTTACCTGTAGATCAGAATATTCATTGGTATGCTGCCTCAGTGGGTGTGAAGGAGTTCATGTCATAAAGAAGAACAAAATAATCACAAGGCGGGTCAAATATTCTCTGATTAAACCTCTGTGAGAAATGATCATCTCTGAGATGGTCTCAAATAGTGCAGATGATTCATTTTAGAGTGGTAATTTAAGGAAAATGATCTGTCTCTGGTTTATTTATTCGTGGTACTAAATAATGACAATATGATATAATATAATTGAATATGATAAGCTGTCTGTAGTATGGGAACAAGACAGACAGCATACGGTTACAGTAGCAGTTCACATGTCCCCCATGTGTTTGTCTGCAGTCTGAAATAGTACACTTTCATCCTATCCAGGCTGATCCTGGGCTTTGCCAAATTGCCTCTAGGGGATGGGGGGGGGAGGTGGGGGGGATTTAGGGGGGGTGTTGTGGGGCTGAGGCTGACTCCGGTCCCTTTTGTTTGCATTGGGGTCAACTGACATCACACTTCCTGTGTTCTGGCAAAGCCCAATGGCAAAATCTGGTGAGTGTGCAGCAAACTGGAGCTCTCTCCATTTAATAAAGCTGTCATGAACCACGATGACACACTGGCTTAGTGCATGGGAGTGTTCTCTCTCTCTCATCCTCTCTCTCTTTCGGTCTCTCTTTCTGTCTCTCTTTCTGTCTCTCTCCCTCCCTCCCTCCCTCCCCCCCCTCTCTCTCTCTCTCTCTCTCTGTCTCTCTCTCTCTCTCTCTCTTTCTGTCTCTCTTTCTGTCTCTCTTTCTGTCTCTCTCCCTCCCTCTCTCCCTCCCTCCCTCCCCCCACTCTCTCTCTCTCTCTCTCTCTCTCTCTTTCTGTCTCTCTTTCTGTCTCTCTCCCTCCCTCCCCCCACTCTCTCTCTCTCTCTCTCTCTCTCTCTCTCTCCCCCCACTCTCTCTCTCTCTCTCTCTCTCTCTCTCTCTTTCTGTCTCTCTTTCTGTCTCTCTCCCTCCCTCCCCCCACTCTCTCTCTCTCTCTCTCTGTCTCTCTCTCTCTCTCCCTCTCTCTCTCTCCCTCTCTCTCTCCCCCCCAGGACTAGAGGGATTATGCAAATGAATCCTTGCATTGTGTGGGACAGGGTAACATTGTCTGTGATCCACTGAGCAGTCTGCAGTTCTGTGCCACTCCTGAATGCCCCCGGTGATGAGCTGTCTCATCAGGATAAACACCTAACAAAGCTGTCACGCCAAACTCTTAAATAGATGTGGCAGACTTTGGAGGATATTGAACCATGGATTTTTTTCCCCCCTCTCTTTCCTTTAGTCCTTTGAAGTTTTAATTTACCTCCCACTCTTCCTGGTTTTGGAGCAAGTGTCAGGGTAAAAGTATTCTCAAAACATCAACACTGTTTTAATTCAATTTTATTATTACTGTTATTTTCACAGTTTTTGGCAATGGTATGTACTGTTCTGTTAATACTGGGGACTGTATCCAACGGGTTATCATTGAATAGGCCTCTAAGTCCTTTGGAGATACCAACGAAATCTGTTCATATCAGTGTCACATTTATTATATTCAATGCCCTCATCGATGATGGTCATGCCACCATCAGATAAGACACTTATCAGTCCTATCATAAACACGTAAAAAGCACTGACAGCGATGTCTGCATGCAGGGCCCCCAACAACATGTAAACGATTGAGCAAATGCATTTTAACATGCAAATAGCACTTTAACAAGGAATTGACATTCCATAAGAGCAGCGTTATTTTTTTCAAAAAAGATTTTAGGCTATACGTCATTTGTTTACAAAGTCTCCTATAACCATAAAAACAAAACAACGGCATATAGTAATCACTCGTATTACTTTGGTGATGATAAGGTAATGCAATTGTGCTATACTCTCATTATAGTAGTACAGTATATCATTAGCAAGAGGTATATTTCATAATTTGGCTTACAAAAGCAATGCGTGCAATGTGTTTCACTCTTCTCACATTCCATTCCACTAATATTTGCACTCATCTCCTATAGATAACGGCATGTTTGCTCACTCATGCCCCTCTGTGCACTATTCCTATACAGTAGGTTTACTATTACTTTATTACTGAAGGTGTCTGTTTGCCTTCCGCAGATCCCCCAGCTGTTGGGTTGACTGGTGCCATCCAGGAAATATATTCAGCGGGCAATAAAGCGGCAGCTGCAGGAAGCACCAGCTCTGTGCCAACGTTCACCTGGAGAGTACTGAACTCCATCCCATCTGTACCAACGGGTAATGCCATCTAAAAGGACCATGGGCTCTGCTAGACATTTAAACGTGGATTTGATGTTGGTAACTGTAGCGAATGGGTTGTTTGGAAAGTGGTTTAATTGAGGTGTACTTAGAGGATACATTTAAAGAGTTCATCCATAGGTCTGTAATGAATAATCACTACTTGAATGTTTTTTCTCAGAACAAAGTATTTACTAACAGGAGGTGGTCTGTATTCTCAGTGTGAGCTCCACCTGAGACACACACATATATATGCATGCACGCACACACAAACACACACACACACACGCGCGCATGCGCACACGCACACACACACACACACACACACACACACACACACACACACACACACACACACACACACACACACACACACACACACACACACACACACACTCTGTTCACACACTCTGCTCCACTCTGATCTGGGCTGGTGAGACCAACCACCAGGAGCGCAGGAATTTCAGCTGTTAAACCAACCCCACCCCCATGTCAATTTCTCCCCAATCTCCAGGGCCCGAGGCCCCTATCCCCACACCACACACCACACCACACCAGCCCCCCTAAATCCCCATTCCCCACATGCCCATGTGCTCTATAATACACCCCCCCCCACAATCTTCTCCATGTGTAATGCAACTGTCAATGTGATCTATTTGCAATCCCCCCATGAATACCCACACTATCCGTTATCACATTCATACACAGAAAAGGGACTGTGGCGTTTCCCCATTGCAGATGTAACATTCAGATTAAGTGGTTTCCCTGCATTTGACACAGGATTAAGTCGCAAACGCAAAAGAGTATTACTCAAAGTTGGCCACTGTACTTACTACCTCGGCTCAGGCCACAGCCCTGGCTGGCCCCCCAGGAAGAGAGACTGTTCTCTGTTTACCCCCCCGCCCCCTTCCTCCTCCTCCTCCCTCTCCCAGCCCCTATACTCTCTGGCCCTTCCCCATAAGCAGATTTGTGATTGGGAGGACAGCTGGGCCGCTGATGACCAGAACAGACCTTTATCAGCACAAACACAGGAAGGCCCATCAGTTGAGACTTGTTATATTAATAATAAAAGGTAATCAAAACCCATTTGCAGCTTTTTATATCCACCAACCTGAATGGGTAAACATAGCACTTGTAGTCTGTTTGTGTTGCCGAGCTGTGCAATGGGCTAATTCATTTCAAAGATTTGTTTTTGCTGGTGGTACGATATGAGTTCAATGGAAATGAGGAGAGGGAAGGTCAATGTTGTCATGTGCATCATTACCATTATTTTGTGCAGCAAAATGTCCTTTATTATGGTTTTACATTAGGGTGAAGGTCACTTTATTCTGTCACAATAAAAACATATTTTGCTGTCTTACTGACTGACTGAATAACTGACCGACAGATTGGCTAGCTAACTAACTTACTAAACTAAATTCCATTCAGATTAAAGGCCTTTCTATGACACCCTGGGCTGGATAAATGGCTTATACAGTAGGGGTATTGCACACAGTAGGGACACACTTGCCCCCGAGGTGTCCCATTTGCCCCCAAGTGTTTAACTTTTAAAAATGGCCAACTCCCTTGCAACATTTGACCCACAGTTATAGTTATACAAGCACAAGCACAAACCTGTACCACTGGTTTGCATCCTATTTCATGCTCACACTGTATGGTGTGATGTTTGTAGCATTTTAGGAAGGATTTGCACTTTGGTAGTTACATAACACATGTAATAACCTCCATCCCCCCCCTTCTTTCCACTGCCTCCTCATTAAGAGGTCAAACCCTAGGGGGTCAGAACAATCCAATCAGTGCTTTATAGATATTTAAGCTTTAGCTAGACATTGGTGGCAGGAAAAGGACTACTACCAGTTGGTCCTTAATGTGAAATACATTACAATTGTAATGTTCTGATTCTGAACAATTGTGTCTTTTCTTTAAACAATTGTTTATCTGGAAGCAATAACTGAAAAATAGTTACAATATGCCATGTATTGTGGATTGACATACAATCCCACAGGCTTACTCAGAAACAGTTTTCGAGAAGGTATATGAAATATCATCATTTCCTGTTTCCTGTTTTAGTTTGTAGTGCTACAGTATAGTTCCACAGTGGGAGAGACTGTCAGTCTTGAAGGTGTCATTGTCTTTGTTCTATGGTGACAGCTCTCTCTCACAGTGCGTGCTGGGACCATATGTTGGCAGGGCTCCACTGGCTGCCAGCTCTCACAAGTTTATAGCTTTATGCAGCAAACAAAGTGCTTATCGAGCATCTCACTGTCCTGGTCCATTACGATCAGGTCTGACCCGGGACAAACCAGGATAAGCATGCGATCTGTAATTAACCTGTATATAGAGTGGGCAGAGAGCCAAGCCAATCAACTGGCCCGTTATCTCCAAAACTTTTAAGTTAAAGGGACAGTGTGCCATTAGATGTCCACTGTGGTGCTATTGAGCAAACATAATCTCATTGGACATACTGTAAGTACAGACTTATCAATGCCTAGGAGTTTAAAGGAATGTACTGTAGGTATTTTTGAAAGTTACCCAAAAAAATAAGTTGATGATATATAGTAGGAAATGCACTCATGATGTATGATACATGTACTATCCATTCATTTTAAAATCAGGCCAAATTTCGGGTGCACAATAAGCAGATAATCTTTCTATAATGTACCTTTAGATACCTAGGCAAGTATCTTTTTCAAAACTGAATATGCCAGTACATGAGTCAGGTTGTTTACTTCATATTTCAGAGACAGAAAAGAAGATCCCATGTTCGTGCATAGACACGTAAACAGCCAATGGGGGAGGATACACCCATGGTTAATTTTGCTGACCCTCTGCCACCCATCTGACATAAGGGGGACAAACACTGCTGTGTGCCCCTGTGCTTGTCAAACTCAAGCCTCTTTGGGTTAGATGAGAGGCGACGGATCCAGCTGGGCGGTGCATTCCCGGTTCAGTGGCTGTTGAAGGAGCGCTGCTTTAAAGGAGTGTGGGAGGTGTCAGGAGGGCACATAATGGGAATATCACCAAGTCCAAATAGATTAAAGATGGGGGGGGGATACAGTTGTAGGTTATCAGAAGCCATAAATATATATCTGTATCTATATCTATATCTATATCTATATCTATCTATCTATCTATCTATCTATCTATCTATCTATCTATCTATCTATCTATCTATCTATCTATCTATCTATCTATCTATCTATATCTATATCTATATCTATATCTATATCTATATCTATCTATCTATCTATCTATCTATCTATCTATCTATCTATATCTATATCTATATCTATATCTATATCTATATATATATACACCCTCACCGAACACTTTATTAGGAACACAATACTAATACTGGGTAGGGCCTCCCTTTGCTCTCAAAACAGCCTCAATTCTTCGTGGCATTGATTCCACAAGATGTTGGAAACATTCCTTTGAGATTCTGGTCCATGATTGCATCACACAATTCCTTCAGGTGCACTTTCAAGCTGTGAATCTCCCGTTTTACCACATCCCAAAGGTGTTCTATTGGATTCAGATCCGGTGACTGGGAAGGCCACTGAAGAACACTGAACTCATTATCATGTTCATGAAACCAGTTTGAGACGACTTTTGCTTTGTGACATGGTGCATTATAATGCTGGAAGTAGCCATTGGAAGATGGGTAAATTGTGGCCATGAAGGGATGCACAAGGGATGCACTCAAATAGACTGTGGCATTCAAGCGATGATTCATTGGTATTAACAAGACCAAAGTGTGCCAAGAAAACATTCTCCACACCATTACACCACCTCCACCTATATATATAGGAACACCTGTACACATTCTCATGGTGGAGGTGGTGTAATGGTGTGGGGAATGTTTTCTTGGCACACTTTGGTCTTGTTAATACCAATGAATCATCGCTTGAATGCCACAGTCTATTTGAGTGCATCCCTTGTGCATCCCTTCATGGCCACAATTTACCCATCTTCCAATGGCTACTTCCAGCATTATAATGCACCATGTCACAAAGCAAAAGTCTATATATCACTGATGTCAGATGGATGTACAGTATGTAATTCATAGGACACATCTGATTTCCATAATGGCAAGCAGTTGAATTGAGTTCAATATCTGTATCTGTATCTGAAGCCTCCATGGAATACCTTGAGGACACTTTGTCAAAACAATAATCTGATATCAATGTGATATCATCCACATGACAAATGTCAGGTTTTGTCTGAAGGTCACCGACATTTAATGGCATACCAGTCCCCAACATGTTATATTTCTAGACACATTTTTTGTCCCGTCTCTCTTTAAAATAGTGTGCGCAATGGTTTGTTTGAGGTCATTCATTCATCATACATCATACACAGTCATTTGATGGAGAGTCGGGGTCCCTGTTTGTGTGGACAAAGTCTATGCTTGCTCATTGGAGTCTCTCTGTGGTTCACTCCGCCCCCGCGTGCTCCAGGTTGGCGTCGCCTGCCAGATCTGCCTCTCCAAATTCAGCGCGCTCCACTTATCGCACTAGCCGTGTGCCGACGGACCGCGTAAATGCGCTTTTGTCCTCAATTGCTGGCAATAACGACACAGATGTCTCCGCGATTCACTTTTGGGAGCTTCTCGGTACTGAAGTGAATTACCAGTACATTCCTCTCGCCCTCGTTTTTGTCAAGCATTTTGATGAAAAATGATATCGCCGTGGAGTTGTGGTGGACCGCTTTCCACGAAAGTGTGGACGTGCTTTTTTAGCTTTGCAGTACTCAGGGCACTGTGTATTCCCAGTAATCAAGGTAAGGTGGTATTTTTATTACATTTGATAACGTTTTGCTCACCTTGACAAATACGCACACAGTTTGAACCTTTGAACATCCCTGATGCCTGCCATTGACAGAGATGCCAATGGCTTGGCCATAGGTTTTGCTATAGCGTGATATTCACATGGCAGACAGTCAATAGCGCGTTAAAATTGTTCTACATTTGTGTAACCAAAATAAATCATTCTGCCACATTTAACTCAGATTTGATCATGTAAAATTGTCCATGGGTAAAGGGGACCAGTTTCAACTCGCGTAAACTAGTCTCGGGCATTATCTAAGATCTAACCAAGCGTCCGTTGAAGTCTGGATAAATGCGAGTGTGTCAACTTCATGACAGTGTGTCAAATATTAGTAATCTCAGTAGATATATACATATATTGTAGTTATGCATACTGTTTTATCAGACTACACAAACTGAGGATGTGTCATAAAAGTTCAGTAATTGTCACCATGCTTTCATCCGTCACGCACACAGCGAGATGCAATTCTAGGCTACATGTTTATAATCAAAATTACGCCTGGTACTTCATCAATCAATATTTGGAATATGCTAGGAAAGTCGACGGGGAAGCCCGACACCTTTCTGGTTGTCGTGTCTGGTTGACTACAGCATACGCGGAGTCGCGGACCATGATATATTGGTCATGAACTCTAACCTATGGACTGTTCGCTTGGTATATGGATATCAAATAGGTAGAATGACCACCCTATCCCCTCCCCGACATCCACACATGAACATTTTGAAATAAGTAGGCTATCTCAATTACATCTTACAGTATTATTCTGAAAGAACATTCTCTTTTTAAATGTAGTTTCATGTGTCTTTTAAAGTCTGGTTTTCTAAACCCGTAGGAGAACAGTTTGTCATTGTTTTCTTTTGTTAATGTAAAGTTTAAAAGTCAGAGCTCTATCCACCACTTTTGAATTGTGCAAATACTGAAATGACGGAAATGTTGGTGCAGAATTCATATTGTTGAACTGTAATATTTAGTAACTTGGTGACAGCAGTAGGCCTAACTATGTGTGTTGATAACCCATCTTACTGTAAAGAGTCAGCAGGGCGAATATGATTGATCACAGGCTGATCAAGTTACTGTTTTATTCTAGTTTGAATGGGAGACTCGCATCAGCCAGACTGTGGAGCTATGAGTGTGTGAGTGTGTGTGTGTGTGTGTGTGTGTGTGTGTGTGTGTGTGTGTGTGTGTGTGTGTGTGTGCGCGCGTGCGTGCGTCAGCATGCCTTTGTGTGTGTGAGTGTGAGTGTCTGTGTCTGTGTCTGTGCGTGTGCGTGTGCGTGTGCGTGTGCGTCCTCACTAAAACAACAGCCTGCCAGCCCTGCAGGAATTCAACCTAATTGTCTTGTTTAGAGATAATTGACCTCTGTACAATGGTACCACAGTGAGATAATTATCAAAGAATTGCCACAACGCATCTCATTTGAGATGATTACAACGTTGTGGGGACTTGTTAGTGTCGGTTAAGAGCAGTAAGGTTGGAGAAAGAGTCGTCCGTGAAAATAAATCCCCAAGAACTCTTTTGATTTTATACAAAAATGATGTCCACTTTATTCGACCGTGTAAAAAGGCGAGGGCTGCTGTATACTGAGACGTATGCTTGCCTCCTTAGATCCTTTTATCCACTTCAGGAAGGACATAACCTTGCTTGTCATGATCTAGTTCAGTGCTGTGGTTGTCTACTTTTTTGGCCTAATTAGGCTTTTGATATTTTCCTTAGGACATATTTTATTCTAAGTGGAACAATGTGTGGCTCATCTACGTCTGCCATTCAAGTGGAACAAAGCAAGACCTCATTCAGTACACTTAACACAGACAGACCGCTCTACTGAGAGAATTATGGCATTTTGTTGACAAAGTTAGAGGACGCTTCATCGTTATACGAGGGTATCATTGAAATACACATTGTTGTTGATCATTATCTAAAAACATTTGATTATGCCCATTTTGCGAGGTTAACCTTTGATATGTTTGAACATCAATTCAGCTTCTATATACAGTTATTTTTTTATTTTTTTTCATGTGAGCTCGTTCATTTATCTTTATCTCTGTGGTTTATTCAGTACTAGTACATGTTTTAGTGTCCATATACTGTCGCTATTTTGTGGATCTCCTGGTATTATATGTGGTCTCATCGATGCTGAGATGTTACTGAAATGTTACTTCGGCGCAGCTTGTTTCATCTGTTCATATTGTAATACTAATGACCGTTTGCTTTGTGTGTTTTCGCAGTGAACTTACTGGACTCACGCTCTGTGATAGTGGACCTAGGATGGGTAGCGTACCCTAAGAATGGGGTAAGTGTCACTGCATAAAACCTCTGCCTTTGTTTCTGTCTCACTCCCGACCCGGAAGCCTTCCTGCTAACCTCAACCCGTATCAGCCTGTCCAAACCTACACACAGCCCTCATCTAGCCCTACAGTATATTATAGGGGTAAAGTAAGGACACAGGTCAAGGTTTTAAAACCCAGAGGATTTGTGGAACAGAACCCATGTCTGAAACGTTTTATTTTGTTTAAAGGAATTCTCTAGAGGGAAGCAACTCTCTCCTTTAATTCCATAGAGAATTCCCCAGTGGATTTTCTATAACTGTTATGATATGATACAGTGCATTGTGAACATGTTGATGGAAGCCCCAGTCAGTATGAAGAGGCGGACTGGAAAGACATAGAAATGCATGCTTAACAAATAGTGCTAAGCACAGCAAATTATAATTCAATTTTCTGTAGATAGTGAGATAGTGCTGACAGAAGCAATGCTATAGAAACGCAATAAAATGATCATGATCATGGAATGTATTATACACTCAACGACTTATATGGCAGCTGCTTGCGGAATAAAAGGAATTGCAAAGCGTGCAACATTCCAGCATTGACAAATAATTTCACTTTGCATTCCAACAGCACATTGGCCTGATAATATCTTCATTCATCTTCATAATTTCAAAATTAGTTTTAAGACGATAACATCTCGGTTTGACCAAGCTTTTCATTACTAGACATTATTGTCATTGCATTACATCAATTAAATGAGAACAAAACAAAAGCTTCCTAATCAGCATTTTAATAGAATGGGGGGGTTCATCATGAAGTTGATCTTGTCTATCATAAAGTGCCACAATATCTACAATCAGGCAACCACAATGGAAAACAGTTAGCGCTGGATGCCTTGTTCATATACAACACCGTACCACTGGAATCAGTCTACATTGTGATGTGAGACTCACTGTTGCCCGTAGCTAGCAGCTAGTCGTTCCCTCTCTGTTGCAGTGCTTCCCCCACATTGTTCTAAGATGTCTTTGTTGTCAGACTGCTGGCAGTGGATAGGGAGCTACTGTAGCTATCTGGGATCAATCCTCTAGTCTGCTTCCTGAAGGGAAGGGAAGGGTGTCGTCAATGTATTGTGTGTGTGTGTTTAGCACCTGTCCTTGGCTGCTACAATTCCTCTCAACAATACCCACTCCAGCCCACTAGACTCCTGTGTCTCACCTGTTTAAGACGGGGTCGTCATTGTTGTTATTGTTGCTTCTCACACGGGGGATGTAACCAACATTATGTCATCTGACGCACCTGCGAAACACATCTGGGTTTCACATCGAATTACATCATGCCTATAATGGATAATAATAAGGGTTATAACAGTTATTAGCAAGGTTATTCCCTGTGTCAATACGGATAGTATACAGTATACTAACCATTTTGTGGTCTTTGGACATTGACATGTATATAAAATGTAATGCATAATTAGTTATCAGACTCTACAAGTAGGCTATTCAATTCTATTCTGTGTTTTAAAGTGTTGATAATGCTCCTGCAATTGAGAAAAATAATGGATTGAGTCACGTAGAATAGGCTGATCTCTTGGTAAAAAAAAATATTTGGCTATAATTGAGACATATCATCGACTAGACTACTGGAGGCAAATGTGTATTTGGAACTACATTTGTCACTCATAAATGAATATATTTGTCATAAATGAATAGATTTGTGTGTCAGTGCTACACACGTCCCTTCCCTTGACTGTGCAGTAATGTCATCCTGTAATGAGGTCGATGGGAGTTTGGAACAGATGTCCAGACTAATGGCAGACTGCTTATTTCCTTCAGCTTCACACACTTTCGCACCACACACACACACACACACACACACACACACACACACACACACACACACACACACACACACACACACGGCAAACACACTGCCTTGCCAAATAAGATGTAAAGAAACCCTCCTTTGTAGTTCTTTTTAGGATCGTGTTCCAGAAGGTTCCCTTCAAGCTCCTCCTCAATTTATGAGGAATTGAGCCATTTTTTTTAAATCAAAAGGCTCTTGAAAAGGCTCTTGAAATATGGAAGTGACATATCTAAATAATGGAACTAAATTGACAAAAAATATAAATGTTGAATCGACCACAAACAAGGTACATGGTTGTAAACTATTTTGAGTAAACTATCCCTTTAACTCAATTGTAGGCTATGGGCAAACAATGGTAACAGTGCTACAAAGCTTGTTGGGAAACTCACCCAGTCCCAGACCATTTAAAGTCCTCCAACGCAGAGCTGTATCTGAACCTTGGAGAAAGACCAAGGTAACATACCTGTATTCAGATATTATTTGAAATCATTTCAATTACTTTTCTGTGCTTGATTGAGTGTGACTGGAGCAATGGAACCAATGGAATAGTCCCAAAAGTGCCAATCCTGCCCATCTGGCACTCCAGGCAGGCTCAAGCAAACACTCAATACAAAAGCTTTCAAATACTATTTCAACCCAGGTCTGCAAGGTACACCTGACCCCTAGAACACCTCTCCTCTGTCTCCAACTGTCTCCATCAGCCTTCAACTTCCCCCGGAAAATGGTCCTCGAAAAGGCAGGAATAGAGATAGATAAGAGGATTTCTCTTCTTTGAACAGTCACACCAGGAAGTCAAGTCAGTGTTCTTTCTTCCCCTTATGATCCCCCATGGCCAGTAAAGAACAGTGCCTAGCTGAGCCTGGATGACAGGGCTGAGTTGGAGGGGGGAGGGTTTGGTTTTATGATGGCCATTGGTAAACGGGAGGTAATGATATGTTAACTGTTGAGAGGCAGTGAGGTGTGCTGGGAGGCTTTGCAGTACTAATAAGACCCTCACTCATACTTCTAGCAGGGACACTCAATGTAATGAGGGGCTGGGGGATGCCTTGGCACATACGTGCGTGTGCGTGCGTGTGTGCGTGCGTGCGTGCGTGCGTGTGTGCGTGCGTGCGTGCGTGCGTGCGTGCGTTTGTTTTTTGTTTAGTGCATGATTGCACAGACTGAATGATAGTTTGGAGGGGGAATTACAGGGTTCAAGTAGGCCATAAAATAGAAAAACTGCAGTTGGAATTGAGGGGGGAGTGAGAGGACATATAGGGAGAGGGAGGGGGATGGATAGAAAGTGACATATTCAGGGAAGAGGTAGATCTCAGGTAGAAGAAGGTTACAGTTGGCAGGGTTTAATCCCTGCACACCGCCACTGCACGCCACCGTACTGTACGCACGTGAAGTGCTGCCGAAAGCCCCCACAAGGCGGTGAGAAGAGTTGTGGAGGATGTTTGAAAAGAGAAAGGTTTGCCCTATCAGATGTACATGTACTGTAGATGTAGGCAAAATCAAGTTTATTATAGCAGCTCATGAATTGCAGATCACACATTCTCTCAGCGCAGAAAATCAGGGGGAAATGTTTTAGAGCAGTCTAACATGAATAAGCTCGAGTCGGCTATAATAATGTAACAGAATGGTTACAGAATGAAGTTGGCCTTTTTTAGGTAGCACCACCTTGCGAAATATACTTCCCACAGTACGTCCCTCGATAAATAGCCAAAATGTGAGGGTGATCAAATCAGATTGACATACTGACAAATATATGCAACACTCTCATGATCAGAGCTGTTTATTCTCGTCATTGCACATGGGATGTAAACATTTTTGATTGATTCATGAAAGCTCTCATTTCAGTCGGGTGAAATACGTTCAGGGCCAGAGCAGAAAATTAATGACACAAACTGCGCTCTTTGCTTTGTGAGCGCAGAATCAACTGAGAAACATTATATCCAAATTGAAACAACAGCTCGTAAGCTACTCTTCACATAATTAATCAGACGGCAATGTTTGTAAACACGCTATAACATACTGTAAACATACCCATCATGCTCAACGATGCCTCCTGCTGGTTGTTTTGACAAGGTGAATGGCCTGAAAAAAAATTCGGCCTGGCTTTCCTATTCTATTATCATCATAACCTCTCAACATATCTATTCTATTCTATTCTATTCTATTCTATTCTATTCTATTCTATTC
This sequence comes from Argentina silus, assembly GCF_951799395.1. Lineage (NCBI taxonomy): Eukaryota > Metazoa > Chordata > Actinopteri > Argentiniformes > Argentinidae > Argentina > Argentina silus. The sequence continues at coordinate 5,925,361 of NC_139659.1, forward strand.
TATTCTATTCTATTCTATTCTATTCTGCAGTTGGCCAAAATGGGGCGCAGGCGGCGTATTCCTCTGAGGATAGACACAGTAAAATAAAAAAATTATATTTGACTAGATTAGCGTTTTTAAACAATAATAAACAGTTAAAAGTCTATGTAAACCTGTTGTAATATCGTCCTTTTTAAGAGCTGGTTGCTAAAGCTCAGTGTCAGAGCACTTGTTAGGCCTAAGCTGTCTTAAAGCCTGGCCCAACCTGTTACTTCCCCTGTGATTTATCAACACTAAGAGGATTTGTCTCTCTGCTTGGTGGACTGGCTCTGTGTCAGGAGTTCAGCCAGACCTGAGACTCAGCGCTGCCATTACACGCACACACACACACACGCACAGACACACACGCACGTACGCACATGCGCACACACACACACGCACGCACACATACACACACAGGCACACAGGCATGTAGGCATGCAGGCACACACGCACGCACACACACACACACACACACACACACACACACACACAAACACATTCACAACCCTACTAATTACATGGTGGGTATTCATTTACATGGAAACCCATTCTGTCTGTCTAATATTTCTAAATACATTTCTGTTTGCTTTGGATTTCATTGTGTCAATGTTTTTGGCATGGCATCATCGTAGCTTTCTTAATTTTTGTCATAATTCATTGATATTCTAACTGGCTCAAGACCCCTCAATGTAATGGATGATTAACAATACCAGCTTGAAGGCAAAGTGACATGTCAGTTTAGAAAATTAAGGTGTTCTTCACTTTGATGTCAACAACACAACAGATGAGGACTAACAAGGAACAGCACACACCGAATCCAATCAACTCATGCCAATCAAGAGGAAAGGGCATGGGGCCTTGATTAATAACAGTGTGTGTGTGTGTGGGGGTGGGGGGGGGGCAAGCTAACAGAGGAAATCATTCTGGTTCAACTCCATCTGTGCTGAACAGTCAGCATCTGCTGAACTAATCGCTAATATCAGAATAGTAAATATTGGCAATGTACAATTTTTTATATCATTCTGCCTCTTTTCACTAATTCACACTGCAAATGAATATTCCTTAGGTATTACCTATTGAATTTTGACATATACAATACTTACAAATTATAGAAACAGAAATGATAGGTTAATTTATCATAGATATCTTTAATGTAATGATTTCAATTTTATTAAATTGTTCTATAACTATATTTCAATCTTGTTTCCCTCACCCCAGGATTGTGCCTTATATTACAATATTCTAAAATTGCAAATAACCTTTTCAAAAAAAATGCTTGAAAAAATTACTAACTAATTGGATCACTAATAACACATTCAAGCCATTCGAACAGATCACAGGACACAATTCATCACACCATTTTAGCAATAGTAATTTAATATGTCTTTACCCTAGATCATGGGCATATTATACCCCTTACACAAGTTCATAGAACACAACTTCAACAGATCACAGACTACCATTACAGCTGATTATGTATGGGACATTATACAATTTCACCAGATCATACTGTAGACTCGCTCTTCCCTGCCACATTATGGAGTCATGAAAGGCAGGCGTCATCCATCGGCTGGTGGTTTCAAACTATAGAGAGATGCTGATAATCGTGACACCATGAACACACACGCGCACACACAGATGCGCGCACACACACACACACACACACACACACACACACACACACACACACACACACACACACACACACACACACACACACAGACACACACACACACATAGCCCCTGAGGTATTAATGCCACTCACATCTGTCTGGTGAGAACGGGCCCCCTGTGTTTATTAGGAAATATCATAATTGAAGGTTGAATGAGTTTCAAAGCCTTCCACAATGGCCGCTCCTCAGATAGCTGTGGCTGGCTGGAATGAGCCCCTGCTGGAATGAGATGTAAATTTGCTTTGAATGGTGGCTGATTACCGGAAAGAATGATTAATGTTGTATTTGAAAATGTCTTTATGGTCCACCTTTGTCGGTTGAAATGAAGTTAAAGTGTGACTGGAATACTGGCTTATTGCAGAATGCATGTAATCAAGTCTATGTTCTCGATGATTTTAATATGCTGCATTGGGTACTATGAATTGTATTACTTTGTTTAGTGGAAAAAAAACTCATAACGCTCTATTCAAAAACTCACAGTGTTTTGGAAATCATTTCGATACCATCTCCAACCTCCCTCTGATTTTATTGCAATACTCCAAGCATGAAGTAAATTAGGTTAACTCATAAATTACATTCGCACATAACGTACAGTATAGCATATCTTGACTACATAGTGTTGAATAGAATGTGTGTTATTGCGTAACTGTGTACTGTACATGAATAACAATTCAATGATGTCATGTTCCAATACAGTAACAACAACCTAAGATTGACAACTGGTCCTGTTTGATACGGTGGTCTTATGTGGTTTAGTTAGCATGGTGCTAGCAAAGCTTAGGTTGGGGATTTTGATTCTTGCAGGCACCATAAATACTGAAAATGTATGCGCTAACTATACTGCAAATTGCTTTGGATAAAAGCTTAGGCTAAATGGCGTATATTATATTATTATTTATCTTTCCTATAGTGGGAAGAGATCGGCGAAGTGGACGAGAACTACGCGCCGATCCACACGTATCAGGTGTGCAAGGTGATGGAGCATAACCAGAACAACTGGCTCCAGACCAACTGGATCTTTAACGAGGGAGCCCAGAGAGTCTTTGTTGAGCTCAAGTTCACCCTGAGGGACTGTAACAGCCTGCCGGGCGGGGTGGGCACCTGCAAGGAGACGTTCAACATGTACTTCTACGAGTCCAACGACGAGGAAGGCAGGAACGTCCGCGAGAGCCAGTACTCCAAGATCGACACCATCGCGGCTGACGAAAGCTTCACTGAGTTGGACCTCGGAGACAGGGTGATGAAACTGAACACGGAGATCAGGGATGTGGGCCCGCTTACGAAGAAGGGTTTCTACTTGGCTTTCCAGGACCTTGGCGCCTGCATCGCCCTGGTGTCGGTGCGCGTCTTTTACAAAAAGTGCCCCTTTGCCGTCCAGAACCTGGCCCGGTTCCCGGATACTATAACTGGGTCGGACTCCTCCCAGCTCCTGGAGGTGTCAGGAATCTGTGTCAACAACTCAGTGGCGGAAGACCCTCCCCGGATGCATTGCAGCGCTGAGGGGGAGTGGCTGGTGCCCATAGGGAAATGCTTGTGCCAGGCGGGCTTCGAGGAGGTCAACGGCTCTTGCCAAGGTAAGCATGTGGAATTGAATGAATGGGCTATTGGAAACATGCCCATGCTTTCATAAGGACGTGTATTTAGCTTCACTTAAAAAAAGGGTAGTAATAGCATTACTAGTCACAACATGCCTCTACATAATACTTTATTAATGACTTTGTTAATTATATTGTAATTGGATTATACGATGTAAGAACATGTTGATAAATGTATGTGTTGTTCCTAGAGTCATTACAGTTATGATACACAGGTATGAAACAACTTCATGTATGCTGCTTTCATGTTTTGTTATAGCTCGTGTGGTGGCGGTGACATCTCTTGTTAAACCTGTTAGCTAACCCGAGTGATTAGTTACTTGCACCCTTGGGGGCCTTTTCTGCCACTCCAGCTAGCTGTTACCAATCGCTTTGCTCAGAGGAAAGGATAGGAATGAAGGGAGTGAGTTAGCGAGTGAGTAGCAGCTGCTGCTGGGTGACGGTTTGATAATGTGATGGTGAATACGTTCAGTGTAGACAGAGGAGCAGGCTGACGGCGGGTGACATGACTCAGAGAGCAACCCTCTGATACTCTATGACCCCTCATGTGATGGAATAGCTCAAATAAAGTGTTTTCAGAGAACTTCAATAATCAAAACCGAAAGTCTGTGTTTGAATATAAAGAACTCCATTTTAGACACACCACTTCTGTGTGAATTAACTTTCAAATTCCAATTTAGTGTGCGTATGTTAGCTATTTTCGAATGAAGCCTCTGGATCAGGATTGTCATGATCCCCCCCCCATCTTTTTGAACAATAGCATTTTTTTGTACCCAATAGCATTCACGGTCATTTCCTGCTGTATGTTTGTGTGTGTGTGTGTGTGTGTGTGTGTGTGTGTGTGTGTGTGTGTGTGTGTGCGTGTGTGTTGTGTGTGCGTGCGCATGTGCACGTGCATGTTGTTTCTGTGCCCATGTTTTTATGGAGGATTCCCCTGTGAGCTGCCCTTACACTGTTGTTTGCTGGTTTCAGAGAGCGTTCTCAGATGTGCAGCCAAACTTTCTGTTTTCCCATGCCTGTGTTTGGTTGCAGACAGCAAACAGAGCTTTACCCCCGTTTCCATGGTAACCAAGGACCTCTCTCCTCAGTCTTTTGACTTTGAGAGAGAGACATTACGTTTGTTTCATTTCTCGTCATCATGAGGTGGGGGAGGGTTATGGTAAAATAAGGCAGGTTTTCATACATAGATTGGCACCGTGTCATGTACATTTATTGTTTTATAGGGTAACGCATCTCAAAAGAGTGCTTTAGTCAAAAATCATTGTCGAGTATGTTTCTCATCAGTCCACTGTTATGGCCCAACATATTATGACTTTGTGCATACAAGCCTCATAGATATACTAATGACAACCTTATGTTGTACTTGTGTATGTACTTCTTTGAAAACTGAGATGACCTTTCTATTATTCCATTGTGTAGAAGTTCATAGTTAATGTCACTTCAAGATCAGTGGTCTTACTCTTCAGTTTCCGTTGTAGTGAAATCAAAGCCTACTGTATATTTATCGTTAGCCATATCAGCAGTCTAACTACCACATAGTTTCTATAGTGCCCTGATGGATGAATGTCATTGGCTGCTCATTTCAGCATGAGATGACAGACCTCTGTAATTGACCACACTCCACCACAGAGCATGCTCACACGGGTCCCAGTGGCCTGTCATGGTCCCTTCAGGGCAAAATCATTTTTTCCATGAGACACTCTCGGGACCAGGAGCAGCCAGCTACTCCGACCCCAAACCACTTCTTAAAAACACAACAGCTCTCAACAACTGTACATCCCCCATCTATATCCCTAAAGATAGGAGAGAAACTACTTCCAACTACATCACCACCTCCACCCCCACCCCCACCCCCACATCCACCGCAGAGACCAACAGCCTCCAACTACACCACCTAAGTCCACCCCACATCGCTTACCTCAGGAGACCAGCAATTTCCAACTCTACCCCACCAACACCGCCACTTCCTAATCAAAGAAGACCAACTACTGCAGAATTGTCTCCACCCAGGTGGCTATGACATCATCAAGGCCATCCAGAATGTTTCAATCCAGTAGCTAGCCTTCCCGGAATGCATTGGGCCAGCATCCCATCCCTTGGACCAGCCCCCTGTGGATTTAATGCTAGCTGGAGAAGAGGATAAACGCTTCAGTGGTGCTGGAGGACGGTGTGTCCTAGCAGGGAAACATTCCTCTCCATCACCCTGGCCTGCATAGACACACATACACACACATACACACACACACACACACACACACACACACACACACACACACACACACACACACACACACCAGCCCCCTTTGTGTAACTCACAACTGGCAAGGTTCTTGAATTCTGAACCCAGTGTGAACATGTGGTCAGTTCTCTACTGAGATCCCAGCAGGAGGTATTGTACAGTTAGCTGCTCTAGATGTATTACATAAATAAAGGGGCCACATCACAAGGGTGACATCAGAGTAAACATTTCAAAATGGTTTGATCACAAAATGTTCATGTAGTTACACTTAATAAATGTGAAGACAGGCAAAATAGGACCATGCTATTTGTGTGAGTGCCTTTTCCCCATTGTTTTCAATGGGTAGGATGTGTTTTGTGTGTTGCTCAACCATTACAGCACGTCTTGGTTCTTTTGAGATAAAACGGCATTGGGTGAAAATGGCCCCTTTAAGAAAACATTCACTCGTGAACTTGAGGATTTAATGTTACTAAACTGAATCAAACAGAAACAGTTGTTGATAATATCACCGTACCTCACATAGAATATTGAACAGTGCAGACACCAAAAACATTACATGAATCTTCGCCAACACTAATATTTCCCTCACTTTCACTATCATGGCGTTGTGTGGGTTATCACACAAGTCTGCTTTGTTGAGATTTCATTCATAAAACCCTTACCTGAATGAAGTGATGCCTGGTAAAAATGTCAGTGCATAACAAAACGGCTGGACACCAAATGTACATCTTACTAACATTAACTGTAATTGCTTACGTATAACATTATTGACAACCACAATTTCCGATGTGTATTTCAAGTAACAGTAACTACATCACTTCGAAGCATTACATTCTGAACACTCATGAGTTATTTCTGTTTGTGTGCTCATGACAACTGTTTTCATTGTGTAACATAAGGAGACACACAATGTTATGCAGTTACAATTTAATTTCAAGATGACACATAACAATACATCAAAGAGCATGGTCCAGGATTGTTACAGGGTTCAAGACTAAGGTGTTTTTTAATTGTTTTACTGTAACGAATATAGTACGCGGGCAGAGGACTCAAATTCACGACTCAGAGACCAAAACTTAAAATCCAAAAGAATAGTCTTTACTTCCAGAAAAGGTTTGATACACGGGTAGGCAGTCAATAGGTAAAACAGATAATCCAGTAAGGGGTAGGCAAGGCAGGGTTCAGGACACAGATAATCAATCAGAATAGTGGGCATACAATCCGTCAGAGAGATGGCAACAGGGAATGTCAGAAAAACAGGCGCAGATAAAAAAAAACGGGAATACAAAAATACTAGGAATAATTGCTGGTAGGCTTGACACAAGGGACAAAGATGAACTGGCACAGAGACAGGGGAAACACACAGCCTAAATACACAGGGCATGATGAGGAACAGGTGAATCCAATCAGGGCGGGGTTGACGATCACACAGGCGGGAAACACACAAGGGCAGGTAGTGAAGTGTCTGGAACGAGAGACAAGGTGAGGGACACAAAAATAAACAGGAAACAATAAATGAATAACATGAAACAAAGACAAACAAACTAACAAACAGGACGAGACGTTACATTAACACTGAATATCCATTATAAATATGCATAATAGTGCCATACATCTACAGAAAGAGATGTATCATTTTATGTCACACGATATTGGCCAAATCTGTAAATCTGTGACACCAAGCATAAGCAACATCAAGCATAGGTTTCTAAATTAATTCATACATTTTCTTGAATGTTGTTATGTTCCCCCCTTACTGGATGCCTTGATGTAATTATACCCCATAATGTGTCTTGTCATTAACACCGACGTTAAGACGACTGCAAAGATGTCCACAACAAGAAATCCTCCCTGGCACCCTTTATGGAATGACCCACATACAGCATGTGTATTCATAGCAATTAGTGCAGCTACTGTAATAGTATTTTACATTCTCCTATGCTAATGAAGCAGATGAACTGACAGCCGCTTTAGGTCTTCTATGCTGTTACATGGCAGGGGGGCTGCTAGTAACCCCCCCCCCCCCCCCCCCCCCCCCTCAGGAGATGATGTGTTGTGTCCTCATGAAATCGTTGTCACTCTTTTCCCAGTATGGCCTTGTAGGCTTGTGTTTGAATATGCGTCTGTGTCTGAGGCTGATGTTTGTGTTGGTGTGCTCTGTATTGGAAGTGAATCGGCTCTGGCCGAGCATGGTATGTGCCCTTTATGGATCTGGGGCAGAGCTCCTCTTGGTCAGCTCTTTCTCTAAGCCTTCTCCCACAGGGACCTTTACTTGGACGCGGATTGTAAATGTCTATGGAAATCATTTACCTTTCCTTATCTGCTGCCATTTACACAATAGCGTAATCAAATAGCCATGTACGTATCCAACGTTACAGAGTCTTCTCATACCTAGCAAACCCCACCCCCCATAAAATGGAGTGATAAGTTAATTTGCCCTTTCACTATATGGAGATACTGTAGACAAGACTGAGGGCTTGTGTTGTACACAGGTAGACATGGCTCCCGTGGCTGTATACAGAAAGATAGGACTGAGCTGTCTGTGGATTGATAACCACACTGGATTCAGATGGTGGTGCTAAATGTACTCTGACAATGTAGTTATATGTGGTCAGTTAAAACGTTTCAATATATGCAGACGATTGAGTTGAGGATTAGATAGAGTGTGTCTCAGGCATAAGAATCACAACTGTAATATCTTTAACAAGGTTTAACGATGTTTATGAATGTTACATCTTTGTCGTTGTCAGCTAACTTATCTAGCTTTTCTTACAGCTTGTCTCAGTCGATAGTTAACCTATTTTCTGTTAGAGGAACATGTAGTCAGAACTATGTAGTCAGTCAAGTCCTACAATTGTATTTTATGCAGATGATAGAGTTTTGTTAAATGCAGATTGACAATTGTGCCTTGTATAGTCTTCCAGTACAGTGCTGCAGCTCTATGCAGATCTATATATGTGTTGCATGCAGATAATCCCCTCCAAGTGATACAAGTGATGTATACAGACAGACAGGGCTTGTCTTGGTCGGCCTAATTGGCATTGGCCTGCAGCTCTGTTAGGGCTGCATGGCAGCAGGAGAGGGAGAAGCACACTGCTGTGAATTAAATGGATGGAATGCCGGAATGCCACATGAGCCTCTGTGGAATTCCGTCAGGAGACCTGGGCAAACACTTTCCGGGCGCGCCACGGCGTCCCATGATCCCCTTCTATTTTCCCGCCTGTCAGCCGTTACCGCAGGAAATGTCAAACTCGATCTGGTCACCCTGTTCGCTCGCCAGCGGAAGATTGAGCTGCTGTGGAAATGGGGCGCGGGGACAGAGATGTCAGAAAGCCTCCCGCCTCGAGAATTGTGGGATATCAGGCATGGGGGATGGCTGTTTTAGTGTCTATTCTATTCTGTGGTATCGTAATGTTGAGCTCCAAACATTCAATGTCATAAACACACACAGTGGAGAGACACCTGGTGTATCCTGTTTTAATCAATGTTACTGCACACCTGCTGAACACAGTGCAAGCATTCCTAGTAGAACATCCCCCCTTGTGGTGCCAGGAGTCACTTCTGATTGTAGAGACCTGTTTCGCCATCCCTCCTGATGAGCCAGTTCATTTGTGGAGGGAATGGTTCCCGTCTAAACTAGCTGGGGAGCCATCTTACTGAAATGTTTAGGATAGTACAAAGAGTGATGGCATCATGAGGACATGCTCCCAGTCAAACTGAATGGACTAGCTGTGCGGGGATTATGCTCTAGACTGTGGTGAGACTGTGGGTGGCTATGGAAGGACTATGTGCTCTAGGCTGTGGTAGGACTCTAACTGTGTTGAGACATTGGACCTACGGGGAATATGTCTAGCAGATGCTTCATCAAGACAAGGTGCCTCCAAAGCCTCCTCACTTTGGATGAAACAGGATTGGAGGAGAAGATCCGATTTCCCGCCCCTTAGATACTCTCATCCAATGCTTTTTGAGAAGGAAGCAAGGAGAGAGGAATACAAGGATTAGAGGAAATACTGTTTGGACACAACCATGCATGTGCTTCAGTGAAGTTAGTCTACTACTGTATGTCCAGGCACCACAAACTATGGTTAACCTTATTAAGAATGCAGTAATGTACATCAGACCTTCACCTATTTCTCACAAATGATCCATGCTGTGAGAGGTCTTCTTCATGGATGTTGGACAGCATCATCATGTAGAGGCAACCTCTGTTGAATACACAAACCCAGTTCCCTCCTAGCATTACAAATGAACTGTGCTTGCCACCATTTCAACATGGCCGTGCTGTCATGACAACTTAAGTGCTTCCTGAAGGCTTTACAGAGCTGGGGATGTTGGGGATGGGTAAACTGTGACTCAAATAAGTGCTTTCCCTTTTTAACCCATCCCGCTGGTGGTGAAATATTGATAGTTTGCTTTTCATTTAAGAGGCAGGGCCACTTTCCATGAAAGCAAATGTTCCTCCCAGTCTAGTCTGGTGCTTCAGTGGTGAGTACGGGTGTAGGGGCTAGTTAACGAGTCAATTTCACTGACTTATGTTTCAGGACATTATCTAGCTTAGAGAATTCATAATCACAGAAATGATTTACACTAGCTCTGCTGTTGCAGGGGAGAGTAAAGCAAGAGGTGACAGGAATCTATCAGACCTTCAATCTATTCTGCTTGTTAAAAAGGGAGCTAGATTTGTATGGAGAACCTAATGGAATGAGTTAATGGTCCCACACATGTTATTTGGCAGAGAGAGAGTAAGCTGTACATATATATTAATGGAGCATACACAGGTTGAGTGAATAGAAGCAGGTTTTACAACCAATACTTCTCCCTAGCATGCAGGAAAAAGGCTGGGTGACAATGACTAACTGTCTGGAACAATTGAGCAACTCAAGGAACTAAACAGGAAGTAGCCATTGAGATGTTTGTATATTATCGTTTGTGTGCATTTATTTTCTTCTGGAAAATAGCTCACTGGAAGTTAAACAAAGGAAGAGGATATTTATCATTTTCTTTGGCTCTCTGGCTTGTCACAGTAACGGCATTGGAGTGCACTTGAGTTTGTGTTTGTCAATTATTTTGAAATTGTATCCTATGAGGAGTCTCTTGTCTCCCTAATTCTTGCTTCAAGTCAAAATATAACTTAACTCTTTCGAATATTATATTTATATTCTCCATAGGCATTTTCCTGCAGTAACTACTCACTCATTGATTTTCAGGCTATGTCCTGTTAATATGAATCCTCATATTCGAATATTATATTTATATTCTCCATAGGCATTTTCCTGCAGTAACTACTCACTCATTGATTTTCAGGCTGTGTCCTGTTAATATGAATCCTCTAGTCTCACCAAGCTTCAGTTGTGGATTTTCTCCTCTTTATTTCATATCACAGTATTCAGCTCTCAGCTACTGTACAGTATCGAACATCCTTCACATCAAAGCTGTTTTGAAGCCCTCTCTTTTTTTATCCCCCAACAACAAACAACAAAGTAATATTAATCAATATGTTTTGTGCTGAAAATGTTTTCCAATTAAAAGGGATGCACATTAAGCAGTGGCCACCGCTGGTTCTTTAATTGCCTGGCACGCCGCTGTTTGGTGCATATTAATTACCTATTAGCCTTTGTACGGCACATTAAGTGTTCTCTCTCTGGCGTGTCATCGGAGAGACACCGTGGCCCCAGGGTGTGTGTGGAGCCTCGGCCTGCATCCTGAATGAGGCGCCTCTCACTCAGCCATGACCGGCTCTCTAATCTCACTGGGAGAGAGGGAGAGAGAGAGAGGTGTGTGTGTGTGTGTGTGTGTGTGTGTGTGTGTGTGTGTGTGTGTGTGGGTGGATTTGATCCCAGGATTCATTGCCCTGTCTTTACCTTGGAAGTGGAAGGGTGCGGGTCTGAAGACTAGTGCCAGAGGTAGTAGTGTTTTATTTGTCCATCTGTTACAAACAGGGAAATGTGTCTTCTGCTCTGCTCACTATTCCCCTCCCCCCAGTTTCAACACACCCACACACACACACACGCACACACACACTCACACACACACGCACACACACACACGCACACACACACACGCACACACACACACACACACACACACACACACACACACACACACACACACACACACACACACACACACACACACTTGGGAGGAGCAAAAGTCCTGGAGCTGTGACCAGGATATCCGTATATATTAATATTTTGGTTTGAGGTATATATGTCATGGTTGTGTGTGTTTATGGTAATGTGTGGTTTTCTGTTAAAGGTGCCTGAGGTGTGTGGGAAAAGGCCCCCATGTGTCTCGTGTTGGAGGCTGTAGCCAAGCATACATTTACTCTGGCGATCTTTATCTGCATTTAAGCAATAGGTTCACTATGGGGGCTGAAGTGTTGGTGTTAGGTTATAAGAACATAATTTTGATATCGGTTATATCAACATTTCTTGCTAGTTGATTTAATACAGTATAAGATATGTTCAGTGATACCAGTCTACTCCAAATGTTTTTTTAGTGCTGTATGTACTGTATGTACAATACCAACACGCCGTTGTCTCTCAGTCCGGCAATAACATTTGATTAGTTATTATTATGTATTGCTTGAATTCATCTTGCAATGTAAACATCATGTACTTCTTCATCTTCTCTTCAGTTTATTGCATTGTGGGTTCATTAAAACAATGTAAATATCGTGTTCATTGGGAATCATCCATGTCTCTCTATGGACTCTGTGGGGAACAATGGTGTTTTTAAAACCAGGCAGAATGCTGGTTTTGAGAGAGCTGAAATATAAGGACTCTCTCTATCTCACTCTCTCTATCTCTCTCTCATACATACACGCATGCACACACGCACACACTCACACACTCACACACACAATTTATTTTAGTTGAAAAGAAATATACCTTCACCAAAACCAGGTTACAGAAATGATGATTTAAAGAATGTTCTGTGCTTCAAAAAAGAATTCATTGGATTTTGTGAAGTTGTCTAACTTTATTGCCATGGTAGAGACTGAGTGAGCTGCCCACCATGACTGATGAAAAGGTGGCTCTCGAGAGCACGATATAGAGGTGAGCTAGGCGACAGTGATAAATAGCTGTGTGTGTGTGTGTGTGTGTGTGTGTGTGTGTGTGTGTGTGTGTGTGTGTGTGTGTTTGTTTGTTTGTTTGTTTCACCAGAGGCTGTGGGTGAGGTGTGCTCTCCCATTGCCATGAATGCAGCCCCCACTGACTCACTCACACACACATGCATACATGCACGCTCACACGTAGGCATGGATACACACACACACACACACACACACACACACACACACACACACACACTCTCTCAATCAGAACGCGATCAGAGCGAGAGGCACAATAACACACATTTAATTTCATCCACAGGAACCCCCGTCCTCTTTGCGTTCATATTCCCTGAGAGCTGAGAGATTTTTGCAAGACGTTCCTTTTCTTTGTTATCAGATTCTGCCATTGTGATTGGCTCTGCTATTCTGTATTCCCAAGACTCCCTCATTTCTTGTCTTTGGATCTAATCTGTTCATCCATTGTACTCTAATTTCCATTCTCTCTGCCAGTATGAAGTGAGACCTCACAGAAACAAATATGAACATTCCGTCTGTCTCCCAAAGCCTTTCTGTATGTTTTTAAATATCCCTTCTATATCCTAAGTATATAGTAGTATAGAGTTCATTGAATACAAACTGGAACCAAACAACAACAACAACAGCATGTCAATAGATGTAGGTGCTTAAAGAGGAAAGGACTACAGTACATAATGTGTCTAATAACATGCCTAATACCTGTGATAAGTGTCATGCTAACATGGATACTAGCATGTCTAGCACAGGGAGCAGGGCCTCTGCGAGGGATAATATACATTCTGCATAGAGGGGGTGGCGAGGATCCCAGCGCCCGGATTTAGAGTATTTTTCAGGGCTAATGTTGAATGACAGGAGACCAAGGTTCCGTCAAGGTGAATCATGCCCAGCGTCTCCTAACGGCCCCGCTACACTACACTACCCCCCCATCTCTCCTCTCTCCCACCCCCCCTCCTACCCCCAAACGCAGTCAGAGAGAGGTAGGGAAGGGCAAGGGAAAACACTCCTTTATATCCTCTCCTCTCCTCTCCTCTCCTCTCCTCTCCTCTCCTCTCCTCTCCTCTCCTCTCCTCTCCTCTCCTCTCCTCTCCTCTCCTCTCCTCTCTTCTCTTCTCTTCTCTTCTCTTCTGTCCTTTCCTCTCTTTCTTTAACCTCTCCTCCCTTCAATGTCTCTCTCCTCCCTTTAATGTCCCCCGCTCTCCTCCATTTCTTCCCTCTCTCTTCTCCTACATCTCCTCTCTCCTCTCCTCTTCCCATCAATCGTCCTCTTCTCTCATCTGCTCTGTTCACAACCTCCTCCTCCTTACATTTCTTTCTCTGCTCATCTCCCCTCTTCTTCCCCCCTCTCCTCTCTCCTCCCCTCCATTTAATCCCCCTCTTCTCTTATTTCTTTTCTCTGACAGACTTCAATCACTATAACCCTAATCTTTCTATGACATGATTCCATATCAGAGACATCAAATGAAATTAAAATTAGATTCATTTTTGTTGGACCCACAACTTGTATAATGTCAATTAAACGTGGCCATGTATTTCCATGTATGAAAATATTAATCTTGCAATGTAATTACATAGATAAAATGTTCAATAATCCATTACATCCATCCGTGTGTGTGTGTGTGTGTGTGTGTGTGTGTGTGTGTGTGTGTGTGTGTGTGCTTGAGAGCTTGCATGCGTGCGTGGGTGGGTGCTTGTGTGTGCGTGTGTGAGCACGTGTGTGTGTGTGTGCGTGTGTGTGTGCCTATATATGCATGAGTGATAAAAATGTGTGTGCGTTGGAGATGATTTCACACCATCCCCACTGAGTAATCCAATCACCTGCCCTGCGAGCCCCATTAGAGCTGCCATTTACAGGCTTTTCCATCTCACCTTGTCCTGCTGCCATTAAGAGCTACTCTTCTATACTAATGCCCCATGTCTCCCTGTGGATTGTGGCACTCTGTTGATTGAAGTGTAGAGAAATGTATTTGGCCATGTCGTGATCTATATCTCTCAGCCCAATGTAATATCCTTTGAGAATGGATCATGTTAACATGACAAATTGTATAAATGAACCGAGCTGGCTGGCTGGAGCAGTGGTCTGGGGATGGGGCTCTGCTGGAGCAGTGGTCTGGGGATGGGGCTCTGCTGGAGCAGTGGTCTGGGGATGGGGCTCTGCTGGAGCAGTGGTCTGGGGATGGGGCTCTGCTGGAGCAGTGGTCTGGGGATGGGGCTCTGCTGGAGCAGTGGTCTGGGGATGGGGCTCTGCTGGAGCAGTGGTCTGGGGATGGGGCTCCGCTGGAGCAGTGGTCTGGGGATGGGGCTCTGCTGGAGCAGTGGTCTGGGGATGGGGCTCCGCTGGAGCAGTGGTCTGGGGATGGGGCTCCGCTGGAGCAGTGGTCTGGGGATGGGGCTCCGCTGGAGCAGTGGTCTGGGGATGGGGCTCCGCTGGAGCAGTGGTCTGGGGATGGGGCTCTGCTGG
>NC_139659.1:5945439-5955439 GCF_951799395.1 Argentina silus
TTCAAGCGATGATTGATTGGTATTAACAGGCCCAAAGTGTGCCAAGAAAACATTCCCCACACCATTACACCACCTCCACCATGAGAAGGTGTACAGGTGTTCCTAATAAAGTCAAAGTAGATGGTTGGGGCTGTCTTTGTACATCACTATCAATCAGGCCAGGTGGTGGCGCTCTATCTATATTTGCATTTACATTTATGGCATTTAGCAGACGCCTTTATCCAAAGCGACTTACAACAACATTTGTTTAAGTAAGTGAATCATCTATTCATCAGTCATCATAAGATAAAGTAATCAATGCTCAGACCAGGGGCCATTGGCAGTCACAGTGGTAGAAGAAGATTTTTTTTTTTCTAAAAAAAAATTTATTAACAGGAGAGAAACTTACAGGGGGGTAATGGGGGTGAAGAGGTCTTTAGGAGGGAATTTTCACCACCAGTTAGAGTACGTTGGTGTTGCACTATTTATATTTCACCACCAATCAAGAAGAGTAATAGTTTAGAGCTGTTTTTGTATTTCAACACCAGAATTATTTTCCTCCCTCACCATTGTTCAGTCTAGTGGGTGGAGCTCTGTGTACCATTCACCCTCAATCAACCATGGGGGGGGGCTCAGTCTGCTCAGTCTGCTCAGTCTGCTCAGTCTGTCCTTCTCCTGAAGACTTAATCTGTTTTATTGTACCAGATGGCTCATTCAGAGAAGAGAGTTCAGAGGGAGACCCCTACCATTACAGCAAAAAACATTGGTGTCAATATTTGTTACAGTTAGTAGTTAATAGTCGGGATTAAAGCAGAGGGTTTGAGATTAGCTATGCTAATGTTAGCTAAGCTTGTGCACTTTGTAGGAATATACAATATGAGTGACAAGGAATTTGGCTAGAGGTCCCTCATGGTGCTGCTGCCACATGACAGACATGGACAATGTGTCTGTATTTAAAGAGTCTGTAATGTTTTATTGTACAGCTATGTCGTAATTAAGAAACCAATAATCAGGTAATACACTTCTACCAAGTAACTGCTTAATTCCCGGCTGTAAAGGGTTACTAAGGAGTGTATCAGTTAGCCCACCTGTTCAATGAACCCAAGCCTCTGTGCAGTGGGTGCACACACCTTTGCCATACAAACACAAAGCAATTAGCGATGAAAAGGATTACCTTTTACCTGCCAAGTCATGTCTTTGTGATAATGTGCCTCCTGCTCTCTCTTTGCTCTGTGGAGACCTTCTCTGTGGAGACCTCTTTGCTCTGTGGAGACAGACTGAGGGGGGGGCTGCTATTGACTTTTCATTACGGTAATGATGACCCTAATCGTAGCTGATGCAGAATCTGCTTTATATCAATGAGGGCTGTAATTACTGGGGAAGGCCCAAGACAGCCTGGTGGACCTGTTGCACACAGCAGCCCTGTGTGTTTGTGTGTGTGTGTGTGTGTGTGTGTGTGTGTGTGTGTGTGTGTGTGTGTGTGTGTGTGTGTGTGTGTGTGTGTGTGTATGTGTGTGTGTGTGTGTGTGTGTGTGTGTGTGCGTGCGTGTGTGTGTGTGTGTGTGTATCTGTGGTTGTGTGGGTGTGTGAAACGTGTTTGAAGTGTGTGAAGTGCTCTCGTCGATAAGGGATCCTTGAAATTAGTGATTTCACGGTGTCCTTGCAAAGCGTTTTGTGGAATAATAAACATATTGAGAAGAGTCTTTGTACTTTTTGCTGCTAAAGTCAAGGCTGATTCAAGGAGGCCTATCCCATGGAAAGCCTTCTGTAGTCCTCTCTCTGATGTCTTCAGAAGGAAATAAAGTGAATTGTTCAAGCGTTTTATTGATTTGAGTGATCAGTCAGATAGTAGGTTTACTTGACATTTACTTAACATTTCTATTACTGTGCCAAGTCCTGTTTCTATGGAGACTCTCCTCTATGCCTTTGTGTGGTGCAGCCATGTGCCTAAGTGGGTACAATCATTCAACAACGACAACAACTTTATTCAACATCAGAACAGACTAAAACAGACTGTTCTCCTGAGCCCTTGGCATGGTTATCAAAACTCATGCTCTGTCAGTAAAATAATGTATTTCCCATACAATGGGCTGTGCTTGAAGGATTACCCTATTCCATTAGAAAGCAGGGACCATATATACATAAATGTATGCACTCACTGCAATGTAAGTCGCTTTGGATAAAAGCGTCAGCTAAATGGCATATATTATGCAAGGTTATAGACTCTAGACATTGAGGAGTTAATCGTGAAAAATAAATACATAAATACAAGTACACTTCAGTAAGGCCAGTTCCCTAGAGCCTTGCCTTTGTATCAGCAAGATCTACATGGCCTAAATCCTATGTTTGAATCTAAAGTGTGTGTACATATGCAGGTGTGCAGAAGTGGCTATACAGTGTAGACTAGAACATCTATTCACTTTCCCCAAACACAACCGCTTATTCCTAACTTTCTTCCACATATTTAATATGTATTACCGTTATATTGTGATTTAGGACAAATATTTAACAAATAATTTGTGCACATCTGTTTAGCAATACATCATAGTCAAAGAGCACACCGCACAGTTCCGTAGTGCTAATTTATGTAGCAGGTGTGATGCAGGTATTCACCCTGAGGAAAAGGCTGCATCTGTTCAGCTCGTTAAGATACTATTAGGTCACCTGAAGAATTTGTCTTCGGAATTCATTATCTAACAATAGCAAGACGGATATGCCAAATAATCATTTTCATCCAGAGGTGAACTGTGGAAAAACATTTGAGTTGAATCATCACAATTCAAAATGTGTGTAAAAAAAATGCTTGTTTGGCGATCCTCAGATACCAGGGTTCGATAACTCAGGTGTGAAAGGGAGTGCGGAATTCACTTGGCATTTATGTATTTATAAAATCAATCGATTTTTCCACATCTGACTGAACTAGATCACACAGCTGATCTGGGATCCGAGATTAAGGTGCAGGCAATTATCACTTGAGTACACTGCTGTGTGAAACTCTCCATTCCGTGTCTCAGAATCGTCACACAGTAGTTTCTGTTGAAACACTGGAGAGCTGTAATGACTCACAGTGGGCAGTCCTTGAGTGAAGCTTCTTGTGTCATCATCCAATCTCCTGCTACACACAAGGGATCTCAAAGTAAATCAGAATAAGATAGTAGAGCTCTATGACATGTTTTTACTTATAATTGGTCATTAAAAGAAACCCTAAAGTTATTGCCTTAAAGGGACACGTTACAGGTCGCAGTGGCTGAATAACCAGGAACAAAGTGAGGACTGAGGTCTGTCTTTGTCTATAAACTATTCAGTGTAAGAAACCAAGTATGTGATTGTGTTATTTGGGTGAACTATCCCTTTAAATAAGTCTGCAGCTGGTGGCTCTCCAGAGCAGCGCTGAGGAGAAGCTGCAATCTGCAGATGTTGTTTTGTGCCAAAACAAGGGTGTAATTACTTCTCGCCATGTGTTGCGATGTGTTTTTGTTTACTGTAATGCTCTTTTCTTTTTTGAATGCTATCTTGTGACATTTTTCAAATTTCAAGCTACCTGGTTCTGGGTTGTTGAAACGACAAAGGTAGTCATGTCATACGCCGTGAACATGTCATACACTAACTGAAAGGCATATTTGTTGCCTGAGAAGGAGGAATTTGCTCACAGCCTTTTCTTCTACATAGATGCTAGACCATGGGACTGTAACCAGGCTAGAAAGTCTCAGACCATGCATTAGAGCAGTGGAGGCTGGTGCAGGTAGTCGGAGGACTCATTGTAATGCATGGAACGGAATGAGGAATGGTATCAAAATCTACCTCCACTAGCCTCCCCTGCATTAGAGTCACGGGTAAGAGCATACTTCTGATGTTGTACCTGGGCGATGGATGAGGGACATAGTGAATGGCTCACTTCTACTTTAGCCACTGTTCAGGCTGTATTTTTGATGCAGCATATGAGTGAGGTTCAGACATACTGTATTTCTGCTACAGTATTTGTGAGTATGATGGTGAGGACCCTTCTCTGATATTGTATTTTATGATGTTGCAAAGGACATATTTTGGATGCTACATTATACAATATGAGCATGATGGTCAAAGCATACAGTATGTCTGATGCTACATGTATGTGAACATGATAGTTTGGTGAGGGCTCATCAATAATACTATATTTGAGGATGTTGCCAAAGACATATTTCGGATACTACTGTATTATGTGAATGTAATGGTGCAGGCTCACGTATGGTGCTATATTGGAGAGTTTATATCCGGGTATATTTCTGTATGCTGTATGTATTTGAGGATTATCCTGAGGCCCCAGTGCTCTCTGAGGCCGGGTCCTTCCCATAATCCTCTTGGCAGATGCGTTGCGATTGGCCCCAAGTGTGGCTGCTGGTCCGGGCACCGCTGCCAAAGGTTCTCATCTTGCCTCCCCCCAGGACGCCCCAGAACAACACTTGTTTACAAACACCACAGCCTGTGGAGAGGGAGCTCTCCTCCAACGGGCAACGTTGACCTTTCCTTGGTAGGCTTAACACCTGATGCCTTGTGTGCAAACCTGAATTCAATTACATGGAGATGCACCAACGGGAATACATAACCAAAACAAATAAGGATATTAAGGACACAGATAGCTACTCTTCATCATATTTTGGATCATAGTCCTGAGGTAAATTGTAAACTTATTTTTCTTATTTTTTTTATTTTTTTATTATCCTCACACTTTGTATTTCAACATTTTTCCCTGCGTGGACTCAAAACACTATGTGAGATGTTACCCAGGTATGTGTGTTCCTGCTCAGGTCATACCTGACTCTATATCTCTCTATGGGTGTTCCGGTACACAGTGACAGTGCGAACTCCTCTCGCTAATGGATGCCAACACATCCCTATCAAAGGCAGGAACGCGGGTGTGATCACACTTCCTGTGTCTCAGTTCCTGTGGCATGGAGGTGCTCCATCTGTCTCGTCAACCTACAGGACAGTACAGCAGCATTGTCTGTCTGTCATATGTTGACTGCATTTTACTGCAGCTGCAATCTTGGCTAAAGGTCTTTCTCGAAAAATAGATTCTGTCACTTATCCTGGTTAAATAACAGGTTAAATAAATTATGCAGAGCGCCAGCATCCCAAGTTATCCAAAAGGAACATCTTGTTGGATAATATGTGGAGCTAATAAACATAAAAACAGAATTAAAGAGTCTAGTTACAGTTAAGACTGTTGTTTTGTTTTTTTGTAATGTACAGTAATTCCCCTGTGAAGACGATGATTTACTTGAAATGGCTATTTACCTGACACTTGTTGTAGACACCCTATGTAATACAGTACATACACTCAGAATCAGAATCAGAATTATTTTATTTCGCCAAGTATATTTGCACATACAGGAAAAAAGACTTGGTGAGGTTGGTGCATGGGACATAAAAAACAATTTAAAAAATGTATAATAATTATTAACTCAAATATTAATATCAAATATTAACAAAAAAAATACAAAATATACTAATATTGGGTAGGGCCTCACTTTGCTCTCAAAACAGCCTCAATTCTTCGTGGCATTGATTCCATAAGATGTTGGAAACATTCCTTCTTTTCTTCAGATTCTGGTCCATGGTGACATAATTGCTTCACGTAATTTCTGCAGATTTTTCAGGTGCACTTGAATCTGAAGCTGTGAATATCCCGTTCTACCACATCCCAAAGGTGTTCTATTGGATTCAGATCCGGTGACTGGGAAGGCCACTGAAGACCACTGAACTCATTTTCATGTTCATGAAACCAGTTTGAGACGACTTTTGCTTTGTGACATGGTGCATTATCATGCTGGAAGTAGCCATTAGAAGATGGGTAAATTGTGGCCATGAAGGGATGCACATGGTCAGCAACAATACTCAAATAGGCTGTGGCATTCAAGCGATGATTCATTGGTATTAACAGGCCCAAAGTGTGCCAAGAAAACCATGAGAAGGTGTACAGGTGTTCCTAATAAAGTGGTCAGTGAGTGTATATATTCAGCAAATGTAACGAATATTGGAATATCTCATGGTGTGTTCGTCCTACAATTTTTTGTTATGACAAAATCGTTGCTCCTGTTTTAGTGTGCTGTCATCCCAGATATAGATCATGGTTGTGCTGTCTAACTCAGGAAATCAATAACTCTGAAGCCGCGTCTCCTGGTTGATGGGGAGTCAACGTTAACAGGCCACTAGACCGTTTAAGTGGTCTGGCTACCCTCCGAACAATGCTCTTTCACTACTTCTTTATCTCTCTACTGTACTCTCTACTGTCTCTTCCCTGTCTCTCCGTCATTTCTCCCCTATCTCTCCCCCTCTGTCACTTGTTTTTCTGCCTTCATCCACCTCTCTCTCCGCATTTCTTCGCTGTCTCCCCCCTCTGTCTTGTCTTTCTCCTTCTCCAACCGTCTCTCTCCTGTCTCCCTATCTCTCCCTGTCTCTCCTTCATCTTCTCAGTCTCTTCCATATCTCCCCCTCCTCCCCCCGTCTCTCCTTCATCTCTCCCCCTGTCTCTAGTTCCAATGGCCATAAGGATCCAGTTTCAGGCTTTTAAGATAGGAATGATTATAGTTTTGTCTGGATAGGGCCTGGATACAGTTACTCCTTTTGTTTGGAGAAAGAAAAAAGAAAAAAAAAAGATTTATTTTCTCCTCTCCTTTCGCTGAGACTATTGAAACTTAAACGGCGTGTAGTTAGCAGCAGAGCTATCCGATTGGTACCTCAGGGAGCGTTTTGAATCTACTTAAAAGCTCTTTATCTCACAGATGCAGTCTAACACTTCCATTGAGAAATGAAAAAGAAGGTCTGGTTTCAACATTTTTCATTTAGATAGATGGAACTGTCTCCCGTTCCCTCGAATAGCAGAGCAGCTATGTGAAATGTTTAGAGAAGAAATGTGTAAAGGAGACTCTTTGTTGTTTGTTTACATGCTCCATACCATCTGTGTGTGGGGAATAATTTGCATTTGATTAAATATATTTTAGGAGAGTATTAACTTTTGTAGAGTGTGAAAATGTACAGTGTCAGGAAATTGTCTCGTTGATATTATTCAAGTGGTTTTAAAGAATGTCCTTTTTCATGATCTACATAATATTCTGTAAAGTTCTCGAAAATAGTCTTGAAGAGAGACACACTCCTCAGCATATGAATCATAATAGTTCACAACTATTGTATTCTGTATTGCTTCATGATTTTAGACTGTACCCGGCAAATTGTGTGTGAGACCGATGTTAGCATAAGTTGTTTGCAAGTCTTGGAAACTGTCGCAGAGGGGATTTGGAATCACTCTCTCTCAAGTAGCCCTGTCTGAGACATGCAAACTCAAATGTTGCCCTCAGACCTTGAGGATGTCCTCTTGGCCAAATGGTAGTCTATTGGGTCTTCCATGTGGGAGACCTGGGTTTGAACCCCACCCGTCACACATACAGATATCATTGACGGCGATCAGTATTTCCTGATCTATTATTTCCAGATACGAGAATTATTGAACAATGCATAATTAATCGTGAATTTGAGCGATTTAACAATGTCATGTTGTCATGCCTCATGAGCCAAACTAAGAAGACAAGAGAATGTTTCATCTTCTTGAATTTACTTTCAAAGGCATTTTTTCAACTGATTAATCAAATGGCAAAGATGAAAGTATTGTCAGACATCATCAATTTTTTGAATGTCTTAAATCCACTCTGATGTTCCAAAGATAGATTTGTGCTAAAGAGAATACATTTTTCAGAATGTAATATTTTGTCTCATAAAATGGTTTCTTACTTCTCATATGATCCTCAATCAGATATGATGGTGGTGTGACATACTTTTATTGCAATGTATTACATCATACTGCATAATAATTGTATTGCATATTAAATTGCTATGTGAGAGATTTGTCGCTAAGCTTGTGTGTGTGTGTGTGTGTGTGTGTGTGTGTGTGTGTGTGTGTGTGTGTGTATGTGTGTGTGTGTGTGTGTGTGTGTGTCTTCCCCATTAGCCCCAACGCCCATCAGTGTGGTCCGAAAAGGGAAGTCGGGGAAGAACAGCATCTCCGTAGCATGGCAGGAGCCAGACCGCCCAAATGGCATTATCCTGGAGTATGAGATCAAGTACTTTGAAAAGGTACAGTAGAACAACCTCAATGTTAGAGGCACTTTATAACTCACTGAGTTGGTTTCCCAGATTAAGCTTAATCCTAGACTAAAATGCATCTTCAATGGTGATTTTTTTATTGAAAATGTAATGAATTCATCTGTGTCCAGCAAATCAGATCACTATGTCCAGCTAATGTACTGTTAATTAATTAATGGTGTTTAGGCCTCACTGTATTTGGTCTACAGATTCTCAAACTATCAACTGCAACTATTTGTGTGCCTCTTCCTGCTGCCCGGTGGCAGCAGGAAGAGGCAGGTTGGAGTCGATATCATCCCTCAAGATATCACTTCACTATTCTGGGAAAGTGAGATTTTTAGCATTTAGGGAAGAAAAAGTGCCCTCGCCAGTGGTTGGGCTAATGGAGACACCATTTAGCACAGTGCTCATTTAAGCCCTTTCTGGCTAGACCTGTGTAACTGATCTCTACTGCTGGCCACACACACACACACACACACACACACACACACACACACACACACACACACACACACATACACACACACACACAAGGGTTGGGGACAGCAGAATGCCCAGGCCATCTCTCATCTCTCTTTTTCTCTCTCTTTCCCCCCCTTTCTCTCTCTCTCCCCCCTTTCTCCCCCCTTTCTCTCTCTCTCTCTCTCTCTCTCTCTCCCTCTCTCTCTCTTTCTCTCTCTCTGTCTCTCTCTCTCTTAGGACCAAGAGACAAGCTATACCATCATCAAGTCAAAAGAAACAGAGATTGTGGCTGACGGTCTGAAGCCATCCTCAGTCTACATATTCCAGATCAGAGCACGCACCTCGGCAGGCTACGGAGGTTTCAGCCGCAGGTTCGAGTTTGAGACCAGCCCCTACTGTAAGTACAGCATGCCATTCATAATATGTGAAATTATATGAACCACAACATGTAGACAACCTTTTGTCAGAGCCTCTATGGGTCAGTGCCTGTTTTCATACAGCGTGAGAGTGCTGATCTAGGATCAGTTTAGCCTATTAGATGATAATGAATACGATTATATAGACAGGTGAGGACCTGATCTCAGATTATTCATTAATAATCCTGGAGGGCTGAAACCCTTCTGGTTTTAATTCTGACTGATTCAGACCTAGAAAACAAGGCGAGTGAACTCTTTGACCAATCAATTAAATAAAAAGCAGATGGATTCTTCCCCCAGGGGCCAGTAATTGAATAGCCCTTGCTGCTGTAGACTGCTGTAGACCGCTGCTGTAGACATACCTTATTGTCAGATGATTCATTGAAAGTACCTGTAAAATAGACTATTGGCCAGGAGAAACTGTAATCCATGCTTCAGAGTTGTTTAAAAGCCCATTTTGTCATAGTCATTTTGATGTTTTTGGCTAATATATAATATCCTGGTGATGCACAATGGTATTGCAGAATGATGTTTGTGTTTTTGGGCAATACATCCTATTTTCTTAGCTCCTCCTAAAACGATTTCCCACGTGCCGTGACGTATGACATTTCATACAGCTATAGAGCTCTGAAGTGTGATGTGGCCCGGAGTCAGATATAACCCTCCGAACCCCCTTCACCTGTTTGTTTTGCGACTTAGTCAAACAACCTTTCTATTTCTCTTTTATTGAGAAATGTATCATCTGGATATGAGAATCAAGTCACAGATATGGATAAGAATAGGAATACGAGCATGATGACTCTGGCACACCCCTTATTTAAACAACTCTGAACCATTGATTGCAGTTTCTCCTGGCCCTAACCGTACTTTCAAGGTAAGGAATAATCCGACTATAAATTATGCAATATTGAACTAAGCCTTTAAACTCCCCTGATTACTTTTCACTCAGGCAGACACTACATTGTAACAGTGAAAAAAATCAAACTAACCCTTTAAATTAAAGCATTAGCGGTGAGCAAGTGTGTGAG
>NC_139659.1:5962939-6012939 GCF_951799395.1 Argentina silus
GACAATTTGATCATCCAAACATCATCCACCTGGAGGGTGTAGTCACCAAGAGTAGGTCTAATTGTCCATGATGTCACACACATTTTTCACATGTATGTATGCATGTATGTATGTATGTATGTATGTATGTATGTATGTACGTATGTATGTACTGTATGCATGTATTTGCAGTAACTTTAAAAGTGAAGTTTGCAACCAAAGTGTTCACTCATTCTATACAGTGTTTCCAAATGTAATGTGATTTAGATTTGATATATAATCAAATGTTTTGTATTTTAGACCAGCATTAAAAGGTAAATAATCTGTTCCTAACACCTGTCATTGTGTCTGTGTGGTTGAATGCAGCTCTAAATATTGTTAATCTATTTTTCTTTTAATTTGAAGGTAAACCAGTGATGATTCTAACTGAGTACATGGAGAATGGGTCTTTGGACACATTTCTGAAGGTAGATGTGACACTTTTATGTCACCGTGTTTGTCTTTTATGTTGTTGTTGTTGTTGTTGTTGTTGTTGTTGTTGTTGTTGTTGTTGTTGTTGTTGTTGTTGTTGTTGTTGTTGTTGTTGTAGTCTTTTGTAGTTTTGTAATGTTATTCTGTTTAGGGTTCTCCCCAAATAATGTAAGAGGGGTGCTGCACCACGATGTAAACATTTTAGAGAAGTTAAACTGATATTTAGTAATGAAAGAGTAACTATCTCTGATCACCAATGCTGTCATTGTTAACAGTGAAAATGAAAGTGAAAGTATTATTATGTTCTTCAGTTAATTCATCTTTTTAGCTAATTTTGACAGGAATAAACTTGAGTCAGTTTTGATAATGCAGTCCAGTGCCGCCTTGTTCATAATCCTGGGGAGAAACCTGCTGTTGTTAGTTAATGTCTTTTTACGTCAGCTAATGGGGATCTGAATAAAGAAAGAATGATGATGGTGATGACGATGACATATTTGTTGACATAGTGGTGGTGCTAACGTTGCTAGCGTTGCTAGTTTTGCTAGAAGTACATAATATAATGTAGCTACTGTCTAGTGAGCTTTGTCTGATTCTACCCTGCAGAAAAATGATGGACAGTTCACAGTGATCCAGCTTGTTGGCATGCTGCGCGGCATCGCGTCGGGCATGCGCTACCTCTCTGACATGGGCTACGTGCACCGCGACCTCGCCGCTCGCAACATCCTCGTCAACAGCAACCTGGTGTGTAAGGTGTCCGACTTCGGCCTGTCTAGAGTACTCGAGGACGACCCTGAGGCTGCCTACACCACACGGGTAAGACACACACACACACACACACACACACACACGCACACACACACACACGCACACACACACACACACACACACACACACACGCATGCACAAACACACACACGCATGCACACATAGACAGGGACATCTAACCCAGTGCTGAAGGATGACCCCCAGCCAGGGAAGGTCTCAGTCTGTCCATCACAACAGTGACTCATACACAGACAACCCCAACATGACCTCTTATTAATGAGCACCTCTCTGCAGCACGGCGACGGCGGCCATTACACTGCTGTCTCTGTTGTCATCTCTCCACCACTGACACGGTCCCACTGTCCAGTACTACCCACTGCCTTCTGTAACGGGCTGGAGTTTAGAACATATGTCCCGGACAAAGGTGACTTTGCCTATGATGGACTTAGTAGCTACAAAGCTGGTGCTATGAAGCTAATGCTATGAAGCTAGTACTATGAAGCTAGTACTATGAAGCTAGTACTATGAAGCTAGTGCTATGAAGCTAGTGCTATGAAGCTAGTGCTATGAAGCTTGTACTGTGAAGCTGCTGGGAAACTGTCTCTCTAGTATACTGGTATTCATTTCCAATTCAAATAGAGGTCCAGTGCATCCATATCCTCAGTCAGTACCCTGTGTCTGTTTATCCGTGGTGAGTGAGTCGAGGTGGTGAGGCTGCAGTATTATTAATAAACAGAGCTGAGTGATTTGAGAGCTCTTCCACTGAAAGGGGGATAATTAGATTGTCGGTATCCTGATCCTTAATTGGTTGCCTGATTATTTTTCAGTTTCATCCACACTTCCTCGTCAGGGCTCTGACAGGGAGGCGGAAGCCTGGTGGGTGTTCAGTACAGTGTATCTCTCTCTCTCTCCCTCTCTCTCTCTCTCTCTCTCTCTCTCTCTCTCTCTCTCTCTCTCCCTCTCTCTCTCTCTCTCTCTCTCTCTCTCTCTCCCTCTCTCTCTCCCTCTCTCTCTCTCTCTCTCTCTCTCTCTCTCTCCCTCTCTCTCTCTCTCTCTCTCCCTCTCTCTCTCTCTCTCTCCCTCTCTCTCTCTCTCTCTCTCTCTCTCTCTCTCTCTCTCCCTCTCTCTCTCTCTCTCTCTCTCTCTCTCTCTCTCTCTCTCTCTCTCTCAGCTATGTTAGCTGTGTTAGCTGTCTCCTATCCCCAATGAAGCGCAAGAAGTGTGTGTATCTGTGTATCTATATATGTGTGTGATGTGTGTTTGTGTGTGTGTGTGTGTGTGTGTGTGTGTGTGTGCGTGTGTGTTTTTTGCGTGCATATGTGTGTGTGTGTGTTTGCAACTCTGTGGGCACTGTTAGCAGTGTTAGCTAGCTGTCTACACTAAGCTCCGAAAGCTGTAAATTGAGCTGTGTGTCCCAGACTGAGCGGGGTCCTGTCAGGTGCTGAAAGTACAGCCTCGAGGACAGCCAATTAGCACTTAACGCTTAGTGCTGCAGGAGCCAGAACACGAAGGCCCCCACCATCGCCACCGCTGTCTCCTGTCACTCAAACTTCCCCTTCCTCTCCACATCTCTCTCTCTCTCTCTCTCTCTCTCTCTCTCTCTCTCTCTCTCTCTCTCAGTAAGAGTTGAGAACGAGGGGTGAGAACCACACATACACATCATCCACCCAAAAATATTTATATTGACTGTCAAATGTTGTGACAAAAAAACATTACATTCCATTAGAAGGCACCAAACCCCTAAACTGCTCCAGTGGTACTGCTCTGTTGCCTCCTTTGTGCAGCTCAGACTTGGTTCGTTAACTATTTGAAATACTTGAGCGTTTGCTTCAGCCTGCCCTGAGCGCCAGATGGGCTGGGTTTGCACTATTCCATTGGTTCCATTATGACAGACAAACTCAATCAAGCACAGCTAATTAGTTGAAAATGACAAAATTGCTATTTGTAGGGTTTGTGTATTGTGACACGTGTATTTTATTGTTTCACTCAGGGAGGGAAGATCCCAATCCGGTGGACGGCTCCGGAGGCCATCGCCTTCCGCAAGTTCACCTCCGCCTCGGACGTGTGGAGCTACGGCATCGTCATGTGGGAGGTCATGTCGTACGGAGAGAGGCCGTACTGGGAAATGAGCAATCAGGATGTAAGTGATGACATGACAATTACATCTAGCTTCATTATGTTTTTGTTTGTTTGTGTTTGTTTGTTTGTTTGTTTGTTTGTTAGGATCTCTTGGATGGTACACGTCTTGGACAGTAACACATAACAGCAGCCGTGTTATCGTCCCAGATCTGTTTGTGCTACAGATAACTCCGATTACTCTGTTTGGCATGACGGTAATAGGCTACAGTACAGATCTGGGGCTAATGACCAACTGTTGTGTATAATAAATATCCCTTTTATCTAAACAAAATACCCGACTTATCGTACCAACCTAGTGGTCTTATGGTAGTATTCATAGAACATGTCTGGTAAATGGTTATACTTGTATATTAGAACAAAGAGTTGATCCTCTTTGTCAGTTTGCTACTTTGAACTACTGTACTTAGTGGAACTGACAATACTGCTATAATCCACTCTATTAGAGAGTTAGTGAAGTCAGCTATGGCACAGAAACCCCAGTATATAGAAGGCCATCTTTATCTGTCAATTATATTACCGGGCCACTGTTATCCACTCACTGCCTTGGAAATGGAGGTGAAATGTATAGTATCTTACTAGCCAGAGGGGGAATGGGGTGAGAAGAGAATGTAGCTCTATTAATAGAATAAAAGGGGAGGAGAGAGAGATGTTATTGAATGTGCCCATTGGGGGCGTGTGGGGCAGTAGGGGGAGAGAGAAGGAGAGGAGAGAGAGATGTTATTGAATGTGCCCATTGGGGGTGTGTGGGGCAGTGGGGAGAGAGAGAAGGAGAGGAGAGAGCGAGAGAGAAAGAGAGGTACAGGGGGGAGATGGAGAAGGGGAGATGGAGAGCAGGATAGAGAGAGAGAAAGACAGCAGGGGAAAGAGCAAGAGTGAGCTGGGGACACAGAGACAGAGAGAGGGGGGGTGGGGGGTATAGAGAAGGTCAGAGAGAGAGAGAGAGAGAGAGAGAGACAGTCGGAGAGGGAGAGAGGGGGTGGGGGGGGAGTGGAGTTCTGTAGAGAAACACCCATAGGGCAAGTCAGAGGTCCTTTGTATGGGAATGCTGGAGCCACATCACATGACACTCTCAGAGAAAGTGAGTTTTGACTCAGGCAGGCAGACACACACACACACACACACACACACACACACACATAGACATGATTTAGTATTTGTTGAAGGCAAACCTTCCCTTTGGACAAAGTTGGTGAATAAAAAGTAATATCCTTTTTGAGCTCAAGCTCAAGTCTATGAGGGATTTACAATGGCTGCTTCCATACACTGTATACTGTTTGGCTTCTCCCAGAGTTGTTTGGAGTGGTTTGGTCATCACAATAGAACTGTGGATACCAGAGGAAAAAGGTGTTTATGTAGTTGCAGACAGTGCTAGATAGAGGAAGCCAGTGGTGTAGAGGTAAATGAAGAAGTGGGTATACAGTAATTTTCCGAAGAGGCGCCCCTTTCAGGAAGGCAAAACTAACCAATATAGGCCTAATTGTAAACGTTTGTAAGGCAGTATACAGTATAACCATAGTGGCATGCTACATACTGTGTACCTACTTAGTAGGGTAGAGGTAGCAGACTGGGCAATGTCCCAATGTAAACATGAAACCAACATCCTATTTTGGTTGATATTGGATTTAGTTGTAAGCAAAGCCTTAAGACATGTTGTAGATTTGGTAAAATATGACAAAAAGTTTGCAGATGTTTTGCTAATTTGACCAACTATCCACATTGATTCAACGAGATAACCCTGATAATAATAGGAAGTTGAAACAACCAGAAAACTATGTTGCTACGACAACCAACTTTTACCTGGAGGGAAGGGACCGTACACTGTGTGACACATATACAATCCACAGTGCCAGTGAGTAAAGATGTGTATGGTATATTAACAGGGAGGTGAGAGGAGCAGGCCTAGGTTTCACATAGGGGTCCCTGAAGGAGGTGCAGCTCTCAGTCATGTTTATCTCAGTGAGTCTGCCCTCTATCCCTTTCCCTATTCGCCCTGCCATGACGGCTTCATCCCAGCCTCAGATCCCTCATTCTGCTACATCATTAATCTGTCTGCGCTACGCTGGGGAAAGGGAGAGTTATTTGATGTTTTATTTAAGGCTTTCATGAGGATTTCCTCTGATCTCGGTTGCTTTAGCGAGACGCAGCTCTTTCTTCCCTTCGAGGACTTGCCATCGGGGTTTGTTTCTGTGCTGCTTTTCCGGCACTACTCTTGAGACTGTGTGTGTGTGTGTGTATGTGTGTGTGTGTGTGTGTGTGTGTGTGTGTGTATGTCACTGTGTGTGTGTGTGTGTGTGTGTGTGTGTGTGTGTGTGTGTGTGTGTGTGTGTGTGTGTGTGTGTGTGTACACGCTCATGCATGCTTTTTGTGAATTTCACATGACAAAAGATTGTCATGTACTCAACAAATCAATGTCTTTAATCGCAACAGCCCTTTTCAACTTCCCCACTGACAACCATTGAGGCACTGGGACATTTCATTTGCTACTTCATATTATGAACATGAAGAAGTCACTATCTCCCTTTTTATCTGTGTATCTGACTTTTAGGAGAGTTCAAATCTGGGACACAGAAGTTTGAAAAGTTAAACTCCATTAAAACAGCTCATGCAGTGAGCTTCTTTGCAGCATACTTACCTCCATAAGCCTCTATATAAGCGTTGTGTAAGCGTCCCACACACATATCACAACCAGTCATCATTACTGCCCATCTCAGTATGTCTGCTGCTACTGTAGCATATGTCCTCTCACCACCCCTCCAGGGAAGAGACAGTGGTGTAATCCACTGTGTTGTGTGGCTGTCTTCTCAGGTGATCAAGGCAGTGGAGGAGAGCTATCGTCTGCCTGGGCCCATGGACTGCCCTGCAGCACTCTACCACCTCATGATGGACTGCTGGCAAAAAGACAGGAACAGCAGGCCCAAGTTTGAAGAGATTGTCAGTCTCCTAGACAAGCTCATCCGCAACCCCAGCAGCCTCAAATCGCTGGTGAACTCTTCCAACAGGTGAGGATTGGAATCGAATCTCGCACCTTTGTCTGTAATCTCGGGTGGTTGTTAGAAATCAGTTTAACAGTGACACAACAATGACACAACCGTGCAGTAACATACAGATACTACTTAATCATTCAGTTAATTTTTACTCAGTCACTCGTTCATCTACTGTAGCCATTGTTGTATTACCCTCTTCTTTTCTTTGATGAAGTAATACAATTTAAGCGGCAGGGAAATGAATATAAATATGGTAGTCACATGAAATCAAGAGTTAATGACACTTGTAACAAATAACTGTTCCATGGTTTGAGTCTTGAGCTGAGCAGAAGTGACAGCGATCATACAAATGACTACCAAGAATGACATGCTATTAAACAGAGCTTGCCATGCTAGCCAATTGTCATGCGGTCATAAGGAGTAGGGCTGGTTGAAGTGTACTGTATGCATTTTACATTGAAGGTTCATTTTTCTTCTGAGTCATTGTTTTACATTATTGCATGTGCTGTTAAACAATAAATTGATTAACTAGTGAGTGTGTGTGCTTGGTAGCGTTGATAAGTTGCAATATGTGATTACGTTTTATTGTATTACCTTGACTGGGAATCATTATACCAAGTACTGCTTATTCTAGTATTGATTTCTGCTTCAGAATATGTTATATGACTATTTAAGTAGAACAGAGTGTAATTTCATTAGGGGCCAACTGAAATTGCGGCTACCAATTAGGAACTCTGTAACTGAACATTCACTTTGTTCCCACAGCAGACTTCACATTTCAATGCATATAAACTAAACAAAACGGACTGTTGGAGTAACAAACAACAGACCCATAAAGCCCACATTCATTCATATGAATTAATTAATTTTGTATAAAAAGATGTGCCCTTTAAAAGGAATTGATATTGTGTATTAAACAATGCTTGATTCCTTTATTTACAGTTTTTCTCAATTGCTTGAGCACATTTGTCCAAACAGAATTCACTTTTCCTTAACATACAATTAACAACAATTAACATACAGGCAAAAACTGAAACACGTTGGCCAATATGACAAATTTAATTTGCAAAATGCAGTAAGACCCTCAAAACATTAAATGCATGACACAAAATCAACTGCCTGCATCAAAACATACAACTACTTATTGCAATCAATCCTTACATGATGGCCCAATAAATATGAACTACAACTATCAATATACTCTAACATGATTAACCCTCTTTTATATGTCTGTGCCATTTGTTGATACTATAATTATAGTATGCGCGTGCGTGTGTGTGTGTGTGTGCATGTGGTTGTGGGTATCTGTGTGCGCATATGTGTGTGTGTGCATGTCAATTCTCATGCTTGTATGTATTTCTCTCCCTCAGGGTCTCCAATTTATTAGTGGAGCATGGGAGTGCCGAGGGCAGCGTATACCAGTCGGTGGGGGAGTGGTTAGAGGCTATTAAAATGGGTCGATACACAGAGCTGTTCATGGAAAGTGGATACACCTCTGTGGAAGTGGTGGCTCAGATGACCTTGGAGTAAGTCCCTCCCCTCTCTTAATGACCTCCACCACAGTGTACACAGTCTCTGCTTGACAAAAAGTTGCTAAGGTGACAAAAAAACGTAGTTGCAGCTGTCATAGAAAGTAATGGGCTGCATCAACGTTTGCAGAGCTCTGCAGTTGATATTTTGCTGTGTCAAACAGAACATACAGCGCTGTATTACCTGGGGAGAACGCATGCTCCCAGTGGTGCAGAATGGAGGGCGGGTCACATTGGCACATCAAACACTAGCATGTGGGTCTGCTATTGGAAAGGGTTTTACACTCTCATTTCAATGTAATTTAGAAGCCTAACCCAGTGTAAAGGACCCTTAAAAAGTATGCAAGATCTTTAACGGACTACTGTTTTTTGTAAGTGAAATATTATAGGTTATTCCCAAAAACTGCAACGGCGAATAACTCTTTATTGTTTAACTCTATACAGAAAACAAACAGCATAGTGTCACTCCTATGTCTGTCCCTGAGTATGATGCGTACATACATGTAAGTAATTATTTGATTGTACAAGTTGTGTGTATTCATTCATTTCAACCACCTGTTTTACAGTGACCTACGAAGGGTTGGGGTAAACCTGGCTGGGCACCAGAAAAAGATCATTAACAGCATCCAGGAGATGCGAGTTCAGATGATGAACGTGACGGTGCCCATCTGACCCAACCGGGCGGATATTGTGTATCTAGTTGCCTAGCACTTTCTATGAACATGAACATGTATTTATTGACTGCAACCAATTGAAACACAAAGGGAAATGACGTGACGAACTGAAGGACAAATATTGTGTTTGGCTCACGTTTGGCGAACAGTTCTCCTGATGTCTGTGTGTCCACCTGTAATGGTGCAGACATGAAGCATGGACTCGCCATGATTAAGAGTATGGCTAGTATACGCTTCCTCGGAACGACACACAGACATGGAGGATCCAGTCTCTTGGCCGAATGTATAGCACTACAGACCTACAGACCTCCCAGCTATGTCGTGGATCCTATTACCTCCGATCATCTAACTGAACCTCCAAGTCCGCCAACAGAACCTATGACTCTTCAGTACAGGTACTGTAACCAATAGAAACTTCACCAATCCATCAGAACCTATAAGCCTCCATCACACCCTTGGCTTACATGCATCCAACTAATGCCAGTCCTTCAACAAAATCTACATTTATCCAACAGAACCCAAAGTGTGCCAAGAAAACATTCCCCACACATTACACCACTTCCACCATGAGAAGGTGTACAGGTGTTCCTAATAAAGTGTTCTGTGACTGTACATGCATCAACATGCTCTACATGCATATGCTGCATCCAGTATAATCTCCAGAACCTTCAGTCATCCATACCACTCTCAATGCATCAAACAGAGCCTTGACCAATCAATCCGAACGTAGAGGTTTCCAAAAGGACCTAGAGTCTCCAACAGAATATTGACTATTCCATCAGAACCTACAGGCTCCTTTCAGATCCTAAAGGCTTCCAACAGGACCTACAGCCTTCAAACAGAACCTTAACTAATCCATCAGAAGCAGCAGGTTTCAAAAAGGTTTCTCCAGCAATTCATTACAATCCACAGGAATTCAACAGGACCTCTAGAAATACATGATAATCTAAGGGCCTCAAACCTAAACTGGTCTAATTCAAGTTCTATAGGCATCCAATGTGTCTGGGGGCATCCAACAGACTACATATGCCATCTATAAGAATGTTCAGGCACTTGGGGGGATAAACAAACACACCTTCACTATTCCACTTCACAACAGAAGTGACTGGACTGTATTCATGCAGTAAGATACATTTCATATTGGTTCTTTCGCTGAGAACTGCTGAGTATGAAGAAGCAATATAGAACTTTAGCTTGGTATTATAATTTATTTCTAACTTTCCTGATATTAAAAAAAAAACAATGTACGTGCGTAGTATTTCTTCATATGCAGATGTGTTGTTGGCAGGTAATACCAATGATGTCTACAGTAATTAGAATCAAACACCATCAGTACAACACTACTTTGCTTACATGTTTTACATGTATATAATGTATAGTTAAACCAGGGAGCATCTTTCCATCCACCTTTATGTGGGTAAATCTTCTTTAAGCTGGATAACACAATGAGTGAGTGGGTTAACATAGAGTATGTACAGGGTTTATGGTTTACAATGCTTCTCAGTGTTTTATCGATGAAACTGCCCTGAGATAGATAATTTATTATTTACTGATAATTATGCTACTGGTAGTGTGGGTTATACATAGTATAAACAGAGATTGTACTCATAGTTTTACAGAGATGGCAGATTGGGCACACCTGTGTCTTGTTTGGAAGTATCTAAAAGTACTTGGGAATGTAAGGGTCACTATAACATCAATAACTGAGAGGATTCAGGGATAATGTGGTGTTGCTATTTCAGAAGTATACTATAGGACAATATGAGACAGGTTCAGTGAAATTGAGTGTGCTTGATCCACTTTAAAACTATTCACAGCCATCAGATACTATACTAAGCCTATCATGCAATGGTTGTGACCTTATTTTGTGTTAGACGCTTTAGTCATCTACAGTACAGTATTTGTTTTGTTGGCCTTCAACGAGCATAAAACATATTCAACATCCATGCCTTTTTAGAGAGCGCTATCTGGGCGGGGCCACTTATGTTATGTAGATTTATCTGGTTAACTTGTACAGTAACTATCCTAAATTATCCCTGTTGTGAGGGCATGTGGCCATTAAAACATTGGGTAATACTTTACAAGTTGCTCTATACCTGTGTTGCAACTTACAGTAGTAATCTAGCAACTCTAGCAACAACATTGTATTACTATGTTGTTAAATAATACTGTAAATAATATGCATGGCATAGGGGATTGCTGAACTCCATTACAATGCAATTACTAAAATACTATATAACAACATGCTAATACAATATTGCTGCTAGAATGACAGTGTTTCTACTCAGCGGAACAACTTACCAAAAGTGTTTCAGAATATTGTCTAGAATATAAACCTCAACAAATGAACCCCTCAAAAGAATCCCTCTTGCATGATCAATTGGTTTTCTGCATACTTAGTAGTTTAAAAGTGCCTCTATTATCTCATGCAGACTACGTTCCATTAAGATACAATCACCATTGATTGACCTGTGATAAGCAACATTGGCAAACTGCAGTGACCCTCAGAGTAGTGCACCCTGGCTATTGTTTAACCACAAATAACAAAATAAAATGTAAAAAAAAAAAAAAAAAAAAAAAAAAAAAAACAGTATATCATGAAACAAATGTCGGCTGCACTTTATGGGAGATGTATTGCCATTTTATTTCAATTGAATAAAAAATACATACCTGCTTGTCTACTATTTGTAGGGTGTTTGCAATGTGGTGTCATTGTACTTTTCAACCATCCATGTATCAAATGTTCTCCAAATGCTAAATGCTATGAAGTCTGATTTAATGTGATTGAACACAAATAGTGGCGCATATTTGCAAAAAGTGCTGCAAGATAACATTTTAATTGAATTATCATTACAGGTAGTAAGGTAGTGAAAGTGTATTTGAGTCTTTCAAATACTATTTGATGTCAAACTGTATAGGAATATGAGGCTGTCCGTATTAGAATCATGAAGTTGAAATGGGGTCATCAGTCTGATGAATTCTAGGATACTTTTTTTTGTCTATTCAGACCCTTTGTCTCCCGCTTTTGAATGTTTGTAAAAAAAGACACATTTTATGATATTTACTTAACTATTGACCCAAACGTGTGTAGTGGGAAAGTGGCAGTTTCAACATTACTCAACTGCTTTGCTGATTTTACAAAGTATGTTTCAGAAAATTATGTTTTTTAAGAAAGTCTGTCCCATAACTGAAACACAGAGAGATCGCCATTTGCGTGAACCTGGGTTTCCAGAGTCTACTATTGTTTTCCTTAAACAATTCATATCACAAAATTGCTTTCTGAGACATAATTGTACTCACTGAAAAGCACCCTTAGACAAATGCACAATTGTTGCCACTTGACAAGGATATTTGAGAGTAAAAGCACAAGTCTTTTAGATGAAATATAAGAAAAAGATGATGGTGATTTTGTGTTTATAAAAAGATCTTCTACAGTGGTCTGACAGTTTTCCCCAAGAAAATATCTACAGTCTTAAACTTAAGTTTGTGTCATTGACGAAGTGAAATCAAGGCAGAACATTTGAGTTGATGCTACCTAAACTAAATGGTATCCTTTTCTGCACTTTTGAAACAGCATGCTTTCTTCAGGAATATAAATGTTAATCAATGCATACCATTATCAAACCACCCACCACCAATACAGCATTGACAGTATGAGTCAATACTACCCAAAGCTCAACTAATTTGATAAGCACAGCAGACTAGTGAAGATTCTAAGTTAACAAAGAACTCACTTTATTTAGTGTTTCGCTGCTCAATGCACATGTATACAGCAACTATGTAACTGTAGCCTACGAATATTTCAGCTGTAACATTATTTGTCCATCAATAGAATGGTAATCGATATGAAATTACATATTTACACAAATGCATGGGTTAAAACCACAGCCCACGCAGGAATTGTGCTGACATTGTATGTTTTCAAAGTGTTCCTATTGGCGACCTGCATAACCATTGTAATAAATAACTCACCCATTCAGAATCTTATAATTACCCAATTACCATAAGTCGAATGGTGAAAGCACAGAAAAAAGAATAGCTGTTGTAATATGTGTTGGTCCTCTTCCTGAAACTGTATGTGAATTGTGTTTGTGTCCATGTTTTTGTAGTGTAATATATACAATTTTATATTTTTGC
Source organism: Argentina silus (assembly GCF_951799395.1). NCBI lineage: Eukaryota > Metazoa > Chordata > Actinopteri > Argentiniformes > Argentinidae > Argentina > Argentina silus. The sequence continues at coordinate 5,975,618 of NC_139659.1, forward strand.
AATAAAAAGAAAATCCAACTCTTTCCAGCCTCCTTTGACTTTCAAAGAGATCTGTGAATATGTAAAAAATATGTTTAATATAATACAGAGAAAGCAAGAAAATCAGCACTCCTTGATGCCGTTTCTCTTTAACAGCATCCGATACAGTATGTGAGTGAGCCTTGGATGAGTGCAGGGCTTTGGTCTTGCAGGAAGGCCGTCGGGGGTAGATTAAATAATGCTATCAGAATGTTAGGGCCAGCGTTTCATCACCGCTTGGGCTGAAGAGGTTTTGTGTCCCCGCTGGTCAATCTTCCACACCTCACTGACCTCTACACACAAATCATCAGGTTAGGCCAGACTGCATGCACCAGGCATAGCACTACAATGCACTCTAGCACTGAGTCTGTTTTTATGGCATCAGACATAAATGCTCATGCACTATATAACTGACACCAGCCGTAACTTAAATTGCTCTCTCCCAAGGTCATGCTGTATATTTAAACTATACTCTAAATATTCAAGACTCTGTATTAATTAGTTAATTGGTCATACTAAGATCACCCTAACAGCACTCTCCAATTAACATTTTGTATCATGCCATCTCATTTGTGAACGCTTCTACTGAATTGGTACACCAACAAAAGACCTTAGTACTGAAGTCAGCTGATGGTTATGGTACCCGACTTTACCATTACTTTAACCTTACACTAAGAAATGGTAATAATTAATTGACACTAGTCACCTGGCAATTGTAATATAAGTAAATACAAGGTAACTTTGATGACATTAAGGTTTTCATTGTTGGTGATGCAGGGCCCATGAATGCTTTAGCTCTATCACAGTTAGGAGATACCATCAGAAATGTAGCTACAAATCATTTCCTTTTTAACAACCCAGTTTATTGTCCTCAGAGAAGGAAATTATTTTTCACAGACTCAAACATTTACAAACTAACAAACACACCCATCACCCAATCATCACAGTTCCATCCCTTGCACAGTATCAGTGAAGGCACAAGACAGACATTGCAGTAGATAGAGACAGACACTGTAGACATAAGATATGTTTCCCTCTGTTCACTTTCTTATGTCAAATATTTTCACACCCTGATGAAGGTCTGTTGACTGAAACGGTATGTTACCACATAAATGTGAAGCAGCAAGAAAGCTAGTGTTCTCAGTTTATTAATTCACTCTGAGCATTTGGAGAACACTAAGGTGTGCAAACTCCTCTCTTTTTCTTTTCTTTTTTTTAAAGGGGGGGAATTCAGAAAACGATAAAAAAAACAAGGTAACAGATTTGCTCATCCAATCATATATATTTGATAGTATCAGCGATATCCATCTGCCCCAATCCTATAAAGTGAAAGTGAACAACAAGCGACAATTCAGATCTACTATATATGTTAATGCCACATCAAGCACATTTGTTGGGCTCTCCAAGTGTTTGTTGTGATACAGAATCTAATTTAACCCCCAGTTATTCTCCAGGGGAATCTGCTTCCAAAACATTGCTTTGGGTGATAATTACAATCAATCCATGTGAGTTGAATCTCTAAAGGGGAGTTTATACTGTACATCAAAAATTTCCAAAGCCTCCATATCAGCAGAACGATGGGGTGCCCGGCATCTCTCTCGTGCTGCGCCTAGTGCTGGGGCTTGATTGTTCTTGGGAAGGGTCCTTGCTCCAGGCTCATGCTGTCTGCTGGCTCGGTAGAGGTGGAAGTCCCAAGGCTGGGACAGGGAACTGCTAATGCAATTTTCTTTTTTGAAAAAGGTGCCACTGGACCCGCAGTCCCGTGAGTCATTTGGAAATCATTGAGACACATTTTAATCATTATGAATGACCTTCACGAAAACCTCTGCTGTCAACCTGTGTGTGTGGTGGGGGTTGGGGGCCGGCAAGTATGACATGTCTCAGAATTGGCTTTCTCTGATGAAGAAAGACAAGTTATTGTTATATATCTCATGAGGAAACGTCCTCATGACCGTTCACCTCCAGCTCGTTTTTCTTTGTGCCAGGTACTTAGAATGTAGAATGTAGAATGTAAAGTACTTTCTCTTTTATAACTCAATTTGTAATGGACAAATAAATTGATAAACTGTGAACCATTGTACTGAACATGTTAACACCTTTTGTACACCATGCTTATGACATGAAGACCATAGATTCTGTCTCTACCAGTTGGACGGGGGGCAATGGGAACAGCCCCTCCCTACTTGCAAGCAATGGTCAGCCCCCAAACCCCTGCCCGATCACTCTGCTCTTCCACCTCGGTTAGTAATTCTTCCTTCTAGCATTGTGACTGCCAATGGCCCCTGGTCCTAGATTAGATTTGTTTTTCTTATGATGGCTGATGTATAGATGATTCACTTACTGAGACAAATGTACTTGTAAGTCACTTTGGATAAAGGCGTCTTCTAAATGTTTAAAATGTAAATGTAAATGTTAGACATATGCAGCAGATTCCACTGAATACATGCTTTGATGTACTGAATCAGAATACATAATAATGTCATGACATCCCTTTTTTCCTCAATCATTGGTACACTCAAACAGTCAAGCATATATCAGGTAATTCATCCAAAAATCTGTCAGATAACATCCCAACCCTTGGGTAAAGTGTCACCGTATTAATCCCTTCTGCTACTGAAACCCCTGATCTGCCTTGAACAGATAGCACCTCTCCAGGTTTCTACAGGCACTGCAATTACCCTGCAAAGCCGCTCCTGGAGGCCCTGGTTATGTCCCCTTATTGATTGGGTGTGAGATGTGTGATCTCCATAACGCAACCTGAGCCAGGGGAGGGTGGACTTGCCTGCCTCAGAGGTCTACACTGTGGACTTGAAGATAACCCAGGACCAGACACTCTCTCACTCTGCTCGGCTTAAAGCAGCTCACAGACAGACACGGAGCCGGTGGGGGTATTGTAGTACTATATGTGACGCTTACACAGAAAGGCCCTTTCAAGGTCTTCTAGTGCTAAGTCCTTTTGAGAGCGGTGCAGGTCCAGAGCAAATTGCTGTTGTCAGCAGGAAAGTCTGACAGCATTATTAGGTGTGTTTTCTAGAGGTCACGCAAGGGGAAATGAAATGGTAGTTAACCTGTGACATCAGGAGCAAAGGCGTATTAATAACTGCTACTTCGCCTTACAGAGCCATTAGTCCTGTCTAATGAGCACTGTCATCGGTGCCCAGAGTACACACAGCAGTCTGAGTGCATACAGCAAATCAACGTATACCCTCCCCTCCTTCCCCATGGCTCCACACTGCTATTATGTGCCTCCGGTTTACGGCATGTGAGCCTGTGACATTGAGAATGATAACAGGAGTAAGTGTGACCACCGTTAGGCTACTTATCCACTATTAAGTATAACTTATTAAATCAACACACATCATTTAACCCTGTAGAAAAAAAGTACCTTTTCAAATATTTTACTGTGCTTGATTGACTTGCCTGGCACAAAGGAACCAATGGAATTGTCCCACAAGTGCAAACCCCGCCATCTGGCACTCCAGACAGACTCAATCAAATGCAGAAAGTATTTTAAATGTATTTCTGGGGGATTGTTGTTTTCAATGTAACAAAACAATATAATGTGTTTTCAATTCAAACAATCATCACTTAGATTTGCATGCGTTCTCAATCAGCCTGATCCCTATCTGGCGTGATAGAACATGGAGGAGAGGACCAGGGGTATTCTGGGGGATTGATGCTGTATGATCCAGCAGATCCATGGGAGGGAAAGCAAGGGGACATGGCTTACTTGTTTAGAGGGAGCCTCCAGAGGACACCAATGGCAGCGTGGGCACAGCCGGAGTCCACAAATGATCACCCCCATTATGGTAATGTGGTGGTTGGGGCCAGAGGAGTCCAGAGATGATAGATTAGTCCCTGTCACACGTCTGCTCTCTCCAGATGGAGGCCGCTCTTCAAGTCATAATAAGAAGACAATCATCACTCATTGCCGGTCATGGAAATATTTAAAAACAGTGTAGATTGTGTTTTTTCAGCCCGTTAATTGTTTTATTAATTTCTGTTCAATTAATTTATTGCTTTACAGTATGGGTCCTAGATGGAAAAACACAATGGCACAAAACAGCAATTTTATACATTTATGTCATTGTGAATGTGTGGTAGTAAAAACCTCTTTGATGTTAATGGCTTTTTTAATGGCATCCGACAATCATAATATGGTGTAAAATACAGAATAGAGGTTATGTGTAGAAATATGTTTTGACACAGGATCAGACAGTTGATATTTTTGGCACAACAACGCATGCATCTGAGCACCATTCACCTCCTAGGAAGATCTCTGGACTATAGACCATGTGGTAACACCGAACAGGCATTGAAAAAGTAACTGTTGGTTAATCAACACTGAATGTGAGAGTGATAAATGGATTTTAGCATTTGATTTAGTCTATGAGGGCATTGTATTGGGCAACTTACCATTCACCCCTATGAAAACTAAACATAGTACAGGTCATATTCTTGGTCATCTTGGTTGTTCTGCATAATGACATTTTCACCTCAAATTGCCTATCTGGAGAGGAATTGATACAGTGTGAGGGTTGGTTTACAGTAAGGGTGAAACCACTATCACTGACTTTGTATTAAGACCTTTAACAGAGTCACACTGATGTTAATGGCTTTTCATCCGACAAATAAATCACACTTACTGCTGTTATGAGGGTCAGCCTCTCTTTATGAAAATTAATGGCTCCCACTGTCCAATATCTCTGCTCGCAAACAAAAAAAAATCTCATCACGCTACTTCGCACTTCCCCCTTGGCACTAAGCCCATTGCTCCCATGTTATTTCATTGTTTTCGCTTTTTTTACACTATGTCCACAGCATCAGTATCTTCCCTATTGCTAGTTTGGACGAAAAGGTGCATGTCACCTCTCTCTCCATAATGAAGAGATTATGAGGGCCTGTGGAGTCTTCAAAGCTTATAATTATTGTCAGATTTCCAACTGGGCTCAGTAAGGTAATTATCCTTCCCCAAAATGGCAACCTTTTTCCCCCCTAATTATTCCTGAGGGGGGATTGGCAGTGGCGTGACAGATAGAGCGGAAGAGGAACGCATTAGCTAGACTGCGACTGAGGCACACATGGCTCCTGTGGTGAACTGGAGTATGGGACTGTCTCTGAAGTATACAGGCTCCTGATGAAATTGTTGGCACAGGGTCTGAGTGAGGCTCTTTGAGAAAAAACTGTCATTAAATGAATACATTTGAATACTCGCCCTAAGAAGGTAACCCCTAAGAATACACTCGACCTGTGTGCAATATGTTCATATATGCAAACACTCCTTCGTTCAGGGTTAATGAGTACCTACCTCATGCGGCGCATGCTTAAACATGTATGAAATATGCAACATGCGACGCATCCCCTGATGAGCGCGTCTCAAGGTCACCAAAGAGCAGTGCTGCCACTTTAAGAGTTACTGATGTTGAAACTGCCAAATGGCGTCGCCATAGATTATTTATAAAATAGACACATGCAGTTGATATATAGGCTAACCAGGAATGTATCCGATTGATACTGACTCCAGTAGAAGCCTCTGAGATCGTTCTTGTTGGCATATATACCAAATATAGACTCTTATCTGCACTCAGTCTAAGTCGGGTGCTAGTGATGTCACATCTAGAGTTGTGACTGGTAGACTCTTAGAATAAATAAATGACGGGATGATGCAAGGATCTTCGGACAATGGACTTGATCGCAAATGTATGAGCCGGGCTGAAGTGCTCACCGGCACATACTTTATCCCCCCCCCAGACTCCTGGCTAATTCACCTTGAATGGGCTGACAGTGAGGGATGGGGTGGAGGTGTGGCGCAGGCTAGCTTGCGGAGGTTAACCTTTCATCACTCTTTGTGTACGCGCTGTTCTACAGAGGTGCCCTAATGACTACAATCGATCAACAGGAAGTGGTGCACCATGGAGAGAAATGGGAGAGATTTTTACTCCAAGCTCCGACAAAAAAAAAGAGAGAGGATATTAATGATATCACTTTCCGCTTGGAACAATCTCAATGCCATTGTAGTAATTCTCGTAATGAGCCTCTGAAGACATTGAGACACTGAGACAGAGTGTCCGTGTTAAACAAAAACAGTTCAGTACGGGGGGGATAGGGAGGAGATGGATCACCATGAATTTATTCTTATACGCTAGAAATGTGGCGAGTAAATTGTTATATAATATATGCACCATTCAATACAGTGCCGCCATTCTGTAGTTACAGAGAGTGTCTTAGTGAAAACAGACGTGGTGTATATCAGTCCCTGGCTGTGCATTTTAGGAGCAGTATTTGGTGATGAAAATCTATTATCAGCAGCCTCAGAGAATCTCAATTTCTCTCATCATTGCATATTGATTTTCTCACCAAGATAAAGTTGCCATGGGCCACTTGAACACTAATTGAAGTTTCTATCTAAATGATGGTTTGAAATGATCAATAAACTCACCTTTTTTCCCTCACCTGTTTTTTAGCCTACTTTTTTCTTTTTTACCCCTTCTACACATACCAGCAGAACCAGTTGAAGTGAAACCCTGAGGTGAAAGCTTTATGCAGACTGACCCTACCATGTTGTAACTCATCTCTTTAAGTGGAGAATACAAGGCTTGTCAGTATTTATAAAACACAACAAGCAGCTGGGAGGTCTCACTTTTATGGAGATAATCCAATCAGAGCGAAAATTGTCTTAGTGTTTTCCCATCTGTGTGTGTGTGTGTGCGTGCGTGCGTGCGTGCGTGCGTGCGTGTAAATACTTAGTACCAAAGTGAGCCCGGGGGGCTGGAAGGTTATGTGGGGGTTGTTTAGTTGCTGACTTGAATCCAGGGGGCTTGTGGCGGGTAAATGTTGAGGTGTGCTCAGGGCCTTGGGTTTGAGGTGTCGGGGGGGAATTGCCGAGCTTAGTCACAAAAATTAGCAGATGTTGTTTGTTTGCCATGCCCTCAGTAGCAGGACAAGTGCACCAGACCAGTCCCTAGCCTGACTGCATGTTTGCTTGACACTCCCTGATACACTCATTGATACTTTAATCATATTGTAACTACTGTCAGATCCATATTTACATATACATGTGTTATCTTTTACCATTTCCTCACCTGAATTCTCTACCATCACAAAGTCTGTATAATATATGTTTAATGTGGTACCTTTAAAACAAGGTGTTAAGTGGGCGACCCCTTTTAGCTCAGTGTCATGACTCTGACTGTGCAGCATGGTAATGTGTGGCAAGCCTATTAATGCAGAGAATGTAATGGGATCTTAGGGAGGTAACAGCAAAAACCAGAGCGCCTCTCTCTGATAGCTATTCTATTATCTAGGTCTTGCTTCTGGCACCTCATGAAACATGGATGAGTTTTCGCTCATAAAATACTCAATTTTCCTTTGATTTATACAAGAAATAAATTCGAAAAGGTGAAAAGTCCAGCGAATGCATATTTGATGCTGCTCCACAGGGCTACTGCATTTTAAGTGACCGTAACACCTTAAAATAGAATTTGATAGCGCCAAACATACAGCCAATATCGAGTGTGTTCAAAATGTTGGTCAATGGGCTGTAAACCCGGTCATAAAGTTTCTCACACTTTGAATACATTATTCTAATCTGTGTGTTATTCTACTCTGCTATGCTGTTACTATTGACATCCAAAAAAGTATATTAAGGAGAAATAGGCAGGGCAATAAGAAATCACACCAGTATTAGGAAATGGCAAGGATTCTCTGGTCACAATCAGGCCATGCTGCTAGACATGAAATACAACTCTTTTGTTGCTAAAATTTGCTTTTAAACACTATCCAGAAATGCTAACCCTAATCTTAACCTTACTACTAACGTAATGCCTAACCCTAACCGTAAATCCAGACACAATAGCTAACTTACTGTACTTGCTCATCAATTTCGACAAGATTCAACATGGCCATGTAGTGGGGACGTAATTCTCTGACTTACACTTGAAATTAATCACATGATTTCAATTTTGCTTATTATCTTTTAGCACTCTCTGTCAACCTTTGAACAACTGTCTGTTGGCAGTGTTATTGTTGTAACTTTTAGCATATCTTCATGGAAGAACACAATGGCTGTTACCATATTGAGAACTGTTTCTAATGAGGAACTCAACATAATGAGGAACTCGACGTGAGAAACTCGACATAAACCCAGTATTTTCATGTTCAGTCGCAATAGAGTCTGTCCGACAACGGACCATGATTAGGTGAGAGTTATCTCTCAAATACGAAGGTTGTGCTTTGGCTCAGTGAAGGCACCTCAGAGGACTTCATTAACTACAGTATATTCACATGCCACCAAATACCTGATTAAAACCCACTGTTTTGCAATGCAGGTCTACAATAGTCTCATCAGCACCCTCTAGGGTAGCAGGCTAAATTGACATCAATACAAAACCTAGGAGGTGTGTAGTTCTCAAGCCCTTCCATAGACTTCCACAGTAATTATGACGACTTCCGGAGGACATCCTCCAACCTATAAGAGCTCTGAACTAACATCTTGATCAAAGGATCAGAGATTGATGTTGGCTACTGAAAGCATAAGCTACAGCTATACTACTGCGGTGTACAAAGTGTGGTGAGTAGTTGACTCAAAGAGAAACAAATATTTCATAAAAAAATTAAGGAGAAGTACAACTAAACAAAAAATATACATAGTAATGATAATAATATTTGAAACATAATGCAGGCTACTTTTTGTACTATTAGGCTTTTTTTCTCTACTGTGGTATCATATCGGTATCAAGTATCGTTATGCTGAACTGGTATCGGTATTGAGGTATTGTGACAACACTACTCTTGGCCCTTTCATACCTGGCTGTGATCGTATTTCTAACAACCTGTGATGGGAATACTCACAGCTGAGCTGCACTTGAGTGGCCCTCGATTGCCTTGCATGCTACACCTTCACAAACCTCCCCCCTCTCTTCCCCCATCTCGCTGCCCCTTGTGTTGTCCCTGCCCTGTCTCGTACAGATGGGAGAGGCCACTGGGGACAGGTTTGGGGTGATAATGACCTGACTGAGAGAGGGGGGGGGGGGGGGCGGCGAAGTGTGATAGCTCACCTCTTCACATCACACAGCCCATGTCACTCCACTACCCCACTTATACCTCCTACTCCTGATGGCAGAATTCAGTGTAGGGGAGGGAGATATGGGACCACCATACTAGTGCCTAGCTGACAAATCCAAAGCTGGGAAAGTGAAATCAGCCCATTCTGACAGCTCTATTATTGATCCCCCTCTCACCCACACCCTCCCTCACCCCCCCCCCCCCCCCCCCCCCCCCACCACCACCACCACCACCGCCTAACATTTGTTCAGCTCAGTGCAGTGACAGAGACGTTGCCTCAGAGACCGTGAAGCGCTGACAAATAAATGAGGGGAGGAAAGGGAGGTAGCCCTATTCTATCCATCTATCCATCCATCTTTCTATCCACTCTTTGCTAATGGAGAGAGATGTGGAAGACACACACCCTGAAAGAACAAAGCAAGTATGTCTCATTTCTCCAGACCCAAACCTGCATAATTACTCAGAACACATGAATGTCTTTCTTTTAAATTTTTGAAAGTGATGAATGAATGCTCCTAATGAGGTAAATTTAATATTTTGTTTGCGGAGGAATGCTCCCACCACACTCTCACTCAGTCTCAGGGTTCAAAGTGATGTGTTCATTATATACAAATCAATTGAATAATGTAACGCTTCAGTCTCATTTTAGCCTTTATTCTGAAGTCTCTAGTTTTGTTCTGTTTGTATTCTACATTGTAATGTTGTTGAATTGTAATTCAACAACTTCAGGAATGGTAATAGCACAATTACTGTATCTCCAGATTATTGCCAGTCACATTAACCACTGAGACATTCTACTATGTTCAGTGTTTATGGTCTGTTGGCACCACCCCTCTCAGCTTAACTTGCTTGTATCAGCATAGTTTCCTAGTTATTTCAACCTCCTTTATCAACGTCATCACTGTGTTGCATCAACACGGATAGTTGGTTGAATTTGAAAATAAAGTCATCAACATACAGTGTTTGTCATATTTGAACCTAGATTTCAACCACAAATCAACAACAGGCTTTCAAGTGGAAATTATGTTTCTTGACCACAAAATCGTATTTCAACTAAAATTGGATATTGATTTCATGTGTGTGGCAGAACTTTGCCGCAGGTATGACTTTACAATGACTTATTGATAAAGAGATTATAGGTGAGGACCTGATATCATGAACAAATCCATGACCTACTGTCACAGTCGGTACTTCTGTGTGTTTGGATGCACCATCCTCTTGCCCAAAGTTTACTGGTTTGTACATGCACACCAGATTAGCAGACCATGTGCCTCCACCCTCAGAACACTGAGTGGAGTTGAGTGCACGTCAGCACTTGCCCCCCAGCTTCAACACACATCAACATAAGTTGAAGGGACAACGTGTTCATGCACAGCTACATGCGTGGATACGTTAGGTAGCAGTGTACAGCATCACAAAGGCATTCATGGTCGGTAAATGTTGTACTTGCTCCAATAAACACTATGCACGCCAGTATCACTCAGCAGTTTCTAAGACCAGATAAGTAGTAGTTGTGAAAAAGTCATCAGAAGGATGTTGTACCGTGGTCATCTTGTGACCAAGTGACTTTGAGTGACCCTCGTAGGACGTCTTGAGGACGTGGTTTTGTTTGCAGGGTTGCAGACACTGCTTCTTCTCCAGGAGACATGACTTTGAGGATAAAGTCATACTTCACCTGTTTATAGGTTTAATCTCCAGGGCCACCTGGCTCTCCACTCCAGCATATGGGTGGGAGTCATGGTCAATAACAGCCACCGTAAACACAAAGGCCCACCACCATCTGGTGCCCCATACCAGGATCAAAAGCATTGCTAGAGTCATTGCTGTATCTCAGTCCCCAGCCGGGCAGATGCACCTGGGGAAACCGTCTGAAGATGGCGGACGGACACACAGGTCACAGTGACATAACATTGACATTAAAGGGACAGTTCACTCTAAAAAAAACACATTCTGTGATTAACCACATGCTGCAAATTGCGAGATAACCGGGATAGGGACTTGAATATTGTCTTGGTGTTACAGTTTCAAAAGGAAGATGATGATGTATTGTAACCCAAGATATACTCTTAATTTAAGTATACTTAGAGAAAATGCCTGTATGGAATATATCAATATCTTGCTTTCAGCAGCACTCAGTCAGACCTGGGTCAAAAAGTGTTTAAATACTTTCTAATACATTGAACGTTTGCTTGAGCCTACCAAGAGGCCAGAAGTGGGGGGGTTGCACTTTTGTCACTATTCCATTGGTTCCAATGTGCCAGGCAAACTCAATCAATGACAGTATTTTAAATGATAATGTGTAGATGAGAAATCATAATGTGCTGATAATGTGCAAGATGCAAAATCAGATATACTTGTGTAATGACAAACACGCTCCACTCCATAACTATGTAATTACAAAGCAATTGCACAGCTCTATAACCATGCAATTATATTATGTGCGTCTGCCTGTGCAAGAGAGCTTGTCATAGAGCTTCAAGTAACTGAGTAATGTCTGTATTAGGACATATAATCTGTGAAGCAGTTTAGTTATCAGCAATATTCTAATATGTATCTCACTCTTACTGTGGCTGTATGTGTAGGAAACCCTACAAGGAGTGATAATGTAATGTGACTGTTGTCATAAACATGCCTACCCTGTCATCTCAAAGGGTCACTCAGAGCATGTTTAGCATGTTCCGATCAGAGTGGTCCTCTCTGTATTGTTATTGCAATGAGGGACTTGTTTAAAGCTGTCTGGGCTTTGTTTAAGGGAATGTCAGGTCCTTGTCTAAGGCCTTTAAATGGAGCACTGTGTGTGTGTGTGTGTGTGTGTGTGTGCGTGTGTGTGTGTGTGTGTGTGTGTGTGTGTGTGTGTGTGTGTGTGTGTGTGTGTGTGTGTGTGTGTGTGTGCGCGTAAGTGTGTGTATGTGTGTAGTTCTTGGATCTTTGAGTGTGTGTGTGCTTGCTTGCGTGCGTGCCTGCGTGCAGGCGCGTGTGCGTGCAGGCGCGTGTGCGTGCGTGAGTGTGTGCGTGCGTGTGTTTGTCTGTGTTTCTGTCATTGGCATGCGGCACAGGCGGCTGCCTCAGCTGTGTGTTGCCGCGACAAGCAGGTGGGGGACGGCCCAGCTAGAAATGAGCTGTTTCAGCGACAGCAATGAAAAGATTGATGCCATTAATTTTTCATTATGCGCCGTCACCATGGATCCTAATCATTTAAAATTGCCTGTGTGTGCCGGTGAAAAAAGTGACGGCCAACCTGAACGAAAGTCTTTATCAGCCAATTAAATCATGACGTTTGTTTCATCTGTGTACTTTTCACCGCTTAATGCAATTAGGGATTCCCCTCATAACAATAATTATCAGTATTTACCACAGAACAAGACAGCGGCAAGCCTACAAAGAACAATTATTATGCTTTATATTGAACATGATATGTTCATATGTGACAATTAATCTGGCCATAGGGATAGTTATGATCACACAAATGTATTGTGTAATGTACACATTAACTTAGACAGCAAACAATCTGTCACTGTATATGAACAGAACAAAACTCCAGATGCTATGTAATAACGTAATTACTATGTAACAACATACAATGTTGTTATTACAAGAATTACAAACTACACAGGTATAAGGGCAACTTAAAGTGTTACCAAACTCTCTGGCCTTACTGCTTTGTTTTTCTCCCTTGTTTTGAAATGAAACTCTGCAAACAGAATTTTCTACCCCCAACCACTACTTTATGGGTGGCAGGGGGATGGGGGAAACGGCTATATGAATGTACAGGCATGCTCCCTCTCCAGCATCTGCCTATGTGGATGCAGAGACACTACTGAGAATGGGCTGGTGAATACTGTAGGAGGGATTGAAAAGAATTCTAGAACATGTGTAGCTAACATAAATCATAGAACATAGAAACATACTACTCAAAAGGCTTGCTGCAAATCATTGTCCAGACCGACAACACACTTGAATTATATCCACAGTAAGAAGACTGGCTTTGTGATAACTAAATATGAATGCATAATTCTTAAGGCTGTGACCAACCTGTGTATTAACAATATAGTTAATCTAGAAATAGCATAATTTACACATGCATTATGAGTACAAGTCAAAATTGAATTCAGTCAAAAGAGGTGTTTCTACAAAGTTATTTTCCGAACCATGCATAAGTCTTTTAAACAGAAAAATAGCTGTGAATATTTTGAATACTTCTATCACGACCATAATGTCTGTCTTCTTCCATTGTTAACAACATCAGAGAGAGAGAGAGAGAGAGAGAGAGAGAGATAATATCCCACAGCTAGACAGAGAGTGAGACCCCAAGTCAACCTCCATCCAACATCAGCCAGGCCATTTGCATCTGTAATGCAACCCAATAGTCGTCAGTGAAGTGTTATTCATGAATACAGAATCAGTATTCATGACTTTGTAGAGTCACGAATCAGTAAAACGTCTCGGTTCAGCAATTAGAGAGCTGACATTATGAATTTGGACTTAGGGTATAATTATATCACCTGAAAGGAGGAAAGAAGAATTAATACAGAATAGATTGAGGGCCATCAGTAGGGGCACTAATACTGGTATCAATTCCTTTGAATATCTATTCTTATCCTCTGGTATGGAAGAATCAAGGTATTCAGAAATTCAATATTATACATAGACATATAGAAAACACCAGGTTGTCTGAATGTTCACACATTTGCACAGACATGTTACTATGGTGCATAGTTTCTATCTTCACATCTTTCATAGATTTGATGCGTTTCACCAAATCACCAAATCCAAACCAGTCTCTTGAGCCCGAATCCCCCCTTTCTTTGTCCTTCACCTCTCACACACAGCTGGCAGTGCTATCTATTGTCACCCAATAATGAAGTGTCCTTTCAACATGAGTGCCATTGTCCTCATCCCAATGTTAACGCTGTCCTTGTCACAATTACCATGACACTGTCATTAATCACTGCTTAAAAAATCTGAATGTAGATATATAGGATATCACAGTCACACCGTAGTAAGAACTGAAAGGATGGTGATGCTATGTGATATTCTGATAGCGTTCATGCTAAATCTAACTATCACTGTTACAAATCACAAGTTCTTCTCACAGCTTTGTCATCACTGCCTGCAGCAGCCTTGATGTGGATGGTACAGTACATCTCAAATGTAATTGGACAACATGGTGCAGTTGGAATGGTATAGGGATGGGTGTGTGTTTGTATGGATTAGGAGGTTGAATGCATCCATTAAAGATAAAAAGGTTGTTGATGGTTGATGTGGGAGTATCATCAGCCCCTCTCTCTCCCTCCCTACTAATAGGGCTGTGTGTGTGTTGTGAGGGTATAGATAACCATGCTAGGTGGCTAGGTGGGTGGATGGATCGATGGTGATGAGAGCATGATGGTGTAGGTTACCCATTTAATTACTTCTCCATCCCTTTCCTATAAACAAACATGATAGCAGCCTCAAAGTGCTTAGTCTCCAGGTTGCAGCACAGGGATCCGTGTCACACAGGTTAAGGTTTCAATTGGTGAAAAAATAAGAAATGCCGCCCCCTATTGGTTATGCCTCAGATCAAGGGCTTAGTATGGTCACCAGTAGTAAATGGATGGGAAGAGGCAAAGCATTTATAATAAGTTAACGAAGGTTAGTATACAGTGCTCTGCATAAGTATTTGGACATTTTCTTTCTTTTGGCTCTATACTCCAAAAGTTTGAATTTTAATTTCATTAAAAAGAAAAAAAGCACTGGTGACATCTACAGTGGATGACCGAAGAATGCTCAACATAATTAAGAAAAAAACCCACAAACAACTGTCTGACAGATAAGGAACACTCTCCAGGAGGTATGCATGGATGTGTCAGAGACTACCATCTGCAGGATACGTCACCAGCAGAACTACAGAGTCTACATTGCAAGGTGCAAACCACCAGTTTCAGTAGCCTCAAAAACAGGATGGCCAGTTTACAGTTCGCTAAAAAGTACCTAAAAGAGCCTGCAAAAAGTTCTGGAAAAAAGGTATTGTGGACAGATGAAACATGTACCAGAGTAATTGCAACAGGAATGTGTGGAGAAAAGAAGGAACTGTCCAAGATCCACAGCCCTACCACCTCTTCTGTGAAACATTGTTAAGGGACTGTTATGGCTTGGGAATGTATAGCTGCCAGTGGAACTGGCTAACTTGTCTTTAAATAGATAGAAACTTTATTTATCCCAGGGGGAAATTAGGAATTTACACTTTATTGATGATGTAACTGTTGACAGCAGCAGAATGAATTCTGAAGTGTACAGAAACATCTTGTCTGCTCAAGTACAAGCAAATGGCTCCAAACACCAAACATACTGCCATAGCAACTAGGGAGTTTTTCTGGTCCAAAATGTGGAAAGTTATTGACTGGCCAAGTCAATCTCTTGATTTAAATCCAATTGAACATGCATTTCATTTGCTGAAGATGAGACTTAATTGGGGTCAATGGGTCACAGACTTCAGGCACTTATTGCATGCAAAGGATATGCGACCAACTACTAAACATTAGTGCTTCATTTGGATGTATTATTACTCTACTTTTGGTACCCTAGGGGGACTATGTATAAAAAGTGTTGTTTTTCTAAAAGATGAAACCAACATGTATTATCCTCAAATAGAAGATGACAATCTGTACTTTAATCTCATATCAATTGTTTGATTTCAAATCCAAACTTTTGGGGCCAGTTTCCCAGACACAGAATAAGCCTAGTCCTGGACTAAATAACATGTTCAATAGAAACTGTCCATATAAAATTCACTTTAGTCTAGGATTATGCTTAATCAAAAAAAAGAAAAAAAACATGCTTCCCTGTCCAAATACTTATGGAGGGCAATGTACATTACATATCTGGGGAATACAGTGGATTACATGACTGTGAAGCAAATATCCTTGTTGCTTTAGGATAATTCGTAGATATTTTATAGCCTCAATCCATAATTCGTAAAGATGTTTTTCTCGGCTTGTATCTGTATTGACGCCAAGATAAATCAGACAATATGTCATACTTCAGATCAGTCAGTCTGTCACATTAATTAATTAAAGTGACTCTGCAACTGACCCCAAGTCTAATTGCCTTCACCACTTTTTGAGATAACCTCTTTCCGAAGGGAGTATCCTGAGAAAAATAATTGGGCAATATGCAAATCAGATTTGAATTATGATGACCCAAATCCATGCTCATCATAATGTTTTTGTTTTTGTCAGTTGAGAAGTTGAAACAAACACAAAAAACTTTGTTGGAATTTCTTCTGAATTGTTTGTGTCTAATCATTAATAATTAAGAATGCCTCATGGAAATCACAATATTTACAAGAGCGACATTGCAGTACAAACACCAGTGTTTATTGTTCTGTTTAGTTTTACAGTAGAATTGGAGATGCATTGTTTATCATTGTCTGGTCTGTGAGGGGCATTGATTGTGTGGAGTTGGTCTGTCGGAGTTAGCAAGAACAGTTCTGCCCCACATATCAACTTTATCTGTTTAAAGTAGCTATCATTGATTTCTGCACCAAGAAAATAGGTAACATGAATTGTCACTTCATTTCTATAACTGCAAAACAACAATACAGTTTTGTATGTCTCATTAGTAGAGTAGGAACATAGTGTGGTAATAAGAGACTAGACTAGAATATAATTGTGTATTGTCCTCGGAGGAGCAATTGCCCCTTTATTGGCCCATACATACACAAATGACAGACCAGCAACCATCGCCCAAACATCCTGAAATACTTACCATTGCACTTAATGAGGACACAGACAAACACATCAAAAGACTACAGACAAATCCAGAACAAAGTTCAGTCTCTTTCACTCCCTGGCTACAATTATTATTGGGATATGAGACAGACATGTGACATGTGATGCATACCCGAAAACCCAGATGGTGCACCCTCACATTTTTTCCTTCTCATGATGAAACCGTTTCTTTCCAAATCATATCCAATTCAGTGGGATTACATAACCGACTTCTGACTGGGAGTGATACCAAGGCAACGGGTTCATCCTTCCGAACGGAATTCAACCGAGGATGATACGACTGGGGAGTCTTTCAGAAGGATAGAGACTCGGCTATAACAGGTGTGCTGTTGGTGTGTCAGACACCTATATGAAACTGTATGAAATATGTATACAGTTTGGAATTCACTCATAATGCAGTAATCTTTTCGCTTTTGTGTTTGACCCAGAAAACAGTGAACAGTGGCGGCGACGCATTCGCTGACAGTCCCAGCTGACTTAATTAGAAGCTTAAGCTGTGGGTTGAACTGCATAACCTTCAAATCATCGTTCTCTCCCAAAAAGCTCTTCTCTGTTTCCCCCTGTTCTCTCTCTCTCTCTCTCTTCCCTCTCTCCCAGCCCTCTTTCTTTCCTCTCTCTCCCTCTCTGATCTCCCTTTCTATCTCTCTCTCTCTCCCTCTCCCCCCCTCTCTCTTTCCTCCCTCACTCTCTCCCTCCTTCTCTCTCTCCCTTGTTCTCTCTCCCTCCCTCTCTCCTCCCTTTCTCCTCCCTCTCTCTCTCTGAGATTCCCTGTGTCTCATGGCTCTTAAAGTGGAGCAACGTCTTAATCGAGGCTCCAGCGACGTGAGCGGAATCGCTGAGCATTCCCAACACTGAGGTGGCGCAGCAGCCAATTAGCAGCCAGCGATTGGACGCTAAAGGGAATAACTGCATAGCGATGAGCTGGCGCCTGTCAAAGGCATTTACACTGAAACCGGGATATCTTTTTTTATAATTCGCGGGGGAGGGGGGGGGGAAAGAGATAATACAACATTAAACATTCTCTCTGTTTGACGGAGACAAAGGCAACGATGAGCTTCTGAGTAAGAACAATGAGCATGTTTCATACTGAGCCATACCGCCCTCCTCCCCTTTCTTCTATCCCCACTTCTGGGAGTTCAACGTAGGGTGAAGAACTGAAAGGAAATATGGCACAATATTTTCGTTGGAGTCGTTTTATTTTGAAATCGGCAGGTTGCAGAAGGAAATATTCCCTGCTTCTTTGAGGTTCTACGTGCTGCCAAAAAACACACACAAAATGTATCTCACAAAGAATATTTAGCGATAAATACTGTGAACGGTCATTGCCACAGATTCATCAATATTTCAAGACATTTTAAGAGAAATGCTACTGCCAGTACAAACTGTGGGCCACCATTTTATAAGCAGTGGGTTTCAAAATGCTGTTTTACGAGAGGCTATAAAGAGTATGGTATTGTGTGGAGGGTTTCATAAGTAATGCTCAGATAACAAGGTTGTAAGTTCATACCCTACTCAGACCTTTATCCAAGGAAGGCCTCAATTACAATCATATGAGATACTAATTATGCTTGACAGTCCTGAATCATATTTCAGCCACTCTAACAAGGTTACATTTGCCTAGACGCCAATGCCTTTGTTGGAGAATAGTGAAACACAGTAGTAGGATAATGTAACCGTTATTTTCTCCACTAGATGGTGCCCACGAGCCAAGTCTATGCTCCTTTGGGTGTGTGGAAATGACCACATGTCTACTTTTTTATATTATGAGATGATAATGGCAGAGGGCTGAAGCTATATGAGTTGATATTATTAAGAAGATTCAATATTAGATAAAGAATGAACATTATAAGTCAATTAGTGATAACGATATTAAAAAAATAAATCTTCCACTATCCGATTTTTGTGGTTCAAAGGTTTGTAGTTTGAAAAAAGTGTACAACATGTGCAGATGACCTCTGGTAGTCTTTCTGGGCTTTTGTGAGCCGATGTGCGATAGGATCATTTCTGTCCCTGAGAGGTTGTATAAAACCAAGTAAAACCACCACAAGGGGAACTCCCACGCGATGGGCTTTTCTTCCCCCAGCAAGCACCCAGTGATTGTACAGTAAACGTGGCAGCAATGATGGGGACAACGCCAGGAAACCCAAACTGGTTTGTTTTGTTTTGTTTTCGTTCTATTTGCGGAGCCTTTGTTTTTAAGTATTCCTGACATCGAGGGCAATTGAATTGCTTATTCATGAAACTTTAAATATCAAAAGGTCAGTCTCACACCCCTCCCTCCCCCGAAACAAAAGAGCACAAATGGATCCCAGAGAGAGTCTCCGTTGGGCCTTCAGGAACCACACTCTAGCAACACATGGAAATATTTACATTCTCATTTCAGCAGTTGCTTTAATTGACACTTAATCAAGGTTTTTTTTTTTCTTTTGAAGCCGACTGGTTTTATTACTTTTTGTGTTCCCTTGCTCTCACAAGTTGGGGATGGCGTCGTTAAAGTATGCCACGTTGTAAAATCATGATGGTGTTGTTTCTCAATGAATATGAATACAACATACTGTATACACTAGGTTTAGAACATAGTTGAACATGAACATAGTTTCAGACAAAGGGATATGAAAACAAGAAGGAAGTTCATAAATAGGTACATGCAGGTGGGGTGTGTTTCACACCATTAAACCACAGATGTGGGCCAACAAATGATGTTCTATCAGCCTGCAGCGACACTCTCTCAGGACTCTGTGTTTATGTGTGTAAATTCTTAGGTTAGGCCAACATGCCACACAGGGGGAAGAGAGAATGGACAGTAAGTTAACATCTTCAATGACCTCTGCTAAATCAAAGACAAAACACCTCAACACACACACACAGGCCAGTTTAAGCAATTGCCCAGGTCCTCAAACTTTACTCTGTGTACTGTAGCGCCCCACTTAAATACTACAGTTTGTACAGGTGCATGGGACAGTTGCTCGTATCACAATGTGTGCTGTCTAATTGAAAGTCAATGATGTCGTCTCTCAAATCAGCAAAATGCTGTCTATTGTCAAAACCTAGGTAATAATGACTTTCTGCCACTTCACACGCCAACCAATGACAATCACAAATTTAAACAATTAGATTTTCAAGCACACATCCCCAGCAACACTCACCCATAATGTTCTCTTTCAGTCGGCATTTCACAATGGGATATGCACCCATGCGTACCCTATTCCCTGAAACCCTATTTAATTATGCCGGGGACAGGCCGGGAGTGATTTGCATGGCTGATCCCGCCCCAGCCCAGCCTATACAGGGTATTGCAATGCGCGGTCATTTCATTCTTTTCACTCTTCACTCGGTTATGTGTTCCTATAGAACCTAGCTACCTAGCTTAACTGTTCCACTGGAAAGTTTACAGCGAATGATGAAGTGGGTGGTTGTTGGCAGGACTAGGGTTATGGTATTATCTCCAATACCAATTAGTTTCTCTTTATTCTCGTCTTCCAGGTCAATAGAAATTGCCACCTGGTAGTCCGATCAGTGGCAGTTCAAGTTCAAGTTCAAGTTCAAGTCTGTAATTCCTGCCACTTACCTCCCGCGTCAGTCTTGGACAGGTGAGAGGCTTTTTGCCTATGTTTCGAGGTGTTTCATCCAGCCACAATAATCTCATACTGTATGTGTCTGAGGCTACTTGGGTGCATGGCCTCCTGATAGTGGTAGTCCCGCTTGGCTTCCTTCTCATGCGATAATTCCAGCAATGGGTCATAGCACTCCATCTGGATCATTCTCTGCATCGGCGCGGATGCATGCTTGTCTCCAAGATGTGCGACAGCGGTGGAGAGACCGCTCCCATCTGCAGAGAGGCTGCCTCATGGGTAGAGAGTCCTCTCGTGCAGGGTTGTGACATGTGAGATACGTCATTACAGGGACGGGGGGCAGTTCACAAAGGATGTTCAATGAGGTCAGACTGAATGAACTCCGCCCATGTTACATTCTCGAGCTCTGCACTGTGTTACTGGCCCTCAGGCACTTTATCCGTTCCTACAAGGACTTCTTGTCCTGGTCAGGTCTGACAATGCGTCCTCAGTGATCAATCGCCATGGAGGGATGCGCTCCTAGCAGCGACTATCTGTTGTCTCTCAGAGCAACACATGTACCAGGCAGACTAAACTCAGGAGCAGATTTACTGTCGTGTGGAGGACCCCTAGAGGGGGAATGACGACTCCACCCGGATCGTCCAGGGGATGTGGAGACGTCACGACGGGGCCACCATAGTTCCTAATGCATCACAGGACAGCACGCCTTGCTGTCTGTCTTTAGCGATAAAGGATTGCAACGTTCCTCTGGGCATGGACAGGCTGGCTCACTACTAACCAGACACGCTCCTTTACGCATTCCCTCCTGTCAGCCTAATTTCTCTCACTCTAAGCAGAATGAGGTCGCACGGTCTATCTTTTATCCTGATTGCCCCGCATTGGCCAGGGAGACCTAGGTGGGCGGAGATAGCACAGCTTCTTTATGCACAAGGGACTTGTTATCCCAATCTCAGGGCTTGGCCTCAAACATGATTTAGCCACGATTCAAGGTGCTAGAGCCCCCTCCACAGCAAGTCTACATGACCTCAAGTGGAGGCCATTTGAGGTTTGACTTGAGCAGCGTGGTGTGGTGCCTTTTGCCTGCTCCACTCCCGCAGGCCTCTCCTTCTTACAGGACCTGCCATTAAAGGCTACATGGCCACCATCTGGCATGCCACGTCTTGGACTCTAATCAAGGGTATCTCTGTTTCAGAGATTTGTGCTGCAGCTAGTCGGGCTCCCCCTCTCACTTTCGTGAGATTCTACCGCCTGGATGTCACTGCACCTCCTTTGGTGCATACAGTCCTTGGTGCTGGAACTGAGTAGGGTGAAATGGGTACATTTCCATGTACTCTGGTGTCAGGAGAATAGCCTCATCCTGAATGTCTCCAAGACAAAGGAGCTGATTGTGGACTTCAGGAGAGCACAACATCCAAGGACCTACACGCCGCTGGGACAGGGTGAGCAGTTTTAAATACCGGGGAGTCCACATCACAGAAGACCTGACCTGGACTACCCACATCAGTACACTGGTGGGTAAGGCAAGGCAACGCCTGTTCCATCTCAGGCAGCTGAGGAAATTCAAAGTCTCCCGGAGGATCCTTCAGTCCTTCTACTCTGGAGCTGTGGAGAGCATCCTGGCTGGCAACATCACCGTCTGGTACGGTAACAGCACGGCCCAGGACAGGCGAGCTCTGCAAAGGGTGGTACGCCTGGCAGAAAAGACCATGGGAGCTCCAACCCCCCCTCTCCATGTCCTGTACACTAGGAGGTGTAGGACCAGAGCCTACAGGATAATGAAGGACCCTCACCACCCGAAAAACGGACTGTTCCAGCTGCTGCGGTCAGGCAAACGCCTTCGCTGTCATGCAGCAAGAATGGAGAAACTAAGACTGAGTTTCTTCCTCCATGCCATCAGGATCATCAACGATGACCCCACCAGTGCCCCCCTCAAGTCACTCACACACTCATTGACATCATAACATATAATCTATAATATGCACACACATAATCATCCATTGCAGACTCATCCTCCACTGTAATTATCTGTACTGTCGACCTGTCATTGTCATTGTATATTGCCATTCCATTGCGTACATTGCTTCACCGCTGTTTATACTGCTTATACTGTTTATATTGTTTATACTGTTTATACTGTTCATACTGTTTATATTTTTTAGTACTTCTATTTTATTTTATTCTATTTTAAAAGTTATTGTTGCACTACTCTGTGGCACTGTCACTTTTGCATTTCACTGTATACTTGTATGCACGTGACAAATAAAGAATCTTGAATCTTGAATCTTGAATCTACTTTCCCAGGTTCTCTGAAGCAGATGACATCTCACCAGATTGTCCCTTTTTTACGGGCTTGTGAAGAGGTGGTTTGCAGAATGAAATTGCAGTAGCCTTTATAGGCTGGCTAGGGTGGGGTCAGCCATGCAAAGTGCTCCCTGCCTGTCCCAGGCGTGATTGAATAGAGTTTTAGCTAATAGCATACGCAGGGGTGTATGTCCCATAGTAAGATGTCTCCCTCATTTCCTTCAGAGAAGCAGGGTTATATACCGTAACCCAACATTTTCAGACTTCTCTCAAAGGAATGATTTCTCATCAAAAAATATCACTTGGTACGTTCCAAAAGCTATAAACTAGCCATAAACTATGGGGTTTACTGTAGAGTTGAGGTGTTAGGGTTAGTGCTTGGTTTGAGTGTCCACACGTGTGGTACAGCTGGTGCAGTGAACATGGAATATTAGCATTAGCATCCCGTGAATTAAGAGAATGAGAATGAAGCCTGGGCAGGGTTATATAGGGACAGTGTATGATATACAGTATGTGTGTCCTGTTGCAGTATTTAGTGGAGGGTAAAAACTGCGTTCGCACAACTTTTTACGGTGAATGGTGTTTACTCACCTAAGAATTTTATCGCACCCAGCCCAATAGAAGCATACAGACACACAGATATCAACACAACTAAATGTTAATTATAAAGGTTAAAGGCTCTCATGGCTAACAATAAAAAAATTTAAAAAAAAATTGTGATGCAGGGTTTACTCAGCTTGTCTTTCTTTACAACCACTAGACTACATCCCTAGTCCAGTCTCTCTCTTTCTCTAATTCTGATCTTGTTAACTACTACCACTCAACCAGAACAAGTAAGATGACCCCCATGCTATCCAATTAATCTCAAGGGTCAATTAATTTCTGATTTGTAAATGAGCTATTCACAAGAATAGACTACAATCTACAACCTCCATGAGTGGATATCTATGGACATTACTTCCTAGTTCTTTTTGGGCCCTACCTCAACAGTCTGTATTTTACATTCAATATTATCCTCAGTTTGGAAACTAACTTTATATATTACGGGAGCGGTGTGTGTTCACACAGCTTGCTCTGTGAATAGACTCCCCCATTCCTGGTGGGACTTCCTGTCCAACTCAAAGGTTTCTCTTATTTGAACAGATGTGGCCAGACATGAGCGCCTAGCGCTCCCCGGTGACCCCAACATGCACTTCCTGTTGAGAAAGCTAACACCCAGGGGCAGAACAATCCCACTTTGTACCATCACCGTGGTCAATAGTCCCCATACATAGGGTAGTGTGTGTTGCTTCAGATAAGGCCCGTGCCTACAGGGTTAAGGTCAAACGGAACCAGTGGTTACTCACTTTCCCTACATAATGATGACCCCTTTATGTTTATGCCTGTTAAAGGGTCCTGCTCATTATGCAACACCTGGTATTCTGGGGGGGATGTGAATTGGGATATAAATATTCAATATTAACTGGAATTTCTGTTTGATGTTATTACTGTTTGCCATTCAACATACACATCTAGGATAAGGCCACGATCAAAAACTTCATAAAAGGTATTCAAAGTATCTTTTTTGGTATTATATATGTTTAGCTGACTGTAGGCTATGTTTGAACAAGTCTTGTGTGCTTTGTTCCCTCCAATGCTACCGCTTGACTCTTTTTGTATTCTGCAGGCGTCTCTGGTTCTCATCAGACACGTCACCTCTGTTTCTGACAAACAATACTACACACAACATTTACCCACCATTCCTTCATGAAGGAAAACATCCCCCACCCCACCCTACTCTTCCAAACCTGGGCTGACTCCTAACAGGTCTCACCATTCCCACCCCCACTCTCCTGACACACACACACACACACACACACATGCACACGCACACACAGCACGCACACACAGCACGCACGCTTGCACGCACGTACGCACGCACGCACACACACAAGCTTGGGTCGTCAACTGCAGAGCTGAGGTTCTGCCAGAGGGGCTGGATGGAAAATAGTGTGGATGTGGGGGAACTCCTACTGTCAGGGGAGGATGGAATGGCAGGCTGCTACAGCAGGCTGGACCTGCAGATTGTTACCAAATTTATACTTCAACTTTTTCACTTCCTCCCTCACCGCTTCCTTCCAACCTCTCTAAAACAAGTCAGTGCTGCATGAGTGTTGTTCTACCAGTATTTAAAAAAAAAAATTATAGTTCAAATCCTTTGCGAGAACATACATTTTCCTGCATAATCAAGTTTAGCTGAATAGAATAAACTACACCTGTAGCTATACCAATCATGATAGATATCTTTGTTTATAATATAAACATATCATCACTTTCACTGTGTTTAGCGAGCCCAAAATGTGCTTTTTTCTTAATTTATTTACTGATTTGTTTGTCTGCTAAATCAAAGCTCAAGTCGACCATATGCTACTAATTATACCGTCTGACAGCTCACACACTCAGGGCTCCATGAGAAGTGAGAGAGGGGCATTCAGTAGTGCTACCCCTCGATTCACTCCCAACGTGTGCAAAACAGCCACTTACTCCAGCACCTGCACCAAGGTATGGTGTGTGTGTGTGTGTGTGTGTGTGTGTGTGTGTGTGTGTTTTGTGTGTGTGTGTGTGTGTGTGTTTTGTGTGTGTGTCTGCCCCTCTGGATATCTAGGATCTGGGATCAATTTCCCGCGACAGCAAGAGCAGACTTCAGTTAGCTTGTTACGTGTTACACATAAAAGCAGATTTTGAAGAATTGTGTCATAACTCAGAGGAACTTGTGAAGAACTGTGAAGTTCCCAAGGAACAATGATGTGTCTCAGTATTCTCATTGTTGTGAGCATTGGTAACCATCGTCAACATGAGCAACTATAATCAATCAGCAGAGTTGTTGTATTTCTCCATGGCATTTCCATCCAAGGATAAAATGTAAATGTTATTCTAATGTTGACCAAGTCAAACTGTGTGTGTGTGTGTGTGTGTGTGTGTGTGTGTGTGTGTGTGTGTGTGTGTGTGTATGTATATATGTGGGTGGTTGACGTGACATGGCTGTTTTTGTGGTTCAGAGGCTTATATGTCAACCACGCATGTGTGCATTGTGTCTGAGGATGTGTGTAGAAATGTGCATGGCGTCAGTGGCCCTCATTTTGCTAGTGAACTACAATTAGCCAACCTGTCTACTGTATTACATCTCCTTGGGTCATTCTTTGCTGTTGGTTTGACATGTAATAGCATTGAAGCGAAACCATTTAACAGCAGGGTTGACATACGAAGAGGCCTTTTATGGTGTTTATCAGACTCAGATCAGAAGACTTCTTGCAGTGAGAATGAGTTGGATCAAAACAGTCTTGAGTGAGCTGCGTTTTCCAGGCGAAAACCTGATTCACTGAAACGATGCATTTAAGAGGGCTGTGAAAATAAGGACTATCATGACATCACTCTTTCCACAGGAAATCGGGGTGAAAAAAAAACAGTGTCTTAAAATCCTCGTTTTCCACAAGGAACACCTCTGAGTTGATGGCATTATCCCTTCTGCAACCACAATATTCTCCCACCAGTCTATGTAGTGACTATTTAGTCATCTAAATCATTTTGATTAGAGCTTTAAAATGTTTGTTTTATTGATTTATACTCAAGCACAGGTATGAGTAGGGTCTGGAGTTTTTCCTAAGAACCCAGGCACTAGGCACTAGGTTATTTTGTGTAGACATTAGGTATTTCAGTGAATGTATATCTACAAGGTCAAATTTGACTATGATCTACTGTAGTTAGCAACAAAGGTCTTAATTGTGGTCACTGTTCTGTATATTATAACATTCAAGGATGAACTGATGTGAATAGCTTTATTTACTGTGGCTGACTGCTAGAGAGTGATTATTTTCTGCTCTCTTACCTTGTGGTCCCCCTCCCCCTATACATGCATACACAGGGGGGAAAATCATTGTGTCTGTGAGAGTAGTTGTTTCCAGATGGAGGTATCCAGCAGAGCTAAGAAAGCCTGCCCAGTCTGGGCTCTCTCTCTCTCTCTTTCTCTCTCTCTCTCTTTCTCTCTCTCTTTCTTTCTCTAGGCTGGCAGCTCCCTCCAAACCTAGAAAGCCCAGCCTCCATCTTTCCCTAATTAAACAGCTCACTGGGCTGCATTCTATTCCCCAAAGTTGTTCCCCTACCCCCATCTGCCCTCGCGTGCTGTCACCTTCATGGATCTGACCGAATTGGATAGGTAACAGTGACATAGACTAGCGAAAATAAAAACCAAGTGGAGCTATATACTGTAGCTTAATAGCTTAATAGCTTACACATGCCCGGTCGTTTCAGATTTGTAAAGGCTGGAGAGAATGAGGGTCGATGCGAGGAAGCAACGTTCTGGAATGGAATGCAGTCCTGAAGAGCTGCAGCCCCCATCTTCTTCTAATTAAAATGCACAGGCAGAGGAGAGAGTCTTGTTTCCAACACAGGATAGCATCCCATGTATGACTCCATTTCCTGATGGGAGATACAGATGGGATCTTAGTTACTCACTGGCTGGAGCCAGTTTCTGGGGGCCATGCCCCTCCTACCTTCACTGATACAGTGCTCTGGGCCTATATCTACAACTACAACTAACCCTAACATATTATCTTATTCATTTTGATCTAAAAAGCTGAACTGATCCCAGATCAGCACTCCTACTTTGAGACATGTTGTGAATACGGGCATGTGTGTAGTACCAAACTCTATATACGATATACAGTATATGGGGTATATGTTACGGAAATGTGTGAAAACAGGAAATCTATACATTTCCCTGGAAATTTCCCAACTCGTCGGTTAATGTATACATATAGTGGTTAATCTATACAATTCTAAGTGAGACTTGAAATATACATAACATACTGTATATTATACATATTCAGGATAATGACAGGATGTTGGTGTGCTGTTTAATTCAAGCAAAGTCAGATGTCTGATTTTTTACTAATTCTACTATTTTACTAATGCTACAAATGTTTTATTCCAGTAATTCCCACGCAACTGTGGTTTGGTGATCTGTATTTGATCAGATACTGTAGGTCCAGCCTACCGTCTACGGAAATTCAGCCTACACAAGCAATAAGGAACAAACATGATTAGTTCAGTATGCTACGTCTCATCATGTTCGTTAGTTTGTTTGTCTTTGTTTCATGTTATTAATTTTTTGTTCTCTGTTTATTTTTCTGTCTCTCACCTTATCTCTCGTTCCAGACACTTCACTACCTGCCCTTGTGTGTTTCCCGCCTGTGTGATCGTCTACCCTGTCCTGATTGGATTCACCTGTTCCTCATCATCATTCCCTGTGTATCTCCCCTGTCTTGTTGCCAGTTTGTCTTTGTGCCTGAGTGTCAAAACATCCCAGCGATTTTCTTAGTGATTTCTTGTCTACCTGGTTTTTGATCTTTGTTAATTTTTTTGAGTTTGTCTTTTGCCTATTCTCTGTTGGATTATCCACCTTTGTTCATATCTGCCTCCCTACGTATGCCTCCCTGTGTACCGAACTCTTTTCTGGAATAAAAGGATTATTCTTTTAGATTAACCTTTTGTCCTGAGTTGTGCGATTGCGTCCCCTGCCTTGGTCTATAGCCTTTACACAGTAGGCCTATCGTGTAAGGTGTGATGGGCATGTGAACATCAGGAGGAACTATTTTCATTTGAAGTAGCCTCATCTTTAGTCCATCATATGCTATGCAACATTATCATACAGCTCCAAAACATTAGGGAAACTCACCTGGGCTCTTTATAGTACTGGTGCTGTAGCCTACAGTAGCACTGACAATAGGATGAGAGTATGGGTATGTCAGCACATGATGGGTATAAGATTACAGATCAAAACATTCCAGGTTTCAATGCAAACTGAGTGAGACGTGAGGTTCTGGGTATTTGTCTATGGCATTACTGGGAGGAAAACAGACACCACGGCCACATCCTCATGGCTCCATCCTCTTCTGTTTGGCTTGGCGACAAAGCATGTTATTTCAGGATTGGAGTTTGCTTTTCAGCTCTTTCTCTCTCAGGTTAGCTTCTGAGGGAAGATTAAATTGATGGATATGATTTTATCTGAAAAACAATAACATTTGTGGCCTTTGGAAACAATTGAAATTCAGTTTGTCAATTGAAATTCAGTTGCTCAATAAAATTCTACTGACATTCAATTAATTGTTTTTAAGCTCTACACATATTTGAAGCAGTTATTGAATACTTTGTGATAATGGTGGAATGCTGTCACATTTTACAGAAGATGAAGAGTACCAATGAAGTAATCTCTTTCTTAGACAAATGCTCGGTCTGGTGGACCAATGCACCAAACTTGGCCTTCGTTTACAATACAAGAACTGGGAGAATCTGCCGGAGGGACCAGGAGAATTTTACTTGGCTTCATCTACCAACCAATCATATCCCACAACACCTTCCCACCAACCAATGAAGGGGCAGTATCAAAGAGACGTAGTCCAATATTTATTTGTAACAGTAAACATGTACTGTAGATATGTAGAAATGTACAGATGATTATTGTAGTGGAAACTCAAAATGTAGAATATATTAATCTTTTCCTGTCATATCTTCCATGAGAGTGCAAAATGTACAAGCTGGAGGCTTGCACTAGGAAAATACAGCAAAAAACCTGGCAGAGGCTGAATGAATTCAACGAAAGCTTGACATATCCTGATACAGGATACAGAGATGTACACGCACAGAGCATTCTCTAAAATAGAATAGCAAACAGGGAGACTTTCAGTAAATAATTACGATTCTGAAAAATAAAACAACTATTTTTGCAGAAGGAATCCAGCTAAAGATATACAATCAGTTGACCCAAATAATGTCTTGTTTGCCAAAATGCAGACTTTACTCTCATAAATACCTATCGTGGGTTCAAAATATTTTATCTTCTGCTTTTGTATCAATCATAAAGTGATCATTAGTGATACTAACAGAGGCCAATTTGAACATATGACACTATGAATTATTTTTTGTCAGAATGGAATTGCAATTTGTATGCAACTTCCTGTTTCATAAGCATCTTTTGTACATCCACTGATGACATGGATGTGATTTCCCTGTGTAAATAAAGGTTAAATAAAAACATTAAATAAATATGATTTTTGGGCAAAGTGTAAACAACAATGACAACAGCAACATAGGACTGCAAAAAAACACAGATGACTCTGAGGACCTTTTTTGGAAATGCAACAGTGGGACATGTGATAGATACTAAAATAGGCCAATGAACACTCATAAAATAATTAATGATATTGTACATAATGTAAACACATTCTAATCTAATCTAATAATTTGGTTCCGTTATGACTCTGTGAATCATTGTTGTCAGAATACGATTGCTAGTTTTTTCCACACCATTTCCTGTTGTTGCCCATTTCATGAGGAATGAAGAACAAAATAAAAAACAACAACAACATACTCTGGGACAGGAGAGAACTGGAGAGACTTTAAAGGCCTTTTCTTGGACAGGCAACAGGGGAGGGTGCTGTATCTTGTTTCTTCTTTTCTTTCTTTCTCTGAAAAGGGAGCAACAAGTGGTTCTCCATATGGAACAGTGCTCTGAAATTGACTATGGCAAGAGTCTGTATAGGAACAGGAAGGCTATTTTGCATTTAGTAAGAGTAGCAATGTTGTGTATTGTATGAGGTTAGAGTTATGCCTATATTTTATTGCCATCAAAGGGGGGGTCATTATGCCACACAGATGGCATGTGTGCTACATTCGGGGATGGTCAGGTCCCACAGAATAGCTCTGTTTTTACTCATACTCTTCTCTCTCTCTCTCTCTCTCTCTCTCTCTCTCTCTCTCTGTTTCCCCCTGTTCTCTCTCTCTCTCTCTCTCTCTCTGTTTCCCCCTGTTCTCTCTCTCTCTCTCTCTCTCTCTAGAACTTCAGAGCGAAGCTGCCTGGTGCTGCCTATTGAGACGGGGTGCTAAGTGAGACAGTACGTCTAGGGTATGAGAGAATGTTCACACTGCCTAAATCAAGTTCTCCACCGTCTCACCATATGGCTGAACCCACCCTCAATCCTGTCTGGGACCACCAGCTAACATCAATGACTTCACTTTCTAACCCATGAAAAAAACCGGCAATGCTTTACAATAAAGGTCCATTCATTTACATTAGTTAATGCATTAGTTAATATTATTTGACTTTACTGAACTATTAACAAACACATGGATGAATTATTTATAAATAGTAGTTAATGCTAGTAGTTAATAGTAGTTCGTGTAAGTCCCTGTCTTAACCGTTTCATTAACACACGAAGCTCATAATGTTTCTGTGCATGTTAGTAAAGGGTGAATATTTACATTTTCCTGTTTCCCAACAACATGCAATCACATTATGAACAAAGTTATGACTAGTAGTTCACATTAGTTATTTAGTAGTTAAATGGGCATGTAATTCTGACAATGCTATGCTAGGACACATTGCAATCCAGTCTACTGGTGAGGGTGCTCAACATGACAATAGGCTTAACCATCCCTGTAAGGTCTTCACAGAAAATGTCTCCATGACTAGTGTTTCTTCATTTTTGGAGCAGACTTCTACAAAATGAAATGCATTGTAAATGCATTGTAAGAACTGAAACAGTAACTACATTTCATCTCACATACTGTATCACCTCATCTTTGATACATCTATCTGACATGTTTCTCCATCGTCAGTGTAATTGGAATTCAGCATACAGTACACTTAGAGTACAATCTCTGAAACCTAAGGAGTAGTCACATGCTGAAATAAACTGTGTTTATTGTCAATGTGACTCTGTTAAGTGAGACAAGGGTTGCTTTTGCCGAGAGAACATGGGCTGGGCCAATACACTCTCCTTTACTCCCCCCCTCATCTCTCTCCCTCTCTCTCTCTCTCTCTCTCTCTCCACTTGCTCGGTGCGTTGGCTTACGAACTGAGAGTGTGCCTGAGCCAAGCGTCCTGCAGACAATCACAACCTCAAAGCTGAAACTGGAGTCGCCCTGCAACTCCACAATAAATCAAATAAATCACTCAGGGAGAAGGGCTAGGCAAGTGAGTAAAGGGGAAGAAAGAAACCGACAGTGAGAGGTAAAGAGAGGGGGGAATGGAGAGGAGAAAATGTGATGGGGAAGGGAGAGAGGGGGACAGGGAAAGAGTGAGAGAGAGAGAGGGGGGAGGAGAGGAGAGGGGGTGAGGGGGAAAAGAGAGAAGGAGAGAGAGAGGGAGGGGGAGACACAGCAATGAACAATGAACAGAGCCAGGCTGTTAGAGGTGCAGGATCTGGTTTCAGCTCTTTAGGCCCGGCTAGTGCTGTCCTAGAGAAGGCCACCGCGTAAGACAGGCTCTCAGAGATGTACGTCACGGGAATTTATCTCAAACACAAGGTTAACACAGGATAACTCAGCATGGGGGAGAGGGAGGCAGACTCCCTCGGAGAGAGGTGGGGAATGCTAAGTATGTGTCCTCTACATATACTGTAGCTAACATGCAGCAGAATATTGATATTCATATAGAATCATGTTGTTGCAGTCCGATTAAAGGTATTACATTAGAACGTAGTTGGAACTGTGGAAAGACAGTATGTTTGATGGTAGTTTTATGTACTGTAACATCTTTTTATTTTAATTGTGTTGAGTGATGTCTCACGTAAGATGTGTCAGTTTTGCTTATAAGGGTGTCTGTAGTTTTTCCAATCCAGAGTACATTGCTGCCAACTCACTCAGCACTGCATCACAATGGGTGGTTATCCATATCCTTCCCTCTGACTCGACTAAGTGTCATAAAACAAACAGCTCTTTATCCTGGAGTGTGTGTGTGTGTGTGTGTGTGTGTGTATGTGTGTGCTTGTGTGTGTGTGTGTGTGTGTGTGTGTGTGTGTGTGTGTGTGTGTGTGTGTGTGTGTGTGTGTGTGTGTGTGTGTGTGCGTGTGTGCGTGTGTGTGTGTGTGTGTGTGTGTGTGTGTGTGTGCGCGTGTGTGTATAGACAAGTAAGTGTGTGTGTGTGTGGGTGTGTGTGTGTGTGTGTGTGTGTGTGTGTGTGTGGAGGGAGAGGATCCAGCTGTGAAAGTTTTCATTACATCAACCAGGGAGATGAATCTCGCTGACAGGCTCTGAGTTCAGAACAAGCCTCAGTCTCACACTTTCTGGCTACTTTAAACGCCCACACACAACCTACAGGACACTGAACTTTGACCTTTCTCACCCCAGGAACCCCCTACAACCCTCATTCCACATCTCCTCCCATCTCTATTCCACACTACCTCACCCCATCATTACATATCAAATCTAACCCCCAAAACTATCCTGTCAAAGCCTGCACTGTAATACTTCACTTTGCTGAACATATTGACATGCTGCTGAACATTATCTAAAACATATCATTTTCTACCAAAACCACACCAAGCAATTTCCAAAGACTATTCCCAAAGCAACCTCACAACCCTGCAATACTGTGAAGAGGAGTAGTACATAAACCGTAGTGGGGTTTTGATCCAGAGCCATCTGAATAGAGCAATGAAATGTGGATAACTTGACATCACATCTGAGAGAAGACCAGTAACAGGGGGCTTTGAGGTGGCAGTAGGCAGGATTGCGGAAAACTGCCCCCTATGTGCAGTTCTCTCCTTATCCAAAACAAAACTAAAACAATGTCACCAGATCTTCCTCTCAACATCAGTGTAGCTGATGAAGAGGATAAGATAGTTTAGCTTCTGGACTGGTTATGCAGCACTGCCCTGTTATGAATGTCATGCTGATGATTGATGCATTGTCCGTGAGCTAGAGTTAGAGAGTGATGCTGTTTGATATGCATCATCGTAGTTGTTCAGTTGTTTACCTTGGCATCAAAATGTGATTATCGTCATTCTAGGGTTTTTCTGAATGGGATTTCGATGGGATAGATTGAGTCCCAAGCGATGATCTTCTGCCAGACAATTTCACTGCCTGTCTGCTAAAATGTCTAAAAGGTACATTTAATGTGTTGTTTCTTATAAACACATGCAGTATCAGAATAACCTTCTGGAAACACTGACGTGAAAACAGTGGTTGATGAACACACACACAAACACATACACTCACTGTACACTTTATTAGGAACACCTGTACACCTTCTCATGGTGGAGGTGGTGGAATGGTGTGGGGAATGTTTTCTTGGCACACTTTGGGCCCATTAATACCAATCAATCATCACTTGAATGCCACAGCCTATTTGAGTATTGTTGCTGACCATGTGCATCCCTTCATGGCCACAATGTATCCATCTTCTAATGGCTACTTCCAGCATGATAATGCATCATGTCACAAAGCAAAAGCTGTCTCAAACTGGTTTCATGAACATGACAATGAGTTCAGTATTCTTTAATGGCCTTCCCAGTCACCAGACCTGAATCCAATAAAACACCTTTGGGATGTGGTAGAATGGGAGATTCACAGCTTGAAAGTACACCTGAAAAAGTGCAGCTGAAGAAATGCAACATGCCGCAGAAAGTGATGGTTGAAGGAGGGCCTCCGTGACAGCAAGGAGAGCAGTCTCAGTAGAGTGCCCAGCCTTGAAGCCGGATTGGTGAGGGTCAAGGAGGTTGTTCTGAAGGAGGTAGTTAGACAGTTGGTTAGAGACAGCACGTTCAAGGGTTTTAGATAAGAAGGAGAGAAGGGATACCGGTCTGTAGTTATGGACAGCAGATGGGTCAAGAGTTGGTTTCTTGAGAAGAGGCTTGACTCTGGCTGTCTTAAAGGCAGCTGGGACAGATTCTGTGGATAGAGAGGAATTGATTATGGTGGTAAGGAACGGAAGGAGATCTTTGGAGACGGATTGGAGAAAGGGGGAGGGGATAGGATTGAGGGGGCAGGTGGTTGCCCGCTTGGATGTGACCAGTTTCAGAACATCATAAGGGGAAAGGGGGGAAAAATCTGATAAACCAGAGACCGGCTGTAGCACAATGGGTTTGGGAGGAAAGGTAGCAGTGTTGGTGAGAGGTAGAGGGAAAGAGCTGCTAATGTCATCAACCTTCTTTTCAAAGTAGGTGACAAAGTCATCTGCAGACAGGGAGGAGGGAGGAGGGGGAGGAGTTGGGTTGAGGAGTGAGGAAAATGTGGAGAACAGTTTCCTTGGGTCAGAGGGATTGAATTTTGGAATGGTAGTAAGAAGCTATAGCAGCTGATGCAGTACTGCAGTACTGTACTGTCAGGAGACGTGGTTGAGAGAATTCCTTCATGTCTTTGTTCTCTGTTCTCTCTAGTTGATTTCATTATAGGAAGTAATGCTAGGATAAACACAAAAGACTGATGGTACTAGTCACAACATTTAAATCAGAGGTGTATCTTTGTCAGAGCCATCTGACCTGAAGATCTGCCTGACCTGACGTTGACCTAGTGGACCTGACAAAGACACACCTCGTGTTGTCACTAGTAAAGGTGGTAAGCATGAGTGTGCTTTTTTGTTCTTTGCATGATTTCTTCATAGATCTATCGCTTCATAGTAACTATCTAGAATAACACATGTTTGGAACGTCGCTCTAAACGTATTAGCTAGCTTTGTGTGTGTGTGTGTGTGTGTGTGTGTGTGTGTGTGTGTGTGTGTGTGTGTGTGTGTGTGTGTGTGTGGTGTGTGTGTGTGGTGTGTATGTGTGTGTATGTGTGTGTGTGTGTGTGTGGTAGGGTGTGTGTATGTTTGTGTGCGCTTCTGTGTGCATGCACTACTGTGTGTGTTTGCATGTGTGTGTGTGTGTGTGTGTGTGTGTGTGTGTGTGTGTGTGTGTGTGGTGTGTGTGTGTGTGTGTGTGTGTGTGTGTGTGTGTGTGTGTGTGTGTGTATATGTGTGTTAGTTTGAATCCAGTATGCTGACTCACAGGGCTGCAGTCAGGGCCCAGAGCGTGACGCCAGACCGCACAGTGTGAGGACATACACACTCTCACTGTCAGAGCCCAAGTGTATGCTCAGCATGAGGGGTGTGTGTGAGAGCAGTATGTGAGGTCAGGGGTGTGTCCGTGTGGAGTATGAGCACAGTGTGTCAGGGGGTTATGTTTGGCAGGGCAATACACTATGTGAGCAGAGTCTGAAAGTCATTTGGTGCACAGAAAGATTTTGACTAAGTACTGAGGACCAGTATGTCTCTGGCTTGAGATATGGGTGACTGCTACTGCATACTACTAAGACTAGTATACAGACTATTTTGTCAAAGTTTTAGTGTGTTATACTGAGGACCATAATGCCCCTGGGGATGGGGCCAGCAGTAGTTCTGCAGGGGTGGGGGGGGTGTACCTCCCGGAGTAGATGTCATGTACGGCTGGGAGCTCATGGTCCTGTGATGAACTGGGCCGTTTTCACCACCCTCTGCAGAGTGTTAAGGTCGAGGGTGGTGCAGCTGCCGTACCAGGTGGTGATACAACCAGACAGGTGCTGATGTGGAAAAACAGGCGCTGACACACTGTCATGATCACTGTATGGGTGTGATGTGACCATGTTAAGTCTTCGGTGACGTGGACACCGAGGAACTTTAAGCTGCAGACTCTCTCCACAGCAATCCCACCGATGTGGATTGGGGCGTGCCCACCACCCTGCTTCTTCCTGAAGTCCATGATCAGCTCCTTAGTTTTGCTGATGTTGAGGGAGAGATTATTGTCCTGGAACCAGTCTGCCAGGACTCTTACCTGTTCTCATCATTGTTAGTGATCAGGCCAACCACAGTGGTGTCATCAGCAAACCTGATAATGGAGTTGGAGCTGTATGTGGCCACGCAGTCGTGGGTGAACAGGGAGTACAGCAGGGATACAACAGGGGGACTGAGCACGCAGCACTGTGGGCCCCCGTATTGTGAGTCAGAGTGGAGGAGGTGATACTGCCTACCTTTACCACCTGGGGTCTACCCGTCAGGAAGTCCAGGATCCAATTACACAGGGAGGTGTTGAGACCCAGGTCCCTGAGCTTGATGACAAGCTTGGAAGGGACTATGGTGTTGAATGCTGAACTGTAGTCAATGAACAGTATTCTCACATAGGTATCTCTCTTGTCCAGGTGGGGCAGTGTGCAGGGTGAGAGCAATGGCATCATCAGTGGATTAAAAGCCTTACTCACGTCAGCCACAGGGATCATTAGCACACTGTCCTTGCGGGTAGCAGGAGCCTTTGTGGTGGGCTCCTTCCCTCAAACCGAATGTAAAAGGTGTTGAGCTCGTCAGGAAGCAAAGCATCAGTGCACATACTGCCATGTCTCCCCTTATAATCCATAATCGTCTTCCATTGTGTCAGGTACTGTAAACTCAATCAAGCATAGACATGTATTTTAATGATTTGAAGCTAAGTGTGTGAAATGATTTCAAATGTTATTTGAACCCAGGTCTGGTGTATACTAGTGTTCTACCTTGAGTACTACTGAGTTCTACTACTTTATCCCAGGGAATTATTCTCCCTTCTGTCTGGAGTGGCTGAAGGAAAGGTGGGGAAGAAGGTGGGGGGTGCCGTCTGAATAGAAAAAAGATAATTGGTTCCTCATGTCAAGCTGTGCTTGGTTCTCTAAATAATGGAGCCTTTTTGTTTCAAATAATGGCTTTTCCAGTCGCTCGGTTGAAGGCTGAAGTGAAGCGTACTCGCTGGAGAGATGCAGCGCTGATCAGCGACTCACATTTCAACTCCTGCCTGGGTTTTCC
>NC_139659.1:6017939-6022939 GCF_951799395.1 Argentina silus
TGCAGTATTATGCCAGATTAGGCTATGTGTGATGTTTGCAACAAACACCTACCTAAATGGTAGCAGATGTATTTGGCCTGAAAGCCAACCCTGCCCCTACACTACCCACACTCCTAGTGCTTAATTACAGATAGATGTTTTCTTATGAGTAGGAAACAAAAGCTATCTACAGTAGAACATATTGTAGGCTAATTGGTTAAGAATACAGCTGCTTTGAGTCTCTCTCTCTCTCTCTCTCTCTCTCTCTCTCTCTCTCTCTCTCTCTCTTTAAGTCGCTGAAAAATGTGTTTTCAATTATGCACTGAAGAAAAAAATAGTGTGTGTGTGTGTGTGTGTGTGTGTGTGTGTGTGTATGTATGTATGTGTGTGCGCGTTCGCGCGCGTGTGTGTGTGTGTGTGTGTATGTGTGTGACGTCATGTGCAGACAGCGGTTCTCTCTCCTGTCGAGTGGCACTCAGAGGTTGGAGGACAAGCCACGGAAAGTGGAGGAAAGCAGACATCAAAATTATTCCATTTGAAAAACTCACAAAACGTTCTTCTTCGCGGACGTACAATGAAAAGATTACACATTATTGACTTGGATTGGGAGAAACAACACATGCGTCTCTGAGAACGACCTGTATAACGGAATTCACATTTTCAGGAGTTTTACACACTCCGAATTAATATTTTTGGAGTTTCGAGCATTAGCCTGGAAGTATTGCTGTCGCCGACCCACTGTAAGTACAAATATATTTCAAATCTTGACATTTGACACATTTAATTCCCACACTAGTCATAGCCTACAAATAACGAAATATATGGTCCTGCGCACCTTAAGGCTACATCCTCAGGTAGGCATGCTGTAGTTTTTTTCTTTTGAATAACATCAAATGAGTGGGCTACATTACCAGCCAGAATTTTTAAGAATGAATTCAGATGATGTTTTTGATGATAGCTACAGGCGAATGATTGTTGTAGAGTGCAGCACTACAAACATTCGCAACGCACTCGAATGTACGGCATGGATGACCGGAGAAAGCGCCGCTGATAGGACTTGTTGCGCCTGTGCAGTTCTGATTATAAACGCGTTAAAGTCGTTTCAACAAATACATAATACGGAAAAAATGTAACACGTGTATTTCAAAAGTAATATCATATATATCGCTTGGTTTGAGAATGCACTTTTGAAATCGACTTTTCGAATTGTTACATGGGTCAGCGTTTATTGGGCTGTGCAGTCTTTCCCTTTTTCTTCGATGACACTCTCACACTCTCTAGGTCCGTCTTGGGGACAATCTATTCGTGGTATTATCATATAAAACACATGCAGTATTGAATTTATTTCTCCACCATGGCTACTTTTAGAGTACCACAGTCTGTTACAGATTATTTTAGTGTCTTCTGCTAAAACATCAGCCTGTACAGATTGATAGTCCTCAAACATTCCTGCTGTTTTTGGCATTTTCCCAAAGTATACGCCTTGGTGTACTCTACCTCAGTGCAGAGTGGATCCAATGCCGTGCCTTTGGTTGAGGCCCTGAGTTTGAATAACAAAGTAATTTTAAGTTAGTTTCTTCTTTTTTTACACACTGTATAGTGCTTTTGTGGTCATTGGGACATTGGGACATTTGTTTTTCTAATTGCCATGAGCATAGTGAATACCACTATTATGGGCAGTGTGGTGCCTTGAGGTGCTCGAATAGCCTGCCGAGGCTCATGTGTCATGTTCATCATTCAGACAATAAGAGGCAGCGAGACATGTTGACATCAAATCACAGGGGTCTGTTTTGTGTCATAGCAAGTGTGAGAGCCGTTGAGATAGTCGCACTTTGAGACACTTAGACGAGCTTCAAGAGGGAGTTAACTGGAATCATGCCGAGTCGTAGGTTATCTCATCGGTATTCATTACCCTGAAGTGAAACAGTTTTGATTATTCTGTACCTGGCCTTTCCACTTAGTAAAAAAACCTGGATGAGTCAGTGAGATGTGTTTAGCCACTCTTGGAGGACGAATGGAACTTTATAAGAAAATAAATAATCTTTATGGTGGAACTGTCCACTCTAACCTCCAGGTCAGGTGGTCAGATGGGGGTGGGGGTGGGGGTGGGGGCTGGGTGGGTGGGGTATATGGAGCAGGAGAGAAAACATGACCTGGGTTACCACCCTTCCTGCTCTTACCCATGGGTGAGCATATGTTCTATCAGACAATCAAACACATTTGACTACAGTGATGCTTGGTACTAAATTGCCCCTGTGAGGGACCCCATAGACACATATTTTACATGTTATTTCCCGTAGCATTTTGTGACAGTTTCATTCTAATCCAATCCAATCTAACAGTCACTGAATGAGTAATATGGATTATTTTTGTCATTAACTTTCACCATGATGATTGATTTCCTATTAACAATTAGAAGAGTCTAGAGGCTTAGAAGAGACTTTTGCAGACAAATAATGAATTGATCAAGACAATGTCCTTGACTACATTATGCTATTTTTTTTTTTTAATGCACATCTGTGTTTTGTTGGAGGATAAAACAGATTCTGTTGCTATGGATATAAAACAAGCACTCATAATAAAAGTCACATGTTTGTGAGCACCTCTGTCATCACACAGGGAGACCAGGACCTCTTGAGCAGGGCTTCTGCAGAGATGGTCATCAGATGAAGTTCATACCAGCAGATAACTAGGGAAATTTACACGTTGAAGAACACTCAAATTAATTATACATGTTGAATAAGATAAGAAGTCTAATAAATGTCTGTGTCAAAGCAATTAAATGAACATTATAGCTAGTTCAAATCATCAGTTTTAGTCATTAGAGTCATTGCAGTATCTGTATAAGTACAAATGTCAAATTGGAGTGAGAATGCATTGGTTTTGACTGAACAAAACTCAAACACTTGTGGTTGCCTACTATATCTGTGGCTGTCATCATGAGATATGCAGATGTAGGCTGTCATTACATATGCACATGTTGGGGTTGACACTGATGGAATCTGCACCCCAGATGCCCACTGGGGAACAACAAAGGCCTTGAAAGATGCTCCTTGTTATCTTAAGGTGCCCTTAGAGGCGCTTGCCAGAAACCCCAAGCCCTCTCAGGCCCTGCAATGTGTTTAATATATCTAGCCTCTTTCTCTCTCTCTCTCGCTCTCTCTGAGAATGAACCTCCCCACTGAGTGTGCCCGGCAGCCCCTCCTCCCTCCCTCCTTCCCTTCTTCCCTCCCTCCTCCCCGCGGTGCGTCTGTTTTTCCCCTGCCAGGGGTTCTTAGCCAGCTAGCATTCCTCCTTTCTACTATAGCGCTGAGTGTGTGTGCCTGTATATAGTGTGTGTGTGTGTGTGTGTGTGTGTGTGTGTGTGTGTGTGTGTGTGTGTGTGTGTGTG
Organism: Argentina silus; assembly: GCF_951799395.1. Taxonomy (NCBI): domain Eukaryota; kingdom Metazoa; phylum Chordata; class Actinopteri; order Argentiniformes; family Argentinidae; genus Argentina; species Argentina silus. Next base: position 6,021,310 of record NC_139659.1, read on the forward strand.
TGTGTGCGCACACGTGCCTGCCTACGAGTGTGTGTGTGTGTGTGTGTGTGTGTGCGTGTGTGTGTGTATACAGCGCTGAGAGAGGGGTCAAGGAAGTGGCTGGAGAGTGAAAGAGGAACCAGAATCCCACATGGAAGCAGTTTCCATCCCTGCAGAGGTATAAGCAGCACTACACAAGCACATTCAGTTCATAGGAAGGAGAGTGATTACACTAAATGAAGACACATGAGTACAAGGCGAACAAGCTGTCTCAGTGTTCTTAGATATCGACCGAAAATAAGTAGATTGATAGAAAATAAGTTGATAGGCTAGCTCGTCTCATGGCAGATAACACAGTATCATGTGATATGGTCATTAATTGTTTGTGTCCTACACAATGGTTTTCTGACCCCAAAATCGCTGACCAACAAGTTGATGTCAATCAGTGTATCAGATACAGAAGATGATATAATATGGCTCACTCAACATTGGATTTTATCAGACATAAGTACCAAGACACGCCCGAAATTATTTCACAGATACATATAGTATTTATATTTGTTGCAGTGCTGAGGAGCAACGAACTGTATCTCAGAGGATTCATGAGTCGGCAGTTTTCTTCCCTCCCTTCCCTTCCCTTGCTGATTATGATGAGGTTTCTGTTTCTCTTCTCTTACTCATTGAGTGTCCTTATGGAGTTCATTGTCTCAATTTATATCTGAGAGGAGGAGTGGTTAGTAGTATGATGTAGTAGTACTAGTATGTAAGTGGCAGTGATATTTGGAACTTAATAATAATAATAATAATAATAATAATAATAATAATAATAATATTATACATATGTCCACGAAAAATTATTATTTTAAAGACTGAAATCATCACAGGACATCGTGAGTAAGCACAATGCTTTGTTTTTGCCGCTTGAATAGTTGCCATAATGACTAGAGTGGGCCTTTAAGTATAGACCTCCTCCTTATGGTAATTGAATACATTGAATACATTGTTCAGTGTTGTGAGCAACCATGACCATTCTCTTCACCTCATCAGCAGTATGACGAATAGATTCGTCATAGAATAGTTATTATTTGGTTCCTCACGCCTCACTCTAGTCAAGGGTGCTCGGCAGCACGATACGATCAATGACTAAACTATCAATGACTAAACTATCAATGACTAAACTATCAATGACTCCCCAGGAGCTATGTGGCTATGGAAGCTGACACACACACACACACACACACACACACACACACACACATACATAAGGTTGTCAGTGAAAGCACACTGTATAGTATGAATTCAGATGATATCTGGGAGGATTACTCCAAAGGATTTTGTATTTGCAATTCTAGGATTAATGACATGTGATCCTTACTAATTCCACCGACTCACCCAATCATGTGGATTATATGAACATAAACAGGACATATGAACTGCTAACATCTGTGTTTTATGTGTCTGTCTTCAACATGAATGAGAGTGTGTCAGCATCCTTTTACAACCTTGAATCATTACAGTAAGCAGACATGGGTTGAAAAGTGTTAAAAATATTTTGCTTGAGTCTGTCTTGAGTGCCAGATGGGTGAGGCTTGCACTTTTTTGGGGACTATTCCATCGGTTCCATTATGCCAGGCAATCTGAATCACGAACA
>NC_139659.1:6025439-6185439 GCF_951799395.1 Argentina silus
ACTAGGTTGTATTAAAACACCAAGGTCCCTTTGCTGTGTTCTGAATATTGTGTGACACATATACAATGTATTTTTTTTTACCTACTGTATGAGTTGCAATCAAACCTGCAATCAAACCACTCATGAGGTAGTGATTGTTGTGCGTTTAAATGTGGTATATACTGTAGTAGTACTGTATTATACATCCACGAATATTCACATATAACTCACATATAGTTTATTAGTCTGCATTTAAATAATCTGGCACAGATCTGTTTAGTATGCACTTCAGTCTGAATGTTTCTTGCATAACCCTGTGAGGTATGATATGGCACTTATTCACCACCTACTTCCTTCCTTAAAATATTCCAGTGCAATACTGGCAACCCTCAGCCATAAGAGATGATTGTGTGACTCACTCTAACAATATCCCCTCTCTTCTAGACATCTAAACATCCAGGATGGACGAGGAACAGTGCTACTACAACGAAACCATCGCCTTCTTTTACAACCGCAGTGGCAAGTACCTGGCCACAGAATGGAATACAGTCAGCAAGCTGGTGATGGGCCTGGGCATCACAGTCTGTATCTTCATCATGCTGGCCAACCTACTGGTCATGGTGGCTATCTACGTCAACCGACGTTTCCACTTCCCTATTTACTATCTCATGGCTAACCTGGCGGCGGCGGACTTCTTTGCGGGCCTAGCCTATTTCTACCTGATGTTTAACACAGGGCCCAACACACGGCGACTAACCGTGAGCACGTGGCTCCTACGCCAGGGCCTGATAGACACCAGCCTCACCGCCTCAGTGTGCAACCTCCTCGCCATCGCTACCGAGCGTCACATCACCGTCTTCCGGATGCAGCTGCACACGCGCATGAGCAACCGCCGCGTGGTGGTGGTGATCGTCATCATCTGGACCATGTCCATTGTCATGGGGGCCATCCCCAGCGTGGGCTGGAACTGCATCTGTGATGTCGACACCTGCTCCAGCATGGCGCCGCTCTACAGCAACTCCTATCTGGTGTTCTGGGCCGTCTTCAACCTGGTCACGTTCGTGGTCATGGTGGTCCTGTACGCTCACATCTTTGTGTACGTGCGCCAGAGGACCATGAGGATGTCCAGGCACAGCTCAGGGCCTCGCCGGAACAGGGACACGATGATGAGCCTGCTGAAGACGGTGGTCATCGTATTGGGTAAGTCCCAGACCTATAACAACACCTCAGCCAGTGGAAGCTGGTGGAGGTAGAAATCGGCGGATGGAGGGCATTTCTAGGAGGAGGATTTCTACCTCCACCAGCCTCTTCTGATCTCAGGTTATAGGGCTGCATCTCAACATTCCTAAATGTTTTCCTCTACTCATTGTGTCCCCTCTATCTGCACTAATCTGAAACCGCAGGATTGGAAAAAGCAATATTGTTGATCCATTTGCTTTGACCCATTCTGTTCTTTCAGGTCAGTACAGATGGAGACAAGGAGAAAAGAAGAGTGGGCCAATTTACACTATTGAGATATAGCCGTAATCTCCCCATCTGTGACGTTAGCTTTAGATCATAGATATGGTTTGTAACGGTTGTAGATTATTAGAAAGTATTTTTATATTTAGGATTTCAGGTACTCTAAAATATGTTTTATGGTATATACTGTATGTGGTTTTGGTAGATTTTGTGGTATATTCAGGTCAGAAATTGATTGACAAAAATGTAGTGGTGAACTATACAGTTTGAATTTGAGCCCAACCTTGGGGTAAACAGTTGAACAATACAGCTGTTGAGCTGTGGCCAGCTGAGTGCCTGTCACCATAGCCCTGCTGCCAGTCCCAGTGTCTGCCTAGCACGGCTGCAGTGTCACACTACTAGAGCAACACCCAACTATGGTCTATCCAAAACGTTCTTCCTAGACCATAGGTTCTTCAGCTGTCCCTATGGGAGAACCATTCAGAATCCTTTCCACAGAATATTTGATATTGTCTCCATACTCCATACTCCTTACAGGAGCTCATTTTCTCATCCTAAACCCTAGCTTTAGCCCTTGGCCCTAGCTCTATCCCCAGCTTCAACTTCAACTCTAATCCCAGCTTCAACTCCAACTCTGATCCCAACTCTGGCTCTAGTCCCAGCTCCAACTCTTTAGTCCCAGCTCTGGCTCTAGTCCCAGCTCCAGCTCTTTAGTCCCAACTCTGGCTCTAGTCCCAGCTCCAACTCTAATCCCAACTCTGGCTCTAGTCCCAGCTCCAGCTCTTTAGTCCCAGCTCCATCTCTAGTCCCAGCTCCAGCTCTTTAGTCCCAACTCCAGATCCAGCTCTGCCTCTAGTCCCAGCTCCATCTCAAGCCCCAGCTCCAGCTCTAGCTTTAACCCCAGCTCTAGTTCTAGTCCCAGCTCTAGTTCTAGTCCCAGTTTTGGCTTTAGTCCCAGCTCTGGCTCTAGTCCCAGCTCCAGATCTAGTCCCAGCTCCAGTCCCAGCTCCAGTCCCAGCTCTAGTTCTAGTCCCAACTCTGGCTCTAGTCCCAACTCTGGCTCTAGTCCCAGCTCTAGCCCTAGTCCCAGCTCCAGTTCTAGTCCCAGCTCCAGCTCTAACCCCAGCTCCAGTTCTAGTCCCAGCTCCAGCTCTAACCCCAGCTCCAGCTCTAGCCCTAGCTCTGGCTCCAGCTCTGGCTCTGGCTCTAGTCCCAGCCAGAGGTCCAACACATGGCATGCAGCTCCATGGAGGGCCACTGTCCCCCAGCCCCGGGCCAGACAGGAAATGGTCCCCCATCCCCAGGCCCAGACAGGAAACAGGCCTACTGTAGTTGAGGCACTTGACTGTTTGGCATGAGACTCTGGGGAGCTCTGAGCAGGGTACTTGTTCTGAGTAGAGACATAGAGTGCATGGTTTGTTTCCTTTTAGAAATCCTGTAGTCAGATATTTCGAATAATGTACCAACATTTAGGGTTTGTTTTCACTCCTTTAGACCATCTTCTTACTGCTTTTGAAATCATGTAGTCAGATATTTGGAATAGTGTGCAAAGCATTGGTATTCTTTTTAAATTTGTTTTCTTTACTGCAAGTATTGGCCGAACATGTACAGTAGGCTATACAGTAGCAAGCATTACCTCTTGATGTATTGAAATTTGCAGATGCGTCTCTTGTTGTACCTTCTCAAAGTGGGAAAGGAACGTTTTCTTGTCTGGCAGATGTGTTTTTGGGGTGGAGAGGGGGTGCGAAAACATTCCAGTGAAATCCATGTGATTTGTCTGCCTTACTGTTATCAAAGCCCATTGTTAGTAGTTTATATTATCTCAATCCCATTTTCATGGTAGGGTCTACTGACAATACTACTCAGTCACATCACCTGCTTTGTCAGTGTTGTTTGATTTATAGAGACTTGATCAACGATAATAAACAGAATTATTTGTTTTCTAAAATTCCAGCTGTAGTAGGTTAGATAAAATGTTGCAATGAAACTTGAGAACAGCACAAAAAAAAACTGCCACCATTTTCCCCTGTGAAAACACCCAGTTGTATAGTTCCATCTTTTTAAAAGAATGAGCAGTGAAATTCCTGTATCACCTGTAACACATGCTTTCTTAAAAGCTGTACTTTATCTCAACTACTGTTACGAATGGCATGTATAGGTCTGTAAAAGCAAAACTGATTTGATGGTCACTCCAGCTCGGAGGAGAGTTTAATAGTTAAAGTGAAATGGCTTTCCAAGTAACACATCTGTTTAGCAGATGATGAGAACAGATTCCAGCATTCAGGATGCTGTAAAATAAGTTATTCCTGATTTCTCCTGGGAACTTCTATCAGAGATGGAAAATAACAAGATCTCCCTAGCCCGTCTGCCCTGGGCCTAATAAACAGCATTTTCTACCCAATACCACATTCACATGTCAGTTATCACTGGCTAATGAGGGACTAAACCTAAGAATATCAGTATCTCTCTCAGGGTTGCGCGTGTATGAATCCCAGCTCCTAAAGACAACAGCGGATGTGGGACCCAGTCGGATATCCGTTTTAGTGTGTGCGTGTGTGTGTGTGTGTGTGTGTGTGTGTGTGTGTGTGTGTGTGTGTGTGTGTGTGTGTGTGTGTGTGTGTGTGTGTGTGTGTGTGTGTTCATAGATTATATTCTTGATCAGACTGTGGTTAACACATTGCTTTGCAATTTCATAGAATATAACCTATCCTGCTGTGATCAGCATATCTTAGGGGAACGACAGGCAGCCAAAAAGAAATTCCGGTTTCAAATGTCTCAATAAGCTTGTCTAATTCACTATTGCCTCATCCCACTCCGTGGTTCCCCCTCTGCATCAGGTGCAGAGTCAGAGAATGGAGAGTGAGAGGGGGTCAGAGCGAATGAGCTCACACCACAGCCTGAGGCGGGCGCCGGGTGCCATACTGTGGTCGATCCGCAAAACAATGTCCGTGTGTCTGTTGGCTGAATGCAGAACAAATGACTACTAGTCAAGCCGTCCCGATCCCATGCCTGCTCTAAAACCATGCAAGGCATGTGTGAAGCACTTTCACAGGTGTTAACATTCTTACCAAGCACATATCATCCATTTGCTCATGTCTGCATAGCTCTGGATCGAACACATTGGTCACAGTATCGCAGTATGGCTTCAAGTTTATAAGTCAATTTAAGTTTATCTTATCTACTACTTACATTAGTCAGTAATTGATAATCAACATAGCCCCGAGCAATGATGAATACATTGTGTATCACTTGTCCCTTCAGAAGTAGTCAGACCATTCAAATAAAGTGTCTTTTTGACCCATCCTTGCTTTTTACACCAATTTGTTGTAGACTAACTGTATAAACATCTTAATAATTCTTATGTAAGATAACACACACCCCATGTTACATACTGTAAACACACATAGTATGGTACTGGAAGCTCCTTGTGAGAAAACACCATAGCACCAAACTGAATTACAGTGTGAGAGAAAACATTGACAGCCACATACCACTGCCATTTCAGCCCTGAAACCGGCGTCCATTTTGGGGTCTGTGTTCGTTTATACAGCTTTCGTCACAGTGCTTAATTGTGTAAGGAACCCTTCAAGGAAGTCATAAATTGAACCCTGCTTGGAGTAAACGCAGCACCTTGAGAGGGGGCCAGTTTAAATACTTGTTCAGCTTGAACCCTAAGCCGAGTGTTTGGGAGGGCCTCAATGGGTCCAAGAAAACCTATACAATCAGCACACAATCAGCACATGCACATCAATAAGAAGTGTAGTCATATTCAGTTATTTTCTATGTTTAGAATGCTGATAATGCTTTTGTATGCTCATGATTATGTATTCATGATTACATTAACAAATATCATAATAGAATCCTTGTTCGTATAATTCTGTGATGAAAAAAATCCTCTGTTTGGTCAAATATTCTTGACCGTTCAGGTTGAGTTACTATTTACAACAAAGCACAATTTATTGACATGTTTTACGAGTACAATTCTTTCAAGAGGTGAACATGATTACATCTCTTATCAATCAGGTTTGTAGCATGTCTACAGTAAATGGGAATGGAAAGTGGGGTGATTGACATATGAGTATAACACCAGAGAAAAGAAAATAGAAAGAGAATGTGGGAATAGATGATAAGCCGCAAGCTGATTCAGAAACATACACTTGGTCATAGCGCTGGCTTGTTCACTTTGCCAGTGGGATGTTGGGCTTTCCACCACAACCACACAGCTGAGTTTTTGGGTGGTAATTTGGGTCGGATCTATTTTTTGCTCAGGGACAAGAGGGCCTCCATTACTGAAACATACTCTTCTCCACACAGAGACAAGAGCGACAATATTATGAACAACATAATGGCTTCTTGCAATAGAGACAATTATTTCCCTCTCTGGAAGAAATAGGACACTAACGACACATACATTTATGCCGACAAGTGCAATTTTCCACCCAAAGGAAATTCATTTAGAGAAGTGTTCTCTGAAATTATAACTCCAAAGGTTAGGGTAGTAATTCAGAGCCATTTTGAATGAGGATTAAAGATATAATGTTCTGGTTTGCGATTTTGCTCATGATGCAGAGACAAGATTTACATCGTCTTTTTCAATGTCAATAAACTAGAATCAATGTCGCAGCGCTTTGCAAGGGTAACATGAACATGGTTAAAATAATATATACTGTACATGCATTTCGCTCTCCCTCTCATTCACCAGGAAAGACCAAGATAATAAACAAAGATGTCACTTGCTACAGTACCTATCTATCTATATAGTGACTGAAACATCCAAACCACAGACACATTTCTACCTCATCATGTCAATGTAGAATAGTGGATTTCAACCGCTTTTCAAGGTCTGTACCTACTTTCTCTCTGTTCAGCTCAGTCTAAGAGAAGGGATGGAAACAAGCAGAAATGTTCCAAAATAAATGACAATGTACCAACAAACATAGGCCAGTTGGAGACAGAAGTTTGTTAGAGTCCAGAATTTGAATTTAGAATTTGTTAGAATTCAATTGAATTACTTATTGAGTATGTTTGATTGCATAGACTACCATAATCTCACACCAGTTGATATCTTATTGTTGATAAGGTCTACTAGTACACACACGAAAACAAACCATTTTAAGTAGTTTGCATTTGATTTTTTTTTTTTGATTTTGATTTTTTTTTTTACGGTTTCATCAGTGAGGTGGGGTGCAGTGCATTAGTCTGCATCCCCCAATTTACGCTTATGGACAAAGCATCCAGCAAATAGATAGAAAGATTGTGAGATCTTTCTAGATAAATAGATCTTTCTAGATAGATAGAAAGCTGTTTTCTGATAAGCATAGCATCACATGCTAAGATGGCTTTGAGGGCACATGAGTGTAACAGATGTGTCGTTCAAACAAGAACCCCCAGGCTTAAACATCAGAGAGTGGGATCACCGGTTTATTCAACTGTTTTAAGTGTCCCACCTCAGTCATCAACTCTGTCTTTCATGAAACACAACCAAACTGGTTGTTGAGCCACATGAAACTCCATAATGCTTCAGCATAATCTTAACATTTACCCATTTTGGGAATTCACTCGCAGTACTGGGTTTGATTTGTGCCACTATTGTTATGATAGGAAAATACAGGACAAATTGTACATTGATGATAGATAATTCTTGCCAACATGATTTGCAGCAGTCTTCCTGTCCGGTCCGGACACATCGGTCCGTTGGGGTGTGTGTTCTTATTTAATCATTCTTGGTTCATCCTTTCCCTCTGGTACAAATTAGCCTCTTTATCCTTTTCCCATGAATCCCTTCACAATGGAAGCTCATATTCTCAGTGTCCTCCTCTTCAGTGGGGACCCGCTGCTAAGCCGCTGTCAAGAAGATCAGCAAACAAAGCCTTCTCCTTCACTTATATATTTATTTACGGGGTCAAAGTCGCCCAAGGGAACAAGGCATCAAGGTTTGAGTAAAACAAACAGCTACTCGACGCACAAGGATTCACGGAGGAAATGAAAGTTATTTTACTGAGGCACAGGGATGCCCAAAGTTAGGCTTCAAACACATGCTCTTTTTTCCTCAAACTTGTTGTAGGCATAGTGAGAGTAAAACATGTGAAAAGGCTCTGCCGCTCGCTAACAGCTTGTGGAGTTTATCTAACTCATGAGAGTATCCACATAACTGTGAAGTGAGGTAAAGCAGGGCGAGCAGCTGCATTCTCAAACAGAACGCAGAGCTCTCGCAAATATTTCTGCTCTCTTACAAAATAACATCTGGAGACAAAATATTTACCCTTTTCACAGATTTTAGAAGATTTGAAGCCGAAAATGTTTGAGCATAAACTATCGCCTTTGTCTTGAGTTATGATGTTTGGCGGCGTTTAAAGTCGTAGAAACTTGTGTTAATAAAAGTACTGCTTTCCCCCGTGCATACTGTGTTGATGTTGTGTTTCACAGTTTGCTACAGAATGTTGGCAGGGTCAAGGACCTCGTGTCAAACACTAGATAAGTTGGTGAACATATTGTGTGAGAGAGGACCAAGGAGAGGTTTTGTCCTTAATAAGGATCTACTAACATTAATTCTGGAAACCACCCAATAGGGTCAAACTAGCACATGACAATGATGTTTTAAGTAAAGACACCTCTGCTCTGTCTCTGTAGAATTAAACAACTGACATGGCCCTCAATATTGAGAAACAAGAAATGGTTCTAAACAGATGATATTGTCATTGTCTGTACTTTTTGTCTATCACTGAATAACTCACTCGCCTTCATTTTGAGGGTAAGCCTGTAATCTTCTAAGCCTACTGTATAAGGCTTTGTGTGATCCTCACTGGGAAGTACTATTCTCAGTAATATCTTCACTGGGTAGTTTAAGGTCTGTCAGCACATCTTTACTGTACTGTACCTCCCACACTCATTGTACATAATGTTGAATTGTACTATTATTGTATTGTACTGTATTGTATTGTCTTCATTGCTGTATTATGCCGGTGAATGTTGAGCTCCACACAATGCTGTACTGAAAACAAATTCCATCAGCCTCAATTATGTGGCAATAATCTTGTATCTTATAGTGGCCATTCTCTCAACACTCTCTTCATTCTCTCTCCACCCTCCCCAGGTGCCTTCATCGTCTGCTGGACGCCCGGTCTGGTGCTGCTCCTGCTGGATGTCTTCTGCGCCAACTGCAACGTCCTGTCCTTCGAGAAGTTTTTCCTCCTGCTGGCAGAGTTCAACTCGGCCATGAACCCCATCATATACTCCTACCGGGACAAGGAGATGAGTGCCACCTTCAAGCAGATCCTCTGCTGCCAGCGTCAAGAGAACGTTAACGGGACCGTCGAGGGTTCCGACCGCTCCCAGTCCTCCATCAACCACACAGTCCTGGCCGGGGCCGCGCACAATAATGACCACTCGGTGGTGTGAGGAGGGGACCGCACAGTTGGACCACGTGGTGGGTGTGTGGGGCCGACCGACCGGCCAGGGGAGGGAAACGGGAGATGGACTATAGTGACCATATGGACCGTAGTGAGAAGAGGGGGGATCATGAAGAAATGAAAATGCATTCTAGCTCTGTCTCCGAGCAGAAGGAAGAGGTATCTTTGAAGCGAGGACTTTGATAGGTTGTTAGTTTGTTGTTTTTGTTTTCTATTTGTTAAAAAGATGTTGTGTTGATACCCGATGAACTATTTAAGGACTAATCTATGTGAAGGATGTGCCAGTATAACCGTCTCCTTGCTATATTTCCTTACTTACTTCTTGTTTCACATACTATCACTTATCAACTTGAAAGATAAAGTCCAGTGTATCTTTTGTACAATACATCACACATAGTCGCATAGTCACAGTGAAATCAAAACAATGTAGTTGCACTCTGATCCTTAAAGGCTGTTATTATAACAGCATAACAATGTCATTACACAGTATGAAAAAGTGTCTTACCCTTTTAGAACCCTTAAGTGCTATTTTCATTTCCAGTAAACTAGTCCTATAATGATGGCCACATAGCTGATATTCATGTAACTACATAGTGATGTTGAGCAAGACCAAAGTTGGCGCACTATTCAATTCGAAATGACATCATAAGGCACTAGTCTGCCAAGGTTTACATGATTTTTACATTGATTATTATACACTACATGATTGAAGTCATTTGTACGGGTGCACTGATCTGGCAATATATTCAGTTTGTGGGACCATTGATAAGTGGCGGTTCTATTGCCATCTGCTATGCAACTCTTTTATGTATTTAATGTATTCACAATGCATTTTTATGTATTCAGGATGCGTTGACCATATCACATCCATTAATATAGGCTAAAACATATGAATATGAAACACAACAATGTTTTTTTCCTTCCATTTATGGATGGACAATGAGTCATTATAAATGGCATATTGTTTAAAGGAGCTACACATGAAATATGGCTCCCCTGTGGCCACAAGTTGAAATTGCAAGTACAATGATTTGTTCGTTTACAACTAGATTCCACTGCAAAATCGTCTGTCCATACCAGATAAGGTATGGAGGTATTGAGACGAGATCCCGACATGTGAAGTGAACAGGGAACAATACATATTTCCTTTGATTGTTTTGATTTGCCTACTTTCTGTAACTAACTACGATAATGGCCGTACCGGCCAGGAGAAATCAATATGCTCATACCATAGCCAGTCCAAACATTGGTGGGGAGCTATTAAACACCATCGCTCCACAATCTCTGCAGATTTTTCCACAGCCATTATATGCTGTAGTACAGTGAACATGTCACGTGTAGCTCCTTTAATATCAAACATATTCAGATCCACAACCTCCGTCACATACAGCAAAAAACACATGTACATGCCTTTCCATTGATGCAAATGTAATTAATTGAAATGGTGCATATTATATTGATGACGTTGCTGTGATAAGTGCCACTAATGTAGTGAGATAGCAAACATTTGTCCATTCTATTAAAGCAAGCTTGACGATGTGAAAGTGATAGCTGATATAAATCAACGTTCCAGATCACGTTCCGTCCATCTTTGTCCTCTCTATCAGGGTATGTGTGTGTGTGATAGATGCTTCTCTTTCTTGATGACTCATCATGCCTTCTCATCGTCCCTCATTCCCCTAACCACCATTAACAATACTCAAAATCCTATCTTATTTGAGGTTAGATATGAAACAAACTAGAATACCAATCTTTGTACGTCTTTTTTCCTGCATATACCAATGTATGTATGTTTGTGTGTATGTATGTATGTATGTATGTATGTATGTATGTACAGTATGTATGTATATAAAATATATATTCAAAGTTAATCTCAAAAGGGAATGTTTTTGTTGTTGAAAATCCAAACAGAATTGTGTAATCTTATGTTCAAACTCTGAACAAAGGTTTGTCCTAATTTTTACATTATGATGTTGAGACCTGTTTTCCTTTTACTCATTTTCAGAAACATTAGCTTGTTTAGGACCTAAAACCAAATGTACATTCCAACACTGCCTTGAACTTCATGTAGGTAATGAACTTCAAAGATTTTCAGTTCACATCTTTTTTTATAAAGAAAATATTAAATTACAAGGGGACTTTTGTGGTGGTTCCATTCAATCAAGATATGTATTATCTCCACCAAAAGTTCCTTTTCACCAATAAAAGTTGTTACAGCTCTTAATTTTCTCATGGTGTAACTGAATTGTTTTCTTTTTTCTCAATTCTAATTTAATGAATAGCCTTTAAGATGCATGTGTAGCAATGGCATATGTTAACAGTGTTAGTTGTTTGGGGAAGGTGAGATGCCAGAAGTGGAGTCACATCTTCAATTATTATTATTTCTCGACATTCAAAGCTGATCCAAAAATGCAACCTTTGTCCAATCCTTGAACATTTCACTACAATTGCTAGTACTGGAAGGAAAAATTGCTGACTGACCAGACCACTATGATTTTATCTATCAACACGACATGGCCTCGTATGGGGTCAAACTGCCAATTGACGATGGTCAGTGGATATAATTCATCCCATGCATCATGAATACGATTCACATGAAGCCCTTTCACCCAAACATGTTTTAGGAAAAAGTGAGTGAGCTGTTTCCCCCCCTTTTCCCCTGCTGTAGACGTTGGTTGACTGATATACGGGCTGCTCTTTCCTCCATCACCCTGAGTGATGAGAAAAGCGAGAGCGTTCCTCCAGCCACACAGGAACTTCCTGTGTCCACAGGCCACCGGGCCCCTGCCAGCCGCTGAGTGAGAAGGATGTCACATCCTCATTAGCAACCACCGCGGTTTTACTTATTTTTTTCTCACAGAAACCCTTTTTGAACCCCCAGAACTCCAACCATTGTTGATGAAGCACTGTTAACTCCAACATTTCTGTCTTGTCTGGGGGTGTCATCTGAAACATGGCTCTCTATATCTTGGATGCCATCATGAAATGCCTGGTATGTGAAGTATACTGCAAATGTGATGTGATTCCCGAGGACAATTGGACTACAGTCTCGGTCTCGGCCATGGTCCGAGCTCCCCTAAATCGCAGCAGCTGTGTGGGGAAAGGGGATGAGCATTCTTCTGTGTTTGCGTTGTTCCTCCTCACACAGATATCTACTGCAAGAGAACAGAACACTGACCTCCCTATCAGCAGACAGAGACATTGTGCAGAGCAACACAGAGAGGCAAGCCAAGCCCTGTCATCTCACAGAATTGTAAAAAAAAATCAAGAAAATCACATTTGTGTTGCATCATTTTAATGTCTGGTTACAAATGGACTGGAAGTGAATGGTGTTTGAAACATCATTAAGTATGTACAGTGCCATTATCTAATTTAGCTTTAGAAACCACACAGACCTTAAAATATGTCTCTAGGTTAATCTGGGTGACAGAAAATCATAATTGTTACTTACTGTATAATCCAGTATACAGTATTTGAAAGGTAGAGAGTGTTCCATATGTAGTCCGTTCACTATTCCCTAGATTTGCATTTACTCAACCATTACCCCTTTGAGGTAAACTATGCAGGCTGCATAGTTGAAGAGGAGCAGACTGACAGGGTTAGGGTAGGAGTGCCAGAGAGTGTTTCAGTTTTGAGGTCGGAAGTGGGAGTTTTGACTTGTCTCTCCACAGTTTAGATCTGCAGAAGAGCCCTGACCCAACCAAGGCCAAGCTCCACCGTGCCCACTCTAAACAATTTCAAAACTTGAAAGGACTGTCTGTACTAGCTTTCTCCTGTTCTCAGCGAATCCCCCTAGAGGGGAGAAAGAGTTCTGCAGTTCCCTGAGTCATCTCAGTGTAGGCCTTACTAGTCTGTATTATGACAGTGCCCACTTTAAACAATTTCAACATAAAAGGACTGTCTCTACTAGCTCTCCCCTGTTCTTGTATAAACAGCTAATCCCCTTAGAGGACAGAAATAATACTGCAGCCTCCCAAGTACTCCTAGTGTAGGCTCTAGTTAGTATTCTGTATTATGACAGGAGAATTTACAGTAGCAGGCTTGATGTTTGGAAAATTCCCCCCAGCGCTTGGGAGTCAGGAAGGGTAAAACAGGAGGATGTGTGTCTCTGCGGGCTTGTTTGGAACGCCATGCAGGAGCCCTGGCCCTTCTAATGGCTAAACCATAGCACGTCATTCGGGTCACGGGGAGTGGAAGTTTGAACTGAGATCATTAAGTCCCTTTTTCACCTCTTCTCTCTCACTCTCTGTCTTGTGGCTCTCTATCTTCTTTAGTTTGTTGGCTTGGAAGCAGCACTGAGGAGGAATGGAGTGGGGGAGTCGCAGAACCTTTTTTTTCTGCCTCAAGTCTCTCTCTTTCTCTCCTTCTCTCTCTCTATTTCTGTCTGTCTGTTTCTCTCGCTCTCCCTCCTGCTCTCCTCACTACTTGTCCTCGTTCACTCTCTCTCTCTCTCTCTCTCTCTCTCTCTCTCTCTCTCTCTGTCTCTCTCTCTCTCTCTCTGTCTCTCTCTCTCTCTCTCACTCTCTCTCTGTTTTCTTAAGCGACAGTCATTATTAAGTAAATTCACTAATTATTATAATTCACCAGATATAATTAACATGAGCTGGTCTGTCTGTTTCTCTACATGACAAATATCAGATGTTTGACTGGTCACATTTTCGATTGTGTATAATCATTTAAACTTATTCCCTATATTTCAAGTGCCACTATATTGAACTTTTTTTATACAATAAGCAGGAGGAGTGGCATTACTTGTTTCACTCCTCATTAATTCATTTGAACCAGTAAAAGAGAACATGTCTGTAAAGAAAAACTTTATTGAATGGAGGATGACTGTGGTAAAACAGTGCCACCTATCGCACAGGATTGGTAACAAACATGAAGAAATGTTTATGCAACGTGGTGCTGCTTTACAGGGTCGAAACAGTGTCAGCATTTACTGTTCCGAATATA
Organism: Argentina silus; assembly: GCF_951799395.1. Lineage (NCBI taxonomy): Eukaryota > Metazoa > Chordata > Actinopteri > Argentiniformes > Argentinidae > Argentina > Argentina silus. The sequence continues at coordinate 6,039,242 of NC_139659.1, forward strand.
GTTTTATAGATTGATTATCAATAATGACAAATATTATGAAATTGTCCGAAACATTCTTAACTGTTCGACATATACATTCAATATAATTGTCCTTCAAGCTCATTAGTATACCAAGTTTGTTAGGGTCTAAGTATTGTACATCAGTGTAGTCATTTTTTACACATGCTATGGTTGATCATACAGATTAAATGAAAACAAGAGATGAGAAAATTAAAAAGTAAATCCATTAATATGTTATCAATCAATATCAAACAAGGTTTTAAAAATATCTCAAACGTTTTGAAGCATTCCCGGTTCAAATGTAATATAAATTAACAACTTTGTGCTGATCACACACTTTTCATATTAGAATATTAATGTATACAGTATAATATTAAAGTCTGAAACCCATCCACAACTACCCAACAAGAGCTTATTAGAAGACATTTGGTGGGAAGCAATATGCTCATGTAAATCTAGAGCTTTGTCAGAAATAATACATTTTGTGTCTAAACATGGTATATTTTATTCGTATTAGAGATTTTAAAAAAGGACAACAAAGACAAAATAATAAGAATGCCCAAAAGTGGAATAGCAACTTAGTATCTAAAAACAACCTAAATGTTAAAGTGATAGCGTGCCATTCTGGAATATGCTAGAGACTATCTGAACGATGACGTGACATTTAATGATGACATGACTACTCTTAAAGGGGCAATCTGGGATTCAAACAACATTACATTGTTTACAAACAGTGGAGTAAAACAACCTTATATTTTGGGTTCTGATTGAATTATGCTCATGAGGCATTTATACGGTTTATTCTTCAATAATCAACTGCTATATATAATTATAATTATAATTAAAAGTTCCAAAATGTACTGTATGTACTCATCCCAGATTGCCCAGATTATCCTCTCAGGTACAGAGTGTTCGTGCCCTCTATTTGTTGTCTCTGGGTCTGTCTCTTATCTTTCTCTCAAACTCACTCACACACACACACACACACACACACACACACACACACACACACACACACACACACACACACACACACACACACACACACACACACACACACACACACACACACACACACACACACACACACACACACACACATACACACACACACACACACACACTTCTTGCCAGCTACCAAATCAAAGATGTCAAACATCAGATCAATGAAGAATACACACATGGCTAACCATCAAACACACTATGTCTAGCTCCAAAACCCTTTACAAAATAAAAGTGATGGTTACAGAACATGGAAGCCTTTACATAACAATGAGGCTTTCACATGGCTTAATTTGTAACATTCCCTCTGTAGCAGTAGCAGCAACTCTGGCTCTTGGAGTTCTATTCTCTGGTTGTTTCTCTCCAAGCACAGCCATGGTAGAGGAGAAGCAGTAGTCGAACAGCTCCCAAACCAAAGCTTCCTCCGTATCTCCGTTTGCTTGCTGAAAAGTATAATTTCATGTTAGGAGGCCTGGGTCGAAAAGTATTTGAAATTCGAAATGTGATTGTTTGCTTGGGTATGCATGGAGCGCCAGATGGGCTGGATTCCATTGTGCCAGACAAACTCAATCAAGCACAGAGTAGTACATGACGATTTCAAATACTATCTGAATCCAGGTTTGCATGTTAGTCCTCTCCTGCTGAGGGCAAACAAGGGTCCACCATCGCCCATGAGGATTCTTCTTTGTACCACCTGGCCAACATGATGTGTGACTGATACAAGACACAATGGGGAGATCAGCTGATATAAAATGACCCCTTTACCCACGCTTTGTGCCTGGTCAGACAGCCACTCCTCTAACCCCTCCCTCCTGGTGTCTCATCACTGGTCCCCGGTCAGGCAGGGGAGGGCTGTGGGGCTCAGTGTTTGCTGGTGCATGCGCTCCAGTATGCGGTGGATGCTGCTGAAGCTGGGCCGGTCCGTGGGATGGCTGCTCCAGCACAGTCTCATCAGGTTGTATAGCTCCAATGGGCAGTTCTCAGGGCAACCCAAGATATGTCCATCTCGTACGTAGTAGATGACCTCCTCGTGAGCCATTCCATAGTAGGGCTGCATCCCGTGGGAGAAGATCTCCCAGAGGACCACCCCGTAAGCCCACACGTCCGACTCTGTGGTGTATCGGTTGTAGAAGATGGACTCTGGAGGCATCCAGCGGATGGGGATGGCATCGTTCTCATTGGCTTTGTAGTAATCTGCCGAGTAGATGTTTCTTGAGAGACCGAAGTCAGCGATTTTCACCTCCATGTCTTCGCCCACCAGGCAGTTGCGGGTGGCAAGGTCTCGGTGGACGAATTTGCGCTCGGATAGATAGGCCATGCCCGCCGCCACTTGTTTGGAGATGAAGAGCTGGTCATCGCTGCTTAGAGGCCCCACCTCCAGCTCAGAGGAGAAGCTGCGTCCGGATAGGCTGGCTCGGCTCAGGCTGCGCTGTTGGGCGGGCGAGCGTCGGCGGAGGTACTCATTCAGGTCGCCATTGGCCATGTACTCGAACATCAGACACATGGGCTTCCCCACAGCACACACTCCTGAGAAAGAGACACACACAAGAGTCAGCAAAGACAGAAACTGCCTGTCAGAACTTCAACCCTTTTCATCCTTTGATATATAACAATATAATCAGCTTTGTGTTAATAGGCTCAAACTATTTTTGACAGAAATGAAATTCTCTGCCCACCCATTTCAGGGTCCTTAAACCCAACATCCTCACAGCAGGCATAAACCAAATTCATCCAGGATACAGTTGCCTCTCCTTCTCTTATGTAAACTTAGCATGTTACCAAAATAACCCTCAGCTCCTGTTGACTCTGGGACTGGGGGATGTAATGCATGGTTTGTTCACGTCCGGGAGGTCATATGCAGGGCCAGTTCCCTAATTAATGAGTTACTCTATTTAGGGCACATTGGTGTAGTATGGTGCCCCAGAGTAAAGGACATCGAGTAATCTGATCAAGATGTCACAGTCTAATCTAAATACGGTACAGACGCTAATGCAGTTCTATGTTTGATGCATGTCAAATTATGGCAATGAGATCCCATGATGATGTCCCCTCATTCCATTGAAAGTAAGAATTACAGTGCTGCTGTCAACAGTGTTATTGATCCATACGTTATATAAGGCTTCCTTCTTTGGTGTCGAACTTGTCATGCAACACTGGCCTTATGATGTTGATGGATGTTAAAGGATACATATTTTACATCTTATTGTCAGAGGGTTCCTTATCCTGAAAGTATCCACCGCTAACAAAAAACAAGGGGAGTGACACTTTGTACAGTCAACTTCTCACATCAAATGAGCACATCCTTTCGTGATAGTCCCAAGCCATTGCATTTACCCCGAAGTCGACTCTACATGTATAATGCATCTACGGTTCCCTTTTACTGTAACATATGTGGGCCTAAATGTCTTAGTTATGCTTGTGTGACACCCTGTGGAGAGCTTACCTAGCAGTCTGACGATGTTGGGGTGGTCAAACTCAGCCATGAGGGCTGCTTCTCTCTGGAAGTCGTTCTGCATGTCGGTCGATGCCTCCTCCTTGAGCATCTTCACTGCTACCATGGTGAAGGGCTCTATCGGGAGCAGACCTGGGGCTCTGAGGATACAAATATACACACACCTTCAAAATCATAATACACACAATACACAAACTGCCCTAACCAGGGGCATGAGGGCAGAATACACACAATAGACAAGAGTGTTATAGATCATCACAGTAGACTGTAACACAAACCATAAGCATATTTTATAGGTCAGTTTTTCTCAAAGGTTTTGGAACCCCCTGGTATACAGTGCCTTCGGAAAGTATTCAGACCCCTTCAATTTTTCCACATTTTGTTGTGTTATAGACAAATTAATACCCCAGAATGACAAAGCGAAAACAGGTTTTTAGAAATACCAGTACATTTATTAAAATTGAAATACAGAAATACCTCATGTACCTAAATATTCAGACCCTTTGCTATGACACTCTTAAAATAATGCTTTTGCTATAATGCAAAAATGTTATCAACAAATCACTCAATAAGTTGAATTGAGTCCATCTTAATGCAAGGATAATAGTTAATGTAATTTTGGAATAAATATCTTTGTTTTTATAGGGTCTCTGATATGCATAGAAATGGGGTATTGTGTGTGGATTGATGTCAAATTCTTTTAATTTAATCCATGTTACATTGAGTCTATAACCCAACAAAATGTGGAAAAAGTGAAGGGGTCTGAATACTTTTCGAAGGCACTGTAGATCCTGGATATCTGGTCATCACGCATCATACACAAACAGTGTCCACTCTGCATGTGTTCTCCCTGGTGGACAAAACAATCTGCTGTGCTGAATCACAGCCTTGAGAAGTGTGACTCAATACAGTACCAGACCAGAGATGACCTTTCACATACGTTTGGGACGATTACATTGGTTCCATAGTTCCAGCCAAACTTAGTCAATCACAGCTAAGTTTTTGAAATGAAGAAAATGAGAAATATTGCACATACTGTACATACTGAGCCAAATATTGCACATACTGTACATACTGAGCCAAATATTGCACATACTGTACTCTTCTCGCATTTGCTCTGCTACCTATTGAGCAACGTGAGTGGGAGAGTGGAGATCGAGGCTATTTACACAGTATCCACATACAATATATTGGTGACAACCACTCCATCTAGAGAATCTGAATATCTGTCAGAACTAGCTCTAACAACAGGGATATAATGGCCACCTGAATGGAAGACATAACAGAGGCAACTATCATGGCAGCCTGATGACATGGATCCACACAGTCGATCTGAATATTGAATGCCTAGTCAGTAACCACACACACAGCTGCGCCATAATGGCAGCCGTTCAGGGAGGGCCTGGCATGCCATTTCAACCCCTACTTCCTGAAGCAGTCTCCTGAGTGTTCCTGGAGAAAGTCAACATGCATGTGTGGGGGGCTTATAAATAGCATGCTTTGGCCATCTTTGCTGACACACTCATGTCTACAGTGGGAAGCGTCACATTGGGGGCCCCATCTGATGAAGGGTTGATATTGAGTCCCAGGGTCTATTTAGAGGCAGGGGTGTGAGGCTAAGATATCCCATGCTGCTTCTTCCCAGGAGTCTCCCATATACTGGAGTAATTCCTCTGTGATGCCGTGGGATTACCGGGAGCAAGATATGACGATTCTTGGAGCTAGAGGTGCTCTACGGGCTCCAAAGGCCAAATTCTTATTTTGCCCAGTGACGACTTTGAGTCTGTTTTCAGATATTGGAATGATGGCACTATAGGTAAAGCAGCAATGAATAAAATGACTGATGAAGAAACCCACATATGTCTCTGCAATAGGAAACTTTTTATACCGGAGAATGCAAACACGAGAAAAAGAGTGATAGCATCAGTATTTATGTTTGTTTTGCTCCTCTCTCTTACTTAATAATACACTTCAGCTGGACATATAGGGGTAGTTCACCCAAATTACAAAATCACATATATGCCTTGCTTACCGTGAAAGTGGACTATGGAAAAGGAAATAATTCAATGCACACTTTGGTTCAGTTCATCTAGCCACTGTCACAAGCACTAGCATTTTGTAAACAAAAACCAACAGCAGTCAATCTCCCCAAGTTTCGCATAATTTCTAAACATTTTAAGATCAAATCATAGAAAAACAGGCTTTCCCTGAGACAGTCCACGATTATGTCTGACCCATTGTCAAAGTTGACGTAATGGCACTTTAACAATACAGACAAAAAACACCTGCAGAAATCACAGCCAGCAGCCCTTCTGACGCAGCAACCTTTGGAGGGATGAGGAACCTGATTTACCCTTTGGATATCTAGGTCTTATTAGACTTGGGGAATGTAATCTAATGTAACCAGAGTGTTTCTCTCTCTCACCTTGCCTGAAAGACCCTGCCGAAGGCCCCTTCTCCGATATCCCTGACATACTCAATGTTGTTCCTGGGGTACTCCAAGGCCAGCAACTTGGAGTTCAGCAGCAGGGGCAGTCTCTGGTACATGGGGTTGGGATGGAGTCTGTCCAACAGCAGCTCAGAGGGAAGAGCCGTCAGGGTGGGAGTCTCCATCACTCTGACAGATATAGGAGATGGAGGTATATCAACTCTAGATATTAGGAGGAGGAGGTATTGTAGAACTATATCAACTCTATATCAGGGGGTAGAACTATATCAGGACTGAGAGTGTGAAAGACACAGAAGATGGATATCAGCCCTTAGACACAGAAGACGCAAGTCTCAGGAACACTTAGCTCCTGGCTTCAAACTAAGGACACAGTAACAGCTTCTAGTTTCATTGCATCATTGCAAATGCCCAGCCCCCTACCTCTTCCTGCTCCTCCAGGCCTTCCTCCTCCTCCGACACATGAGGACCAGGATGGTGAGGAACGCCGTAGCGGCGACGCCAGCCAGGAGGCAGATGATGACACTCATGGAGTAGGCCGGAGACACAGATGGAGGGAGGAGGATGGTAGGGGTCTGCCGGGGGTACGAGGACTCTGAGGTCTTCACAACTGAGGCAGAGACAGAAAGTCAACAAAAAAAGCCTTTTAGAAATAAACATCAAACCTCCATTGGTAGCTGTGTTGGTCATTTGGGGCTGAATCATCCATAACTTGGGATACAAGCATGGAATTTGATTGCAACAGTCTCCCATCCTAACATGAGATCCACGTAGGTACTGTAACTTGAATATTCGTGAAAGTCTCCCATTGAAATTAATGCATGATCTATGCAAAAGTCCCCTGACACGCACAGATCTGAAGTAAGGATTTGTGTCTGTGGTGCGCACGGTTCTCAAGTTAACATTCAAGCCTGAGTGTAGCCTATATAAAAAGATGAGGAGGACGCTTTTCTGTTCCTCATTCTACTTTCTTCTGCTCACCCTCCCCACACTTCGGAACACTGCAATATTCCCAGCGGATGTTGGGGTTGGTTGTGTAACACCATGGCTTGTTGCTCTCTCCCCCGGGATTGCGGCAGTGGTTCTCAGCATTCCGGAGCTCAGGGATCACGTCCACAGAGAGACGATGCAGGTGTGTATCCTATATACAGTGGGAAAGAAATACAGTGGCTCTATTTTGGCTCTATACTCCAAAAGTTTGGACATGGAATTATTCACTGTCTAAATACTTACGAAGGGCAACGTAGTTATTTATTAAAAGAGCACAGAGGGAACAGAGAGTACAACTCTACAACAATATCTACATTTCATCTTTTGAGTGTGTTATTGAAAATGATCAGTAATGTATTACTGTAAACCATTTACACCAGAGCATCGACCCAAGTAATTCTAAGGTAATATCTAGGTCATGTTTGGTGTAAATGGGTCAACCCGGGTATTACCCATCTCGGGCACCTACAGTAGCACAATACCTGGGTAATTCCTGGGTCAAACCTTTCAAACCTGGTAATACCTGGATTATTTGGTCTGAATGGGGCTTTAAAATGTCGACTATATTGTAGAATGTGTGGTTATATCAGACCAGGGTTGACATACAGTGTTATACATACAAGCTACAATGTAGTTCTATGGGCGAGGTTTGAATATTTAGTACTACTTCATTGGTTTCATTCCCCCATTGGGTAAGATAAATCAAATGCACCTTGACCCGGGTCTGATGTTATTTTTTCAATGTCAGTACAATTATACTGGTCCATTGGGACCCCATCCCAAAGGCATGCTGTACCGTATTCAAGCCCTTTTCCCTCTGATTCCTGAACTAACATTTGTTCATTGACATCATGAGTATGTCATTGGAGAGTCCTTGGACATATGGCACATCTGTAAGCAGTTCTGAGGTGACATTAGCAAGAGGGCAGTATATTTTGTCATGTGTAATTACATTAAAGTTGTTGTTTGTTGAAAAAGACACAAAGAGGCGAATTAGGGTGATGTAATGATCCTCATATACAGAGCATAAACTAATTGGTGTGTGTGTGTGTGTGTGTGTGTGTGTGTGTGTGTGTGTCTGTGTGTGTGCGTGCGTGCGTGGGTGTGTGTGATCGAGAGAGCATGTGTGTGCATATGTGTAGAGAAGAGCCTGTAAGTGCATGCGTGTGAGGACTAATTGCTTCCAGAACAGGATGTGACACTGGGAGCCCCTCCCTCTCTGCTGATCCAGCAACCCCCCCCAATCCCTCAACCCCCCTAAACACTCACACACACACACCCTCACACAGACACACAGATACACAGACACTAAGACACACACACACACACACACACACACACACACACACACACACACACACACACACACACACACACACACACACACACACACACACACACACACACACACACACACACACACACCTCTGGCCCACAAGCCCCTCTGCTCATTTACTCTGAGAGAAGGAGAGAGGAGCCTTTTGAAGGAGAGTGCTGTATGCTCTCATTGCGGGGCAAAGCGTACATCACAGAGTAGATGTTTTACCTGCTGATTCCATCGCTGACAGGGAACACCAGAGCTTGTAACACTGAGGGTGCCTTGGTAATACCGTCCTTTCTCATTGTAACAATTCACTGTTGAGACAAAATCAGAAATATTCGGCTACAAGAGGAGATTGTGGAGAGATGTTGTTCTCATCAAGATTTTATATTTACATAAAATATTCATAAAAGTATGACTCTCTCAGCACAGACGAATAGGTTATGAAACCAGACTTACTTGTAATTTGATCTTTCTTGATATCTGAAAAGTAAGAAAGATTGATTATTTTTTCAGAAAGGAAACATGCTGATTTATTGTTGTGCAAAGGATGTTAAATCAATTAAATTACACATTCCCCATGACATCACCAGCCTACACTGGCCTGACATGGTCCCTGTCCAGAAACAACCTCTAGCCCTGGACACTTGAGATCTGAAAGGAACAAGTTTAAAAAATGATGATGAAAATTCCACCTAGCCTATCAAGAGGCCAAGGCGGATCAAGGATGAACTTACATAATGTCTATACCTGTCCTTTCAGATGTACAGTCATGTGCAGATATATTGTAATGTCTAGGGGAGTATGATCTAGGGCAACGGAATTCGTAGCTTTTCATACAAACCGCATTGTAAGATTTTGTAAGACGAATTGTGTGTTCTGCTTTTTGTATGAATTCATACAAATTTGATCCTGTTTGTCTAGGGGGTTGTTGCTGGACAGGTTCAGGTTTTTGTGAGAGTCGAATAAGGGTGGGACATCCTCAATTGTGATGACGCCAAGGGTTGAAGTCAAGGGTGAATCACATAGGAACCCGAAAAAAGGCCAGCACTTACTTGATTCAGTTTAATTTGACAGCATTCAAGATAACATGCCAACATAAATGACACACCACACAAACGTTTCGGCTTTCACCTACCTTAGTGTGTGTGTGTGTGTGTGTGTGTGTGTGTGTGTGTGCGCGTTGGTGCAGGTGTTTGTTCGTGCTCTGAGCGTGCGTGTGTGTGTGTGTCAGAGCTGCTCTTACCGAGGAAGGGGACTTGAGTGCAGGCCCCTGGCGCTGTGTGTTGGCTGGGTAGGGCCATGCAGTTAGGCAAGGGGATACTCAGGCCAGAGGAGTACAGGCTTTTATGAGAGTTCTCCATGTGCAGCCACTCCTTATGACAGTACATATCCTTGACAGCTAGACAGTGCTCCCTGGAAGAGAACAGAGAAAACCACACTGGATCCAAAGATGGTGGCCAAGAGATGATCTCAAAACCACCTACTATATCATTGTGAATGTTTTCCATTTAGGCACCAAATCGCTCTAGAATGACATTGTGTTTGTGCACCCCTAAGCTAAAAAGTCAAACCACATATCATATGTTGTATATAGGCTTTGCACTGCACATGGTGATAATTACTTTCTCATTTATGTTTTTGAGCTACATTACTTGAATCAGGGTTGGGAGCAGGGTAAGTACCTGCAGACTGATTTGGTGTGGGCCTGTGGCCAGTGGTATTTTCTTGAGTATTTTCAGACTGGTTTGGGGCAGGACCATAACTAGATTATTACCTGTGCAGACTGGTTTGGGGATGGGTCCTACCTGCAGACCGGTTTGGGGGCGGGCCCCAGGCCAGATGGATTGCAGTCCTGGAAGGTGAGATGGCAGAGCAGGGAGCGGGCCGCAGGGCTACAGAGCGTGCTCAGTCCGTCCAGCTCTGTCCATGCGCTCTGAGCCAGGAACTCCTGTGTATCCTCAGGGTCGATCAGCGAGGAGTTAAAGAAAACCAGTGCATCACTGCGTAACACGCCTCGACACACCTCCCCATGGTACGCACTGCAGTACCCGGCACTGCCTTTGTATAGCCTGCACACAACACATTCAAATAGCAGGAGTCTTAATTAACTGGAATGTATTGGCTTGATTTTCTCTGAAATGTAAATAACATATTTAAGCATTGATTGAGTACTGTATGTCTGTTTTGTTTTGTAAATGACCCAAACTATATGCACTCATGTTATATGCACTCATTGTCAGAGATGTTTCTAATAATTGAAATGACATACTGTCTGGGGATGACATATCATACAAAATAGAGGCATGAGGCAGGGATTTAATTTAATTTCCACTCTGTGTCTTTCAGAAGTGTCTTGGATTTGCAAAACCTATTTACAATGGATTGAAGCCTTGCCAAAGTGTTTACTCTTGCACTCTCCACACTCTCTCTGTCTCTGCAATGTGTGTGTGTGTGTGTGTGTGTGTGTGTGTGTGTGTGTGTGTGTGTGTGTGTGTGTCTGTGCCTGCGTGCATGAATGTGTAAATTATATGTGTAAAACCCATCTCCAGTCAACATGGCGGTGTGTGTAACCCTGCCGTAACTTGGTCCAGATGTTGACGTGGAGTAGACAGTTCACCGGGGTTCACATCAAACACACACCATATGTGCCTCTGTGTTCGCATGGCAACACATTTATTTACAAAGCCTGAGTGTTTATTGTCACAATGCACTCCACAGGAAGCATACTATTCTCATTTCTTGGAGTGTATTCCTCAAACAAAATAACCCCTTTCTATGATTGCATTAGACACTCTTCCATCTAACTGCCTGCGTTAATAGCCTGTGTAATGTTCATCATCATCGTTCCATTCATTTAAATGTCACTTACAAAGGCTGGTAAGTGCCCTGAAGAGTGGCTCTTGATAAAAGAGAAGGATGGCTGAAGGAGAGAATATTCTCCACAGCAGAGGAGAGGAAAGGAGGTAACTCCTTCTTCTACAGAATATTTTCCACAGATATTTGGGTATAATGCTGTACTTTCTGGTACTTTTCCTCAAAGAATGTAACACATCTAGTACTGCAACAATATTTCACTAAATGGTGCTTGCGTTTCGTATAATGAATACCAAAGCAAATAAACAACTTATCATCAGTTCTTATCATTTCACTACCATTCTACCATTAATTTGTACATAAATACCTGAGAAGAAAAGAAGGTTATGCTCATACAACTCTTCTTTGCAATGGAGAGCTTCACCTTACAATACATAGTAACCTGGTAATTGCTTTATTGTAAAACAAAGCACAACCAGAAGGTCGATCTTACCTCCATTCTATGGGGAAGTGGCAGGATCCCGAAACCAGCAGAAACGGCACCGCACCCAAGAAGAAGAGAGAGGTTAGTCCACGGCTGGTCAGTATAGAAACCATGCTTGTGTACTGTCCAAAGAATTCTTGTGTGGTGGTGGTGGTCGTGATGGTCTGGGAGGCCTGTGTGTGTGTGTGTGTGTGTGTGTGTGTGTGTGTGTGTGTGTGTGTGTGTGTGTGTGTGTGTGTGTGTGTTTGTGTGTGTGTGGATAAGTGTGAGTGTGTGGGATAGAGGGGCGGGGAAAAGGGTGGCATTGCCAGGTGTGTGTTTTAACAGCCTTGCATTACTAGTCCAATCTAGGGGTAGGGGGAAACACTAAGGTCTGGGTGAAAGGCACCCTTTAACGTTTTCCATCGCTTGTATTTAAATATACACAGAATGTGCTACGGAATCATGTAACCTAAAGATGATCATTAGCTGGCATTTCCTTGAAATAAAAACATCATCCCACCAAATGGAGAGTGGGGGAAACAACAGGGTTGAGTCAAAGACACAGCTGAAGACACTCACGAGACACAACAGACACATAGCAGCTACCAAAACATTGGCCGACGCATAAACATCAACAGGAACATTCTTTTGGAACTGAAGACAGTTGGTACTGCTAAAAAGCCACAGAGATGCCACACGATATGTAGTTTGCTTAAGCAAAAATCTCAAGATGGAGAAAAACATGTAAAATATCAAGTATATTCTTATATTGCTTATAAGTAATATGGTCAAAATACATTGCGTTCCGTTATGGAAGCATCGACCATCAGTCGCTCCCACAATTGCTTATGAGACATGCTACATGGGCTACATCATGTCTGGCTCGTGGGGCTGGAGTGCAAGTATAGGCTTTAAGTGTATTTCCATCTGTCTGTGGCGCTAGCAGAGCCATCAGATCAAAACAACACAAGTTGAGTCTGTCACAAGTTGAGTCTGCCCAAAGCCTCTCTGACAGCACACTTCCGTTATGGGCCTGGTGCAGCACAGCCCAACCCCGATGGGACACAAACATTCTGCTTACATGATGGGCGCCATGTAGTTTGGAGGTAAGTCTATCAGTAGTTCTATTGGGAGTTTAGCTTCACCTACCTGTGACAGTGACCTTGGCTGGGGCTTTGACTGTCTTGGCCCCGGCACTGTGTTGGTTCGAGGCCAGGCAGGTGTAGAGAGCTGGTTTGTTCACCACAACATGGAGGACTGACAGGATCACCTCTCCCACCATAGTCTCCTCCACCGAGCCCTCAGAGATCTGTTCCAGTGACACAAGACTACTAAATGACTGTGTGTGTGTGTGTGTGTGTGTGTTTGTTATCTTTACACAGTTAAGGACATACACGTGTTTTAAGACAAGGGGGTGATACAAATTACTTGTATTAGAATTCAATGTATATCCAAAAGTCTGTCATCACACTTATGCAAAGTATATCTCCTTATGCTTATTATGGAATAGATAAAAACAGTCATGTGTGAGAACCTCCTGGCCTTCTGGATGAACCGATCAAAGTGCTGATTTTACTGATCTATATTTGACAGTGTGCTCAGTGGTCTTCTTTTAGAAAGTGGTTCATCCGGCTAAAGGAAATTAATGACTTGAGCAAGCTGCCAAAATCTCTATCCCACGGAGTCATTTTAATCATTACACCAATATCCCGCCACAAACTGCTTCACAACATGTATTTACAGCTCAACTGACCCTATAATCAACAGCTAGCAGAGAGGATCTTGTCGACAAAATAGTTTGACAACTATGACAAAGCATACTGTTTGTGCTTGATCTAATACTGGCAGGAAACAGCAGCCAAAGCTGCATTGATATTTCATTGGTTTTCTTTCCAAGCACAATAGAATGAATGGAATAATCCCAAAAGTGCACCTAAAGTTTTACATTTGATATAAAACAAATAAGTTATTGATCCCAGTTTAACTACAGTGCATTCGGAAAGTATTCAGACCCCTTCAATTTTTCCACATTTTGTGATGTTACAGCCTTATTCTGCATAATAACACATTTTCAGCCCTCTGCTGACCAAGTGTGTTTAAAGTGTGACATGGGGAGACCTATACAACTGTACTATACAACTGCAGCGTCAAGACTCTCTGAGTCTTTTTCATCTTGTCTTCAATAACAGTCCTCTCTCTGGTAATTCATTACCAAATCAGATAATAGGCCTTCTTATACCCTTCTCAAAAAAGATACAATTAGCATTCACCAGTCATTGCTTTAACTGGAGTAGGGTATATCTCCAGTATCTATAGGCATCCAAATTAGAATTCCTATTCTGTTTTTATCCCTGATCAAACAGCAATGTTGTCAAGGCCATTAACTGAAGAGGAATGGTGTTAATCTTGCCATTGGCCTGGGTATCGACTGTGCCTGCAGATTTCAGAGAAGACTTTGATATCAACAATGCCTAGGAGTAATGTGTTGTCTGACATTTCACCTGATCTCTGCTAAGGACCCGGCTTTGAGATGGCCAAGGTTGTGCCTGCTCAGGTCACAATTATTTTTGCCTTGACATGTCTCTATGGAAGAAGAACAACAACAACAACAAGAAGAAAAGGAGGAGGAGGAAGAAGAAGATACAGGAGAAGAAGAGTAACAAGAAAAGAGGATAAGGAAGAAGAAGAAGAGGAGGAGTAGTAGTAGGAAGAAGCATATGGAGAAAAATAGGAGGAGTTGGAGGAAGAAGAAGAAGAAGAAGAGGAGGAGAACAGATGAATACCTTGTATTCATACTCACAGTATTCCCATTCTCCAGCCAGGTGATGGTGGGGATAGGATTCCCAGTGGCGTTACACTCTAGTGATACCTTACTTCCGAACGCCACTCTCTTCTCTTTAGTGACCTTCAGTATCCTAGCGGGAGCTAAACAAACAAACAACAATTATACAACGGTTAGATCCGGCAACTCTGACTGGCACAACCTTATTGGTTAAAAGGTGCATTCCAGCCGTGCTCAAACAATGATAACTTTATTGTTCTATTTGAATGATCACTGCACACAATGTGACAATAACGATTTCTCCCTGTCCAGGCTTATCTCACAAAATGCACTTCACCTCGATAGGAAATAAAGATTAAGGCTGATTTTACTTTGCTTGCAGCACAGTGAACCCATTTGATGGTTATAATGTTTCCAATTTTGAATTGCAGTTCCATCAGTGATTCCCTTGTCACACTGAAATGCACCAAATAGCAGCAGTCACATCTGGTGACACCCCTATTGCTACCCCAGATACTGCATATCACTAAATTTGATATGATACCCAATAATGTTAAAAGCTTTTATATAAGCAATAACACACAACAGGGTGTACGATAGCCAGATGTTTTACAGTATTTCAGACCTTTGGACTTACTCTGTACTTCTATTGTGACTGGTTTGGAAAAGGCAATACCAAAGCTGTTCCTCGCCACACATTGATACTCTCCTGCATCTTCTTTCTTTATATTATGGATCTTCAGTGCACCATTATCCAAAATGATGATGCGATCGCTGACCTGTTGGTAATATTTGGGAGGCCAAATTCACACAATACAATGAAGAAAAACTGAAATACTTAGCAATCTCATCATGGAAATGGCTGCACTACACAGCCATGTAGATTCACTGTAATTTATATTAGAGACAACACAGTCTCCAAATTATTACATTCTGGGAGATCGTTTCTGCAGACCAGGAAATATGGCCTGTGGGATCGCATTATCTGGCTACACCAGCGTTTGACCACCTGTTTTGACGTAAGAGTAACGTGAATTACGACTTGCAACATAGTTAATGCAGCATTAGGCATAACTTCGACTGGTTAAGTTTCGGCATTAACTTTGACTGGTTAAGTTTAGGCATTAACTTCGACCGGTTAAGTTTAGGGTAAGTTGTCAGGGGAAGGCATTAGCAAATATTAGTCTAAGTAACAACAAAAAAATAGTGTCCTCAGCGTGATTCAAACCAGCAACATTCAGGTTACTAGCCAAGTGGTTTCTACCCCACTACCTCGTAATATTGCATTCTGCCTTCCATATTTACCTGCCAGTATAGCTAGAAAATACAATCCACCAGATCATATTCTTTGGTCTGCAGAAACAATCCCCCAGAACGTAATAATTTGGAGACTGGGTTGATTAGAAACTATATACTTCTGACATCTGATAATATTCTAATACTGTATCTACAGTATATATAATAATTGTAAACATGCATTATTGTTTTACAGCTATTTTCTCCAAACAAATCATCAGAGAGGATTCAATGTCTACGAAGAGAGAATGGAGTCTGTTTGTGTTACCTGGATAAGATCCTTATCTTTGATCCAGGAGATGTCTGGTTTGGGGTTTCCCAATGTCACGCATGGTAACACTGCCTTCGCCTCAATCAGTAATGTTACGTTTGTGGCGTGTCTTTTGATCTGTGGCTCTGAAAGAAAAATTCTGATTCCAGTAACTTTATTTTTTCCTTGAGGGAGCTTCTTGTTTGGAGTGGTAGGCAACACACATGTCTCAGTGCTAATCCACACCACCTGTCGCCATTACAGTGCCAAAAATCAGCCACAAACTGAAGTTCTTAGATCATTGCAAAGTACCCTCAACCATCGGACACTGAGGGTAAGGGCTAGTCAGCCAACTGGCACTGTTGGCATGTTTTGAATATTGGAAGGTTCACACTATCTTGATTGACAAGGACAGTTAGGTTAAACGGGATTCTGTTAAACACGCTTCAAACTGATTATCATTGCCACACTCTCAAGTATGCAATATAGAAATATCTGAAACTCCTTGAAATTCAGGTACATCAGGTCATGATACTATTGGAGTATGTTACACAATGCTAGAATCTGGAACAATCCAAACTATACAAAGCAGGGGAACACGTGTTTCAAACACATACTCATCTTAAGTTGCAATGCTCCACAGCTTTTGGCAGGCTGTCCAATGCCATTAGTCGCGATGCAACAGTACTCTCCATTGTCCGTGTCTCTCGCATTGGGAATGATCAACATTTGGCCATGTTCTCTGGTGATGTAACGGGAATCATAGTATCTGTAGGACATTGGACACAGAGATATAAAGCAATAAACTGTACCTTAGAACATTTTACACAGTATGGTAGCATACTTCAGCAAATTCAGTATTCTAAGTTTTCTACCTGTGTTATAACACTGTAATGACTCTATTACAACATTATATTAAGATAGCATTTTAGCTATTGCTTTGTAATTACATACAAATATAATGTTTTTTGTTTAGTTTAAGTAGACATTCAGTTGAAGAACTGAGTCTATGCACTCTTAGAGATGCTGCTGGGTGACAGGGATTGTGGGTAGACTCTTACGGGATGGGGTAGTTGTTACGTGTCCATGTGATGTCAGCTGGAGGTCGTGAGTCGACCTCACAGATAAACGTAGCGTTGTGATCCAACAAAACGTCTACTGTCTCCAGCACAGTGATGATGCGGGGTGCTGAGGAATAGAATAAAACACATCACACTCACTTCAAACAGTTGATTCATTACATGTTATCATAGCACTGTCTTAGAGTGTAGGGCAATACAGATTGTACTTGTTGACAGTAGGCTTTAGCATCAGTCGTTGTGCAAACCCATTAACCACGTTTATGAATGTCTGAGTCAGTCTTCTTGGTTTTACATCCTCCTCCATGGACAATAATGTCACCAAGTACAGATAACAGCTGGATCACTTTAGCCAAACGGTCTACATTCCTTGCATTCACATTTGGCGGTCGACGTCCGGCTTGCTTGTTTATTTGTGTAATCAGATCAGAGGCTAGCACTCGAGCATAAGACGCCGCTCTGCCCGACCTCAAGAAAGGAGTGAACTGCTTATTATGACTACTTGTGAAACGGTGCTTTCTCAGCAACATAACAACATAGCTGGAATACTGGACTCTGTGCTGAGTCATGAACAGATGACCTCACATCAGGTCAAAGAGAGCAGCAGCAGGAGTGCTCGGAATGGGGGTGACAATCTAATGGCATCACCACCAAGTCGATTTCCTGTATGTGCAAATATACTTGGCCAAATAAAAGAATTCTGATTCTGATTCTGATTCTGATTCTGATTCTGATTCTGACCAGAGGATACGACCTGGAGGAACACAATGTTGATGTCGACTCGAGCCTGTGTGTGTGTGTGAGTGTGTGTGTGATGGGTCAGCATTTCCTAGTCTCTCAGTTTGTTAGGCCTTTGGTGCCTCCATGTACGAAAGGTAGCACCAGTCCAATCATCGTCATAAAACGAGACTGCAAGCATAACAAAAACTTCTATTAGAAATTGGCCAAAAATCCGACATCAACAAACTTTTATCATTGATACATGACTGAGAATACAATCTCACTGAAGGAATGTCAAGAGCAACGTCAAGAGCAATAGACAGCTCTTTGGTCAGCAGCACTATATTTTACGACTATAAATATCAGCAGTCCAACCATGGCCTTCATTAGTTGAAGAATCTCAGGCTCTTTCATCTTAAAAGCTTGTTATGTGATTACTAGTCTTAAAGAGGGATTATAGTTAGCCTAGAATGGACACTGCTTCAATTCACACACTAATCATTATCAGTGTCAAAGGCTATTCTTGTGGTTTTGTTTTACATGTAAAGAACAAGATCAACCCTCTTGTTTGTCATACAAATGCCATATACTGATGTTTTGAGCAGTGATAAGAAACACTGAAGCTCTGCATCCAACAGGGCTGCTACAGAACATCAGGCACGTCAAATTCATGGTCTTGAAATGGGCTAGTTACCTGTTACCTGCTACATCGACCACGTGAGCAGCAATGTTGGGCGTCTTTGCAGTGCAATTCTAGAGTCTATATCGACAAATGTGAGAAGCACACCAACCCATAGTAATCACACAGAAAAAGCAGCTTGTGTTTCTGGACTGCCACATTCCTGATATGTAGCAGATAAAAAAGCACACAGCCTCCATAAGAGGTGGCAGAGGTCTTCAACTCCTCGCTCAAGAAAAGCTACCAATGTGTCCTCTTCCATCTAGTCCCAGTATGTGTGTGTCAGTGTTCCTGTCCTCCCCTCCTAGTGTGTGTGTGTGTGTGTGTGTGTGTGTGTGTGTGTGTGTGTGTGTGTGTGTGTGTGTGTGTATGTGTCCATTCTGCTCCAGGGTGTGTGTGTGGTGTGTGTGTG
Source organism: Argentina silus (assembly GCF_951799395.1). NCBI lineage: Eukaryota > Metazoa > Chordata > Actinopteri > Argentiniformes > Argentinidae > Argentina > Argentina silus. The sequence goes on from NC_139659.1 coordinate 6,057,954, forward strand.
TGTGTGTGTGTGTCAATGCCAGTGACCTTGACTTGGCCATGAAGCTGCGCTGGTCAGGGGCCAGGGTCGCTGGCTCTCATCAGACCCCTCTCTGCTACATCCGGACTCTCTCAGCTCCATGGCAGCTATCTATTTAGACACTTCAACACTGGGCTCCATCAATTGGGAATTAGAGTATGAACTAGGTCTTGGGCTACAGGGGCTACAGGGAAGCAGGTCATATTCACAAACACTGTAAACTAAAAACACTTATAGGGCTAGAACACATTTTTAAAGCAGGAATATAAAGTCACTCTGACTACCAAGTGAGTCTAGGCCTGAATACTACCAGGAGAGTCTTGCTATTAGGACTACCTCAAACAAACTACCAAGACAGCTAGACATGGGTACTACCTCAAACTAAGTGAATTGATGCAAGAACACATTTGGTTATCATTTTTATCAACAAAAACGTTCATTCCGGAAACCTCCCTTGCTTCAGTCTATGTATAGTCACTAAATTGTATCTTTTCCTAACAGAGAAGTTTATCTCTAGTGTTCACCAGTTTTACATCCTGAGTCAGTTGGCACGCATGCTTATCTCCAGAGTCCAGTGCAGTGCAAGCCTGGGCTCTGACGCAATCTGTGCGCCTGTATCTGCATGTGTTAACTGGCCCTCCTTGGACTTTGCAATCCAACCTAGCTGCTTCCGCTGGGGGTGAATCAGGGGAAATGTCACCTGTTCCCCCTGAACATGTCTGAGAGATGCCAAGGACTCTCAAGAACCCAAAACAACCCCCTTAGCACCTTGCCTCCATGCACTTGTGCAGATCTGAAAGTATTAGATAGGTGTAAAGCAATATGGGAGAGAAATATATCTGGTCTATCGAGAGCATAATCTAGCCACTATGAACATGTTTAGACCTATCCAATCCCCTCAGATCTCCTGTACACAAGAGTGTAGGGGATCAGGGTTGATTTGGGATAAAGGGTCTTCGTTGCCCCTGCGAATTACCATCAACTACACTACTCAAAACCTAGACATGTAGAATATGGCATATGACATGTTCTTATGTAAGTGATAATCGACAACGAAACAGTTACTTTCCTCTTCACAGAGGGGCGAGACAGGGTTGTAATAAATAATCAACGCTTTGGAGGTGTAAAATGGCCTGAGGCGCCACCTCCGCAAAGCTAACTACAGTTAGATAGTAAGCTAGATTGCAACAAACTGTCTGAGCTGTACAAATGATTCACACCATGGGGTGTACACTTTTAATTCAGCTCTTAGCCAGCCAGCTAGCTACTGTTGCCATTAGCCAGCCGGACGTAATGTGACGCTACTGGTATCGTTCGCCAGCGAACATATAGTACCAGCTAGCTGTGATCACATTCCCCTTCTGCCCTTGTTGGACATCCATGTAGGACAACCACACAAACCATCAAATTCCGGTTTGTGTGGTTGCCAGAGTTGGTTTTGTAACTTTGTCAGTCATGTGGATAACATGTAAACTCTGAGCCCCGCTTCAATATTAAGCGCATTAGTTTGGAGCGGTGAGGAGGCTATTCCTGGGTCTACATGTGCGTTTATAGAAAAATAATCAGCACCCTCTCGAGCAATCACAATTGAGTATTCAACAATGCCATGGTATAAGTTGTAACATTCAATAGTGCTCTATTCAGTTTATACATTTGTTCAAATGAAAAGCTTTCAATTCCATGACTTCAAAGGAAATGAGCCACATCATAAGGTCATGTATTGTTCCAATTTGAAATTGTGTATGTGAGAAATGTTTCTGAACTTTCCATGATGTCAACTGATTTTGAAACAGAACAGCTAATTGTACAGTAGATGCAGATGCCCACACATTCAAACAGTCATGACACAAATATGCTCTCCAAAAAAGCAGTCCTGCGTTAAAGCCAAAACGAGGATTACCCAAACAGTTCTTCCAATGTTGAGGGTGAATAATTGTGTTGTTTCACATATCCTCGACCGTGTCTCCGCTTTCCATATGTTCTTAAATATCAAATACATTTCTAACTGGAGGGAACTGCGTATAGAACAACTGCGGAGATAGAATAACATAATGTACATAACATAAGGCTCTGAAGTTGTTAAATGGGAGAACAACTAACGGTATGCTTTGAAGTTGTCCAGTGGTTTAACAAAATGACCTATGGTACAGTATGCTGCTCCCACTGTGCTACTTGAATACGGTATGAGATGAGCTAATTCCCTTGAACTAAATAATGTTCTAGTAGGACATGATGAAAAGGTTTGGAATGAAGACCTTTGCACAGTTGCAGTTGAGGGGTCAGGCTTTCATCAGTATGGGTAAATCAAAGTGTGTTCTAGGGTATCATTAATTACCTTTGATGCAATAGCATTTGCTTTAGTTTATTGTTGTATGTTTTTTTGTTGTTGATTTTCTATGCTAACTACTTATAGGTCTCTTTGGTGTACAATCCTCATTGAGCACTTTTTTTTCATTTTCTTTCCATAAGTCCCTTGGGGTTTCTTGTCTTCTCTTGCACAATACAGGTCCCTTGGTCCTTGTTTTTAACACACTGTTATTCAAAGTTCCAAAGAGGATTGACGTGATATTTCAGTATTATAACACATCAGATCACTTTATCACACCCATAACACCATTACACCCATAACACATGTACATATATTAGGGTACACAATCATACCATGGCTCAGATACTTAGCTAAAATATGAGCTATGACATATCGGTATGGTATATGCAGGAAGGGTGCCTAGGTGCCAGGAGCACTGTACCTTATAACCTATTTTAACATACAGTACAACACATAGACTTCTGAGACTAATGGTCAAGTTAAAGTCATTAAAGAAACACAACATTTGTCACGTCAGTGAGTTTCACTTCATTCACAGTTACTCTCCAAACAAATACCTGTAAAGTTATGGCTGGCTCTGCTAGAGCATATCTGACAAACATCTCAAGATGCTTGAAAAAAATCCACTTCCCAATAACTAACCTCCATCTGCTGTGGAATTCATACCCACCGCCATCAATGCCGAGAAACAATGACAAGAACCAGGCATGATTAGTTCCAGTTAGTGAAGCGTTTAAGACAGAACATGGCAGGCAGGCAGGAAGGGAACAAACCTCTCTGTACTCCCTGGCTGGTGGTGATATGGGCCAGAAGGAAGATCTGAAGAAGTGGAATGTGTTCTATGAGCTTCATACTTATTCTGAGAAGGATTCGTCTCGATCAGCCTTTTACAATCCCATCTGTGCGGTTTTGGGAGTTTGAGATCCTGGCGTTGACTGTTTTTTAGGACAATAATTCTTTAGACAGGACAGTCTGTGTGAGTCCAAGGCCCTGTCATGCTAGCTAGCTAACTGACAGCGCTCAGGGGTTCTGTTTTTTCCCCTCTCAGTGTTGTCTAAGGAGATAGACAGCAGCAGCTGCTGTGTTATTACTCATGGGCAGTCATGGCACATCACTGCTGTATAGCCATAGCTATAGCCATCCCTGTTGGATGTTTGCTTATACAGTAGCGAAGAATTAATCTCCGTGGCTATAGTTAGTATATCCACTCAAATACCCAATGTGACCACTGCAAAGTATAAAGGGACATAAGTGGATATAGTGTTAGTGTCAGTGAATGTCCCTAACTGTGTAACACCCATTGAGAGACCCAAAATAAACTGGGTTGAAAACCCAATCACGCACTTCCACAGAGAGACACAGACACAGACACAGACACAGACACAGACACAGACACAGACACACACACACACACACACGTACACACACACACACACACACACACACTGATACTCACACACACACACACTTACACTGATAGACACACACACACACACACGCACACACACAACGTAATAACATGTCTCTGGCATACACACCCTGTCAGCCTTTGAATGGGGCTGTCCACCTGTTGTTTGCCACCCGGAGACCTCAGATTTATTTTAAGCAAGGAATGACATTTCCCAAAGCATTTGTTTGCTTCCCATCCACACAGCTTTGGCCTTGTATGGGCATTGTGCTCCCATGTTGTGTGTATTTTGGCATATTTTTGTGTACTTTTGTCCGTGCATGAGTGTGCACACGTGTGTGTGTGTGTGTGTGTGTGTGTGTACACTGTATGTGTGCTGTTATGGAGAGATGAGCACATCATTGATACACTAACACAATTCACTGGAAGGACACAAGATTATGTTGTGCAATGTATGCAGCTCATTGCCAGAATCTAGAGTTTGACATAGGCTATGAGGAAAGAGAGTGCACCCACGGTGCATAAAAAAACCTAACCCTAACCCTAACTCTAATGTAGCCTTGTACTGTAACTCTGATATGGGTGTGTGTGTGTGTGAGGCCCATCTTTGGTGAGACTGAGCTCTTATCAACCTGAAGAGACAATGTGCCTAAGTCAGTCGGTTATCATATTACATTATATAGATCCAAGACATCAGCAAAACTTTCCCAGCAGCAGAGGGACTCTTGCTCTACTGTAAATTGACCAAAGCCTGCTTGCTAAGACCACATCAACAGCACTGCACTGCCCTCTGCTGTCTGTGAGGAGAAATACACCATGAGCATACATAACAGATTAGTCACAGGTTCCACCTATTGCAGTACAGTAGCTACAGTTCCTTATTCTCTCGCAGATGTCAAAAAGAAGGAAAAACTAAAAATATTTTTTTTCAAATGACACATGACATGGATTCATATTTCCAGTTTTTGTGCATAGACTAAAGATAAGGAAAACAAAACATTGGGATAAGATGGATAGAACACAAATTAAAGACTCAATATCCAACATGCCATATGGGTAAATGTCACTGCAGTGCCTACTAGAAGCGAGGTGTTGCGATGGCGGGGCTGGACTGTAACTGAGTCTTGCATGGGGCACACAGCTGTCACTGGGAGGTGGTAAAATGTGCTGTCAGACTGTAAACACCCAGACAGATAAAACATGTCACCCATTCTCCAGTTTAAAAGGTTGTTTCCGCCTCAGTCATCATAACCAGTTAGATGTATTTTGTCCTACAAAGTTAATAGAAATAACAATAGAACTTTATGTCACACAGTATGTTGCCATAAGATGGGTACATGACTTAAAAAAAAAAAAACAGCATCAAAGTGCAGTATGATTCAATACAATTCAATGGAAGCTTGAGACAGAAATTGTTCTTGTTGTCAGGTTGTCAGCGTAGGGCGCAGGCGACAGAGGGGCCAAGGGCGTGGGGGACATGTAACATGTAACAGTAAATATACTGTAAGTAACACGTGAATACACTTTTAGATGTTTACTTTCCCCTGGCTAGCATATACTGTAGCTGCAGAGTCAGGTTTTATCTCGAGTGCTTGTTCAGTTAGCTAGCTGACGTTGGGTAGTTCTGGCTGTGGGGCAAACTGTTAGCGAGTAATGTTTCATAGAGTACTTAAAAATGATTGTTTATTTGAATATATCCACATTCACAGTCACACCATTTCTTTACGATAGCGCGACACTGTCCACACCAATCTGTCCGATAACTCTCAAGACAGGCAATTCAGGCGACACGGGCTGCACTAGAATGACGACACCTGTAGTAAGACAATGCGGTGAATGCACTGGTATTCAGTACAGTATGAATGGCCCTAAGAATGATCGGGCTGTATGTTGAGTAGTGCCGCTCTGCAAGGCCGCCCTTAGCGCCCCCTAGTGCTTCAATTGTAAGTTAAGATGTGTTTGTATCCTTTTTTCAAAAGTCACTCGAAATTAGAATTTAAAAGTTTCTTCTTTATTATTATTATTATTTTTATTTTTTTTATCTTCCCAGGGGGGGCATGCCCCCTCATGTCCAGCTGACCTCCTATGCCCTTGGTTCATACACACACACACACACACACACACACACACACACACACACACACATCCCCACAATGCACTGGGAACAGGTGAGTCATATCTGGTTACAGCCACCTCCCTCCAAACACTGTCTCAACAATGATTAACTACCTGCGTGTGTGTGCGTGTGTGTGTGGTGTGTGTGTGTGTGTGTGTGTGTGTGTGTGTGTGTGTGTGTGTGTGTGTGTGTGTGTGTGTGTGTGTGTGTGTGTGTGTGTGTGTGTGTGTGTGTGTGTGTGTGTGTGTGTGTGTGTACGTGAGTGTGTGCGCTCTTCTTTCTCGTCTCTCACTGGACTTACCTCTCACTGTGAACTTCTGAACGTAGAACAGACACACAGAAACGCACAGCGAATCACAACTCTACTATGGAGGAATAACAACATTACAGTCGTACTGAACCACACTGGATTGAACCGCTGTAGGATTTGGGCTGTAAAAAGGTCAGTAAGAGTGTGTTTACTTTTGCAATAAATTGACCAGGTTTCAGTGCTTATTCCCAGAGATTGTTCATTCTCTGCTTTATGCTTATTTGCATACAGCTAGGGTGTGAAAGTGTCTTTGAATCTTTAGGCGTAGACAAAATATCTTAACTTCATAACACATTCATGTAATCTGAATCCCATGTGCGTGAGGATAGGAAAAATTGACTTCATTTCTGAGGGTCTTTATTGCCTTGTCATTTGAGAGATTAGCTTTGGCTCAACATGGGTGTGGACTACAGAAAGACTGGAATGATCCCTCCGGCGATGGATTTTGAGCACCAAGGACTTGATGAGGATTGTATCCAACCCCTTCATTCATTGGGTAGATACTCTGTGGTCTATTCAAACCATGGAAGACAGGAGGGACAATTCATTTTTGTTAAAGGACTTTCACCATTGTTGACTCAGCGATGTTGACACTAGCAGTAGTTCTCTATAGTCTTTCAGTTTTGTTTGCTCTTGACTGTGAGGTTGCCTGTGATTCTGAACACACACACACACACACACACATAAACACACACACACACACACACACACACACACACACACATGTTCAGGCATGACAAGACATACCACTCTCTTGGGAGTGCACCCTGCAGCAAGTTACAGCTCACTAGCAGAGAGCAGTAGTCAATGATTTTGAATAGATGCTGAGCACACAAAATGGCAGCAGGACTTTCCTGCCTCTATGGATAAAGTAAAAGCGAAAACAAGGGGCCTAAAGTACAATGGAGCGCTTACTGTGACACCCTCCATTCAATCTGTATAGAGATGGGCCTGACAGCAAGTGTGATTTGAATACTTGAGATTCCTTTCCAAGAAACAGGTTTAGACAGAGAGGTGTGACTGTTGACAGGCTGTTGGGTCCAACATGACTTTGACCGTGCTATGAGAGATAGAGATGGAAAGGCAGATGTACGTCATGATATGAAATATGCTGAGTTGTAATATAGACTGTCCTTTGGTTTTCTATCTTCTTATCTGAGTTAAAGATTCAGAGAGTGATGTGTAGTGAGTTTTGAATCATAGCAAATGGAGTGTTCCTTGCAGGTCTGGATGGTACTGTATTGGACATGAAGCCAATTCAATCTGTCGTCCATGTAGGAGAGGGGAGAGTCCTGTCCAGGTATGTCCCAGCTTTGCTCATACAGTATACTGTATACTGACTCTTGGTAATCTCGGTATGTTTTTTCTGCCATGCATTATAACATCAGGCAGGTTCTTTATATCTACAATGAAATTAACCATAAGGAACATTGAGTGTGCATATTCAATAACATGTTGACATGTGCTTTAGTGAGTTGATATGCAGTGTGTTACATAAGAAGAAAAAAAGAAAAAAAATAGGGCCCTGTCCGAATACTTTCAAAATGCATCCTTAATTGAGGAAATCACAGATCTAACATCACTGGACTGCAAGCTTTACAATGCATTGCTTCCACCAAGTCATGTCAGATTAGTGATTTCTACAGAAGAGAGGAAGGAAGGGCAAAGTATTCAAACAGGCAGTATTCAAAGTATTCAAACAGGCATTTAAAGTATTCAAACAGGGCCGAGGCCTCCAATACAACTTGCTGAGGAATGGAGTGTCAGTTAAAGTTCAAAGTTACAACACTATAAACACTGGTGGAGGCAATGTGTTTTGAAATGTGTCCATGCTATTAAGTACACAATCTAACATGCTTACAATGTTCTAAGTTATTCTTAGTTCTAGAACCATTTTGCAATTCACTTTCTTTGAGTGGATTATATCTTAAAAGTCAACATTTTGCATTTCTTTCTAGGCCTGAGTTCTCATCCCTGCTGAACACCTACAATTGTTTTTTAAAAGACAAGACGCAACAACAGCTGAACTTCTATGAGGTAGGCCGTCACTGCTCCCAAGTTTGAGTTAGTCCTAATAAATGCTTTAATCTATTTCCAATGACATTGGACTAAGCACATTTTCCTGTCTCCCCAATAGAGTTCAGGAGAGGTGGTGGTCGAGGGATTCCTGAATATCTCCTGGGGTGTACAGAAGCCTATCAGGCTCAAAATACAGGATGAAAAACAGATGCTTCCATTCGTCAGCCTGGTGTCACCTGACCCGATTAGTCCAATGAGTCCTCTCGGAGGCAAGAGGTTACTCTTCAAGTTTATAATGCATCCTGTCTATACCAGAGAATGAAGTATGAAAGGGTGATAATCTGATGCTGAATTCCAATCAACCCCATAGCCCCTACCACCATCAGGCTATGATCCGATTTTGTCTGGATTTGGGACCCGGCGGTTCCAAATGGATTTAATGTTGCCCCTAGTCTGGACCATTGCCATTCTAGAAACCTGAGTGACAGATTGACATATTGTAATTGGGTACCCCTGATCTATTCTTGGGTACCTCTGATCTAGACCTGATCTAGGTCTGAGTGGACAGCAGAATTTCCACCTATCAAAGGTCAAGTTGGTGCTATTACCATATTATATCATAATAAACCATCCATCCAGTCGTCAGACCTAAAGGTGCATTCATGACAAGTCAGAAACTCGCAACCTCTGAGTTAAAATATATGTTATTGGTTGATTATTATACTCTGTGGTGATAAACGTGAGTATCGTCTTTGTACAACGAAGAAGTCCGATATTTTTGAGTTTCCTACAGTCGTACCGACATGTCATGAATGCATCATAAGTGCCCAGGAGCAAGGACAAGGGGTTGTTTTGGGATTCAGCGTAAGAGCATATTGGCTAAGCATTGCATATCTCTCATATCTGTAGAGGGATGACCAGGTGGGGAGAGTTTGATGACCTTCATCACATTGATGAAATAGAGGAGACGACACAGGATCCTGTAGAGGGGACCAACAACCATGCAACAGGTTCCCTTAGAGTTTCATTACAATAACAGCCATCATCTGTATTGAATTTTTTTTAAGTGTTCTTGGAAGCTAGATCAACTATATACTTCCACATAGATATGGCCAACATATTTTGAATATGAAGCACATACTGTACATATAGACAGAGATCTTAGACGCCCAAAGCCCATTGTCTTACGACAGCCATGTCATTCTAGCGCAATATTTTACAGTAGATACATGACCAGGTCTCTACCTAGATTTCTTACCTAGACATTTTAAATTTAAATTGTATTACATCCTATTTGATTTTATTAAAATGTAGTCATTTTCTCTGTCAGGCTACAGAGCGTATGAGAGCAGTACACTCCGACCAGGCAAGGTGATGGTCGCTGAGAGAGAGGAGGAGCAGTCCAACCTGTTCCGATGTATGAGTGACGCCTCCCTAGTGAAGAGGAGAGGGAAGAGTAAGACGGCAGCACAGAGAGACAGTGCCAGACAACATCGCTTCTCCATCAACGGACACTTCTACAACTACAAGGTAGCAATTTCATAGTGGGATTTTCACATTACTAGGGACATGAGTTTCAAGAAGTGAAGTAAAATTAAAAATCAATAATTGCAAATGGGACAAGGTATTTTTTTGATATGTAAATTCAAATCAAGACAAGACGGAGCTCCTCTTCCTTCCTGGGAAAGCCTTTCCCTCAGTCTTCTCCATCACGGTGGGGAACTCCACTGTGTCCACCTCCCAGACAGCAATGAATCTTGGGGTGATCCTGTACAACCAACTGTCCTGTGAGGCTAACATCACAGCAATGGCCCGCTCCTGTAGATTCTTCCTCTACAACATTCAAAGGATACACCAAGAAGCAGCGCAACTCCTTGCCCATGCACTTGTCATCTCCCGCCTAGACTACTGCAACTCCCTGCCTCCGCCATCAGACCTGCAGCTCATCCAGAACACTGCAGCCCGTCTGGTGTTCAATCTCCCCAAATTCTCCCATGTCTCCCCCCTCCTCTGCACCCCTCACTGGCTCCCGTTAGCAGCTTGCATCAGATTCAAGACCTTGGTGCTCGCCTACATAGCGGTAAAGGGAACAGCCCCTCCCTATCTGCAAGCGATGGTCAGTCCCCAAACCCTGGCCCGACCACTCCGTTCTTCCACCTCTGCTGTCCGCTTGGCACCGCCATCTCTATGAGGATGTAGTGGTCACCCTGCTCAGTCACGGCTCTTCTCTGTCTTGGCGCCCCAGTGGTGGAATGAGCTTCCCACCACTGTAGACTAAAGACCCATGTCTTTATGGTACACCTGGGCTCTTCCTCTTCAGACCTCTCCACCCCCCAATGCCCTACATTACCAATAAAAAAAAAAAAGCACTGTGACTGCCGATGGCACTTGTTCTTATCAAAGGTTTTGCTTACGATGACTGTTGTATAGTTGCTTTACTTACTTGGACAAATGTACTTATTGTAAGTCACTTTGGATAAAAGCGTCTGCTAAATGACTTAAATGTTAATGTTTGACTGTCACTGCATACTGTGTCTAATGTAATAGTATTCCTTCACTCCTTTTCCTTCTCTGCAGACGTCGATATTTACCCCATCCTATGGCACCCCCACTAACGTACGCATCAACAGCAGAATGACCACGCATGAGGTCATAGCACAGCTTCTACAGAAATTCAAGGTGACTTTGAACAACCTCTCGTTGTACTTATTGTGTTAATGTGATCTTGGTTGGTATCTATGTTAATATGCAGACCAATTGAAATATTTACACTTTATAGCATAATGTGAATAACTTTGAAAGAAGATTAACAAGTCATTTGATTCAAGTTAGGATCAAATGTACTTTTTTCTTGTTTACCTGTATGCTTATGCTTCTGTTCCCACTTGCGTTGTTGCAGATAGAGAACGTTCCACAAGAGTTTGCCCTCTACTGCGTTCGTCAAAGCGGTGGTAGGTTTTTCACTCTCTTTGATAACGTGGTTGCTGCTATCCTTTCATAAAGTAGTTGGCGTCCTTTAATTAAGGGGCTGATGCCATCCTTTTGAAATCACAAACAAGTTTTAAGAAATATTCTGTGTGTGATGTAAGCTAAAATCAATGTTTGATCTTGAGACAAAAACATCTTACAGTATATAACAATAAAATTGAAGGAGAAGAAAAAGTCAATTTGATAGAAAACCTATTCCGTCTTTCACCCTCCATCCATAAAAAAAGAGTAAAGGCTAAATAAAATGAGTGACCGCTGTGTCCCCATACAGAGAAAAGAAAGCTGGGGGACTCAGATCTACCTCTATGGGAGAGGGTTCTCCAGGGACCTTCGGAGAACATCATGAAGATGTTTCTAATGGACAGAGACGAACAGGAAGTCAGCACTGATGTGAGTGTCTAGCCCGGCCAGACAATCCCCCCAAGCCACTATAAGTAGCTGTACCCTGTAAGCCCTATACTGTGTAGATCTGAAATTATTGGATAGGTATTAGCAAAATGGTAGTCATAGCTAAAATGGCTATGTTGGACCCTAGTAAATGTCTGAATACAGTAATTATGTGGAACCTTTGTCACACTGCATATACCTATCAAATACTTCCATATCTATACAAGTATACAGTATAGGGTAGAAGGGTTATAAGGGTTATTTCTGGACAATACCGCTGTTTGCAGCAGGATTGGGGGATCAGACAATGAGTATCAAACACAAAATAGGTGAACCACCAATTCTCAGATGAACTATCATTCAGTTTAACTCATCCACTAACCCCTGTTTTGGACTGGTTCTGCTCAGGTGGCTCAGTATCTGAACCTGGAGCTGCCCATCCTAGAGGGGGTTATACAGAAGCTGAAAGAGGAGGAGAACAGAGAGATCCAGAGAATCATCACCAAGTGAGTTGAAGTAAACAGTTGTAAAATGTCTTCGCTTAAATTAGCCCTTTGAGTTAACTTGACACATTGCTGATGTGTAAACTGAACGGTTGATGAATATGTACTGTCCCTGTCACCATTGCTAAATAAATAAATCTACCATTTGTGCCATCTGTGTGTTCTAACTGTGATTTGTCCTTGTGGCATAGGTACAACCAGCAGCAGAGACTCCTGTCCCAGTTCCTGAGCTCCAAGATAACCCCAAAGACAGAGACTACAGTGTGATGGCTGAACTGACAACTCTCACTAAAACAACAGCATATTAAAGGTGGACTCAGAAATAAGGGTAACCTTTTATTTTACAGCCCTGTTTCAGCCGATATTTACCCAGTAGTTTCTAAGAAACCAGATGGTAACTATGTGGTAACAAGGGGTACTTTCTGGTACTTACCTCTATAAATTCAGCATGATGGGTAACCACCAGGTAGTACATAGCACAACCCAGACTCCAAATTATTGCATTCTGCGGGATTGTTTTTGCAGACCAAACAATACGATTTGTGCAGTCGTATTATCTCGTTATACGGCCTAACTTTAACCAGTCAAAGTTAATGCCTAACCTTAACCAGTCAAAGTTAATGCCTAACCTTAACCAGTCAAAGTTAATGCCTAATACTACATAACCGCCACACAAGTCGTAATTCATGTAACTCTTAGTTTTAGTTTTAGTATGTATGTACTGTATCTTAGTTTTAGTATGTATGTACTGTATGATGTACTGTATCTTACGCTGGTATAGCCAGATAATACGATCTCCCGGACCGTATTTCCTTGGTCTGCAGGAACGATCACCCAGAATGTAATCATTTGGAGACTGTGTTGAAATGGCACCTAGTGGTGCTTGAGTCAGTAAATCTAAAATAATCAGCAACCGTAATTCATATGCAATTATCAGGTAATAATGCAAGGTTATCTAAATAAGACATCATATTGGGGCGACTTCCTGCTTACAAACATCAACAATAACCAAACTAGAAATCCAGGGCTTCCATTATTGCCTCTTCCCAATATGGGCGTGCTTCCAGGGATTGGGCTAATTTGCAATGAAATTCTGTTATTGTTGTCGGCAAGCAGGAAGTCGCCCCGCTCTGTATGATGATGTCACATTGCTGAACGACCTTTAACCTAGAACACACCACACTGAGACAGCTGGATGTTCAGGGTTACCTGATATAGTGATGTCATACACATGACACTGATGTCATTTTGCCATACATCATAATGCCAATAAGTGACTAAATGTAGAAAAAAGGAGAAGGGGCAAAGAGGAGGAAGAGACCATTCTGTAAATATGCCTATGAAATTGATACTACTATGAAAGATATACAAACATCCTGTTTGTTGATGTATTCAAGTTGTGGCGCCATGTACAGTATGTACGTACATGATTATGTTTCTGCTGTAATTTGAGAATTTTCATTAAAACAAATTAGAATATGGATGTGTGTGCATTATTCATGTTTGGCTCCTTTTCATTCAGCCATTGGGGATATTCCACTCATAAAAACTGCAATACGCTGAGCCCTTTATTTAGGAACGGTTGCTAAGTGCTGGTTACAACTGGAAATTTGTCATAATGGCTTAGAATAGAGTTAAAAGTAATATGACTTATTTTCTCCTTGCAGAGATCACTGCAATTTGCGAAGTGGACAATTTGGTAGATGACTGTGTAACATTTATGAACAGACAGTGGAAAACGTTTGTTTTTAAAATATCATCATAATCACAACAAGTTCTAAAAGAAATGCTTGTGCTTAAATCTGTGCATATAAAAAGTCAAGTGTTGAAAGATGACAGTTGTCGTTGTTGGAGCTGATCCGAGGCTGATCACTTCATGCAGGAGGAGCTGACGAGGTCATGCTTATTAGTGCGAGGATCGAACCGAACCTCAAATGTGCACATGAGCCGCTGGAAAACAAATATCAAAGTCACATTAGACACTGTACTGTATATGTAACATTATTTCAAAAATAAAAATTTTGCTGTATGTTGTATGTGCATTAAATTAAATGCAAAAAAACTGGAAATGTCTGTATATGTCTGGGCATGTTTTCCTCGCTCATTACTTTATGACATTATTTAAATGTTAAATGTCTGCATAAACAGACAAAGGCAGTAAAATCAAAGTTTATACTACACAACCACAAGAGCCAACTGTGCAGCACACACAGTACAAAAGGCATGTGTCTTGAACACTGTTGCATACGTGTCTGTGGTTTGTTGGAAAAATCAGAATGGAACTGTTCTTTAAGATTCATACACTTAATTGATTGATCATCAAAATCATCAAAATCAGAAAAACCACACACATTTTCAAGATATCATGAATGATGAAAACAAAAACAAACCTTTTTTCCCATAACACATGATTCCACATCTGCGTCGTTATCAGACTTGAGGCACTTTGTCTTTCCAACTGTAGCCTCAATCTTGTAGTTGATCATGTTTGTCACCTGTATGTGCAAGAGGAAGAGTAGTGGAAATGTTGTGAAAAACAACCTGTGTTTAAAAAACTGGAGATAGAAATAGAAACCTGTGTTCATGAAAATAAGTAAAAACATGCATCAATAAATGCTGATTAAACAATTTGATAGATTCAACAAATCAGGGCTCTAGAAAGAGGTACAATCTCACCTGTGTCTCAGCGGACGTGACAGTAAGCAGTCTGAAGTATTTCTTGGCTTTAGACTTTGAGTTGAATTTCTCCACAGCAAATTGAGCAGCATCCTGGATCTCAGCATTCTCTGGGTTTCTCTTTGACCACCCGCCCAGAAGCTGGACGTTCTCTAAAAGGACAACAAACTGATTAGCTTGAGCTAAACAAAATAGCTTCTTTTCTTTTTAGCTACATACTGCAGCTACATTTTTAGTGGCTCACCAAGCAAAGCCAGCCAGTAATTCAGAACCACAAGACCATCCAAATACAGTGACTCATAAGAGCCACTGAGGCTGCAGTACGGCATCAATGTTTAAGTACAAGAACAGAGTGCCCATCTCAACATGTTACATCACTTGCGTTGGCCTTCCTAAGTAAACATATGACTAATTGGGAATTCATTTCCTTAACATAGAGTGCTTTTGAGTCTCAAATGGTGGCAGTCATCCAGGCAATGTTTTGTGAACGTCTAATCGGTTTCTCTAATCGGTTGCTCACACAAAACTCAACAACTCATGACGGTTTGAATACACTATTTCAAGTATGTCCTGCTGGGGATTTTGATTTGCAACCATCATTAACATGATAATCTATTTGAAGACAGCCTTGCTTGCTATTTTATAAAAAAAGAAAATAAAGTGTAGAGTTTGGTTATAGGACTATAACATTAAAATCATCCTACAAAGAAAGACTGTGTAACTTCTACTGTAGTTTCAAGTGGCAATTATCATTAGAATAGAGTAATTCCAAGATCCAGTAATGATTATATTCTCTGCTACATCATTGTGGTTACATTTCCTGAAATATCTCAAAATCGTATGTTTTTTTATCTTAAACTGACATGGTAAAGCACATGGATTCAGTCAATGCAATTTCAGTATCCACTAGTGTCCAGTCGCCAGTCATTGCCTGAGCTAGGTTTCCATGTCGTCCAGGACTTACTGGTTGTGATCAATTCCTCCTCTGCGGGCTGGTCTCCCTGGGCTAGTTGAAAAGCTGAGATGAGCGAGAGCAGCATGAAGAGCAGAGGAGCCATGGTGTCCAGAGCAGACGAGAGTCCTGTAGTCCACTGGGAGCTGGGGAGGAACTGTGCAGCTGACTGAGGGAGAGAGTTCCCTATTTAAGCCATGGAATGTTTAACAAGCCAGTTAAGTCCACACCCTTCCTGGCAATGACAGCCCTGAGCCAGCCTGGGCTTTCATTTAGATGACTCTTTGTGTGTGTGTGTGTGTGTGTGTGTGTGTGGGTGTGGGTGTGGGTGTGTGTGTGTGTGTGTGTGTGTGTGTGTGTGTGTGTGTGTGTATGCGCAAGTGTATGTGTGCTTGCGAGGGTGTATGTAGGTGTGGTTGTACATATAGGCCTATGCATGCATGAAAGGTTGGACCTTTCTAGACCTCTGAGTCAAAATCACCCGCAAAGCGTGAGTACGCAGTCAATGAGTCAGGGTGCAAGCTAGTGTCCCCCAAAAACGTCATAAGTATTGTCTCTAGAGTATACTAATCCTCATGCTAGCCTAATCCCTTTAGCCTGCTGTCACTAGACAGTACAATCTGCTGAGCTAAGCTCTTTACCTGGTCATCAGCAACTTAATGAATGCTGAGAGGTAGATCTCCTGCTAATGATAATAAAGACCAGGACCATCTCAATGAATAAGAATGAACAGGCCTACCATCTAACTGAATCAGGATTAATAGGCCTACATATACAGTGTTTGGACCCAGTGATCCTTAATAGGTGCTGTCTATTGCCTCAGGAAGGGGAGTATTTGTTCAGTAGGTAAACACGAAGAGCTGGTTGAATACCTTAACATACCATGGAGGCCAGCCTCCTCAGATGGAGGCATTTCAACAGGAGACACCCTTTTAAATATATTAAGGAGATTTAGCTTGAAAGAGCCAAGTTACATAATTAATTGTTTATTTTATATCAGGTTTTTCTCCTTGCAGTCCCGTCTTGTCAAGAACAGGGTTTTTACTTCAACACCAATATTGCCATTTTGAGTTATTTTAGGTTTACAACAAGACAGTGTCTAAGGTTTATGAGATATATGCTATGATATATCTGCTTTTGCAATCATTTCCATGACGTTCAAACATGTTCCAGCTCATACTGTACTGTACCATGATAACATGTCTGTCTGTGGTTGGAGAACAGTGACAAAGAGAGGATGTTATGTCATCATTACAGCTGCATGTGATTAGTCATCATTATACTAAATGGTGGCCTCCTCTTAAAGAGAAAAAATAAACAAGATGTGTCAGCCTATAGGAAGCGTTGACTTGTTTGAGCACAATAGGCCTACTGTTTCATGTTCATGGCCATTCAAGAAATAAAACATGTTTCTTTTTCACTCAGGCTATTAGTGCTTTTAGACTTTCCAGATAAGAGAAGACTACATCGGAAATAAGAAATATAATTGGAGCAACAGCTTGAGAGATGCTGGGACACCTCTCGTGCGACGTTGTCCCTCATACCAGGAGATCCGGAATCGCTTCACTGAGCACTGAACTGACCTGAATAATCTTCTCCGACCCCACACCACTTCCGTTCACCTCGACTGACTTACAGTGCAGTGCTGTACAAAGCTAACTCCTTTACTGTAGACCTACACGTAATCCCTTGAAACACATGAGAAGTAATGGTTAACTTGGTTATACCTGTATTTGTTTATCTTAATCAGCACCCTTTTCATAACTGAAATGTAATATTTGATATTATAATGAGGGAATCCTGTTTGACATTGATTATGGTAATTGAGGAACAATTCTAATCCAACAGAGAGAAATGTGACATTTTACAACTGTACTACTATTAATCCACAGATGTTAGGGTATCAATTTCCTGTGGTATAAAAGTTATATCACTCACATATGCACACGCGCACACGCACACACACGCACACACACACGCACGCACGCACACGCACACACACACAAAACATTTCAAAGGTTAGTTATTATATGACAGCTAACAAGCTATAACGCGTTACAGATGCATGCACATTACGAGATGTTATTCTATTTGCTACACGAATACATTTTCGTTCAATTGTATTGTTATCTACCAATAAAGAAGATGTTGTTGATGGATGGCAAACAAAGGATAAGCTGACTCCTCTCTGCTGAATCTGGGGACCAACTGTTCTATAATTGGACGTAAAGTCTTCCGCAACATTTAAAATGACAGCTTCACTAGCCAATGAAATTAAGTTCTTACCCACACGCCTTATCAGGGGGCTGGGCTTAGGCGAGGCTTATGTGTGTGGTCGTCGTCAGCCGGTGTACACAGAAAGCCCTTATGGAGGGATTGTACAATGGGGTGAGTGAATTATGAACTCTTACATTTAAATATTTTCAGCCCCATTATATGAAATTTGAAGTCTAACGCGACCTGCTGCTAATGAATCGTTGTAACATAGCCAACGCTTGTAAAGGCATCTAGCTAGCTAGATAACTAGCTAATGCTAATGAGGGGTTCCCTAGCTGCTAACGTTGTTAGCAAGATCTTTGACATTGACAACAATGGAGTCTAGTTCATCAGTCTACTGTCTGCCCACGCACAGAATACGGCAACGTTATAGCTAGCTAGGTACCTCGCTTATATGGCCCAGTGTTGTAGCATTGGTAATGTCTCACTCAATGGTAACCAAGCTAGCTAACACCTCGGGTTGGCATCCCTATCCCCCTGGATTCACGTCAAGTGACATCACAAGATGCTTGTTGTCTTGAATTATATGTATTTCCTTAGCTGGCTAATGCATTTTTGACATCTTCCAAACCATAGGCTAGTTGTACAATGAATAAGAAATGTCTTGTGACTGTACTGTATTCTTTAGGGAAAGGTCTTGGAAAGAGTCAAGCATCTTCAAAAAAACACGACTACCCTCTGCCTCTGGCAGCTTTTTCATCATTTTGCATCAGTAAACATTTGCATTCAGCCTTGCCTAATCCTCTGTGGACAGATCTGCCAGGAAGCTACTAGTATGCTTTTTTTGTTGCTGTTGTATAGGTTATAACTATGATGGTGGATTCATTAAAAGCTTGCCTTTCCTATTGTACCTGCAGTCTAGTCCTAATACTCAATCGGAGCATGCCCTCAATTTCTCAGCAGTTACGACAGACCTTGGCTATATACAGCTCTGACCTCAGATGATGTACTCTCACCGTATCCCTGTTCAATTTACAGTTTTTTTTGGGTTATCAAAATGGCAGTTCAAGTCATGCAGTTAAAATGCAAAGACAAAAGGTCTCTCTTCTGCCCCAATATGTGTGTCTGTACCTTCCACCATATCTCAGGTAGGCCTATAGCCCTAAATAAGTACAATGTTGTTTGCATTGAGAAAATGGTGTCTTATGATCCCATGAGGGATGGGTAATTTATGACTAGACACAAAAATGCAATTTAATTAATTAATCAATCCAATGGTTTCCTCCCCTCCAGATTGCCTAGGTGCTGACCCCCCTATGGGAGAGGCACCGCCATGCGAGGATTTTACTCCAAGCTGGACTCCTCCTCCTCAGCAGGTGGCCGTGGCCCCGGTCCCATGCCTCTGAGCCTGGCCGTGGAGACGGAGAAAGCTCAGGCCCTCCTCCAGACCTTCAGCTCCGCCTCGCTGCTCGCCAGCGCCAGCCTTGGGGTCTTCTGCGTCCTGGTCGACCACGTCCTGCAGTTCTCCTTCCTCCAGCAGCACCTGTGGGTGCGGGCCACACTGGACAACAGCGTCCATGGCCTGATCGGACTTTGGTCCTGGGCCATTGTCATTGGCCTCAGGAAGAGGAGTGACTTCTATGAAGTTATACTGGCGGGGCTCCTGGCCTCCCTCATCGACCTGGACCACTTCTACATGGCCGGCTCCCTGTCACTCAAGGTGAGACATTTTGGTACAATGCTAGATCAATGTGTTGGTATAAATCTAGATTTGTGGAACTTGTAGGCCTATACAGGTGTTACTACAGCAAGTAAAATTTTACTTGAGTGTGTTTCAGAGAGCCTTACAGGGTAAGATAACCAAATACCCTTCTACAACTTGCCATTTATATCAGCAAACAGATTTGGTTCCGAACTTGTGAATCCACTTTCCAAAGAAAAAAAGTAATATAGTGTGTGTTTCATTGAATAACTCATGTCTACACTGACATCTTCTTATCTTTTTGGCTGATATCTCTCCAAATGCTATGATAGATTAGCACCATGTTAGTTACTATCAGGCCTATAGCTAACCTGACTCCTCATACCTGCCTTCTCCTCCGTCCAGTCTGCGGTGAGCCTTCCCCATCGGCCACCCCTCCACTGCTCCTCCCTCATCCCTGTGCTGTGCTTCTCCCTGAGGCTACTCATGTGGGCAGGCAGGCTAAAGGACTCGTGGTGCTCCCTGCCCTGGATGCTGTTCATCTCCATGGCCTCCCACCACGTACGAGACGGCGTGCGCCACGGCCTCTGGGTGTGTCCGTTCGGCAACACGGCGCCCATATACTACTGGCTGTACGTAAGCATCACAGCCACGCTGCCCCACCTCTGCTCGGTGCTCATGTACATAACGGGCACCCGGGACGTGATCTCCACCAAACACGGCATCGCCATCGATGTCTGACAAACAAGCCACTTCCACTATTCCACCATGCCTCACTCTCTCATCTCCTTATCAATTTCTGCGTCCCAGTTTCTTATTCTATTTAATAAAGTGTGCACTTGTGCATTCACTCCCCTCCACGGATGTCAAATAATTGGATGGGCTTTAGCCCCTCTAAAACCAGCCTATTCCTGTTGGATGGGCTTTAGGTAGTTTCCACTACATCTACATGTAGTACTATACTAATACTATAGTAATACTATTCTATACCTACTTCTGTTGCAAGTTCATGTGTGGGAGTGCACAAGTGCACGCTTTAGAGAAAGGGTTGATAATTGGGACGCAATGAAAGTCTGAATGAGCACCATCAACAACCTCCCACTAGCCTTTGGAAAATGCCTCCCCCACTTGTCACTATCAGGCCCAGAGGAGGTTTCCTGTTTGAGCGTCAGTACTAGTTTGTTGAAGTGTTTGTGGTTAATGATAAGGTGGAATTGTGCTATTTCTGTTGTTGGGGGACATGTCACTGGGTAATGATGTTGAAGTGAATGTGTCACGACCTATCATGAAGCTGGAAGTCTTAGGGAACGCTGGTAGGTACATTATTCCATGTGTGTGCATAATAGAGCCTTTCAGGGCTTCTTGGTGGTGGAGCCTCTCGTTGCCTGATATTAAACTGGCGTTCACATTAGCCAAGCAAGTTACATCACATTTTAAGGTCTATTTTTATCCATGTAGTCCAGGGAGTATTGCTTTTAGGAGTAACATTATCTGAACATTCCTCTTATTCCTCATACTTTATTGTGTGGTCATGACATCTGATATATCAGTTTAATGGGTTTTAGACTAAATTGTTGAACTCTAGAACACTTCATTTGGAGTGGGTTTCGACGAGGCTGTGTGTTTGTGCAGGCCGATGCTTTTTTACTGTGAGACTGTTGCTCTGTAGAGGGCATCATTGAGTCACAGAAACTTATTTCTGGCCTAAACCATGTCCATTCATGCATCACTCTGCATAACCAAGTAATTGCTGCTCTTGTTGTTTACAATGTGTCCTTAATTAATGCAATATGTTGAATTTTGCACACATAATTTATTTGTTTTTAATATTATTTATTGAATATGTATTTTCTATGTTAACTTGTTTATTTTCTTATTGGTATCTTCTGTAGTAAAGACACTGTGGATTAAACGTGTTCTTTTTCCAAAATAAATCGATGCCCTGGACCTGTGTTGATGTGTTTTGCTCAATCAGATAATTGAGGCGATTTACACTTCGCGACTTTAAGAGAGAGTGTGTGGGCGAGTTGCTCTCGACACACTTGTCAAGCAGCACTGTAATTTCAGTCCAGTACAATTTTCATTAGGGCAACAATTTATAATTAATGTATTGCATTTTCATGAGACAAACTGCCTGAAATTAATTGGGTTCAATTCAGTGACACAAGATTTATAAAACATCTTCAGATTTGCCTTAAATGCACTTTGCTGAGAGTCGTCTTCAAATTGAAGCTATAGGTTGTAAGTGGCTTCATCAGTAGTATTGCTAGGGCGCCTCCTCACTCTGGGAGAACATAAATGACCCATGCACTTCTCATGACAGGAAATGAGCCTCCCGGTCAGACAGGATACACAGCTTCCTCTGTCCAGGACAGCCAAGGGCGGTGGAATATCCCCAGTACAATGTTTGGCCCCACCTAGGATCAGTTTAAGGGCATGGCAAAGCCTTCCTACGCCATTTATAAGGCCTATAATGCTTCCCAAACTATTCATAAGCAAATATGATATGTGAAGGGTTACTGGCAAAAGGGTTGTGCCACAATTGGCAAAGTGTCAGATGTATGGATCTCTTCTATTACCCTTTGTTTACTATAAAGTGGGAACCAATATTTATGAATTGGTTGTCATATTTCACAAATACATAGGGGCAAGCATGTGATAAAATAATATTTATTTCACAGAAGTACAAACAAACATTTAAAAGTAAGAAAACAGCTTATCATATTGTTGTACAGAAAAAGCAAAATACACTATGTACATCTCTAAAGGACATCGATATATCTTTTTAAGCCATAGAAAAACAACAGTCCTACTTCCTCTCAAACTGTTGAGGCAACAGCAATGCAAATCAAGAAAGAAAGTTATGACTCGAGTGACCAAATTAACTCAGGGCATACAAGGTACTAAATCGTTGATCTCACATTATTATTTGGTGGAGGGTTGATCATAAAAGATAGAAAAAGAAAAAGAAAATCTATTTGAAAACAACAATGCTAAACTATACCATTTTTTCAAGAGTTATTAATAAAACCAAACATGCTCACAAGAGTGGTTTGTCTTTACCATTATTGAAACACGTTTGATTTCATATATATATATATATATAAAATACTCACCTAACACTTTATTAGGAACACCTGTACACCTTCTCATGGTTTTCTTGGCAGACTTTGGGCCCGCTAATTCTAATCAATCATTACTTGAATGCCACAGCCTATTTGAGTATTGTTGCTGACCATGTGCATCCCTTCATGGCCACAATTTACACATCTTCTAATGGCTACTTCCAGCATAATAATGCACCATGTCACAAAGCAAAAGTTGTCTCAAACTGGTTTAATGAACATGGCAATGAGTTCAGTGTTCTTCAGTGGCCTTCCCAATCACCGGATCTGAATCCAATAGAACACCTTTGGGATGTGGTAGAACGGGAGATTCACAGCTTGGACCTGAAAAATCTGTAGGAATTGCATGATGTAATCATGTCATCATGGACCAGAATCTCAAAGGAATGTTTCCAACATCTTGTGGAATCAATGCCACAAAGAATTGAGGTTGTTTTCAGAGCAAAGGGCGGCCCCTACCCAGTATTAGTATAGTGTTCCTAATAAAGTGTTTGGTGAGTCTATATCGCACTGAACTACAAGGCATTTACTCCCAGCAATAAGGCATGAGAGAAAGGGTGGTGGTGGTGTATATGTGGTTTAATATTCACCTCTAAAGATGATTGTCTTGACCAAAAAAAAACATAAAAACAACAAGGGCAAAATGCTGTACAAGTCCTGGTTGTGTGGACTGTGGCTTCCCAATGTATATGATGGTGCCACAGCTCAGAGGACAAGTCCCTAAGCCTTGTGTCTATTTAAGAGCACTTATGGTAAAAAAAATACTTTACCAACTAAACCATCAATTTCTGACATTCCAGACCCTCTGCTTAACCAGGTCGAATTAAATCATCATTATATAGCCGACTTTCTACAAACTACTTTCACCATATCCCCACATTTCAGGAGCCACACTATCATGTGGTCAACACCGGTACAACTAGCTATTTACTCATAAAGCCCCATCACAACAAACAAGAAATAATTCCAAGTACCCATGTGGGTGCATCTCCAAAACCGTCTCAGTCACAAGTTCAGCACTTCTGGCTGCCTTAAAACAAGCAGACATTGTGTGTAGGCTGTTCATGCTCCAGACAAATCAAATTCAATAAAAAAAATGTTTTATAAGTTCAGTCAATGTCTTTTCTGAGCAAGGTTTAGGGTTGAAACACCACTGTCAAGGCAACAGTTTCTTAGCATGTCAGTATACCAATCTAATTGTGGTTCAGAGAACTGGAGACATAAGCATCCCTGCTGTTCTGCTGTAGCAGAGTATATGGCAGAACGAGCTGAAGTCAAAAGACAACCAGGAAAAATACAAGTTGTGTGTGGTAAGTTCCAGCTTGTCACTGACAATCAAATGTACTTCAGCCTGACTGCAACTGAGATGTGAGATGTACTACATCTTAGAACATATTTGTGGTCTAAGAACATCTTGGGGTGAAATGTGATAACTTGATATGTCATAACCAGAGATGTAGTGGGGCAAAAACATGTGTAAGTGTCATTTACACACTTTCTGTACTGTTTACAGTACACTTGTCATGTCTTGTCCAATAGTTAGCAGCATTTTTTCCAACCATTGAACCCCTGTCTTGCTCTGAAAGAATGGAGTTTGCATTGTTTGTAGCCTTGAGGCTTTGGATGAAACTGCATATATGCACAAATAACACAATGGGCTCCAATTTGCATGAGAAAAACAGTGCCAAAAAGTCAACCATCCGTATCCCATTACTTAACTGTAATATTTAGATTAGATGTGATGAGACATCATTCAAATGGGGAGTGTGGAATACTGCAAATAGCGTTTGCAGGATGTAAAATGCTTTTTCAGACTTCTCAAAAACATTGTTAAAGACAATGTACAATCAATCATCCTGTAGAGTATTCTGTTCGGTATTTTCTGTTCAGTTCAGCACTATTTGCTCCAGCAAAATGGAGCGCTCTGTATTGTTAGAGGTAGAGTAGAGCATAATCACTCACAAACTCATCTTCTGGTCTGAGATATAAAGCCAAATTAAAATACATACATTTCATAAGTTCAATCTTATTTCAAATATCAAGGAAACAACCATATCATATTTATGAACATATAAAAATATGATGTCAAAAATAAAGATGAAATATTCATTATAGCCTCCATGATCATGAAAACAACATGATCATGTATTGATAAAGTCTCAGTTGAAATCTACTGTACAAGGGGGAAATCAACAGCACTGTGGTAGAGCTTTACATCACTGGGGAATGGTGCACACAACACTATATGCCTTTTCTCTATATAGATCTTTAGATATAACATAAAATATAGGAACTACATACCATTCTGTTGGTTAATATACAATATACAAAAAGCTTCGATATAATTCATGCATATGTACTAGCTTGAGAGAACATAAGAGTTGTCAAACCCAAACTAGGAATTTGACTAAATGCACCTTGACTGAGTGTTGTTTTTGATGACTACACAGCTTTGTATAATTAGGTTATAACCCAAAAAAACTGAACTAGCATCTTGTTTGCATTAAAGCATAATTTCTGTCATGCCGTCTGACATTTGTTGCTGTGTGATATTTGATCGGAGGGGAGAGAACTGATGAGTTGGTTGTATGTGTATCTGAAGTGCCAAAAGTATGTCCCTACCAAGGGGCAGTCACAAAAAGTAATACCATAGGATGGTTTTTAAAATATTTTTTGGGAATCATGGTTTTGAAACATCATTACAAATACTTTGGGAAATCACATTTGGTCAAGGAAATCCCACGAAAGGTGTGAAATTGAAGACTACATTAGTTAACCTTTATTTTGCCATTAATTAACTAACGGCATTCTTTTTCAAAACTTTTTTGAAAAATACTCTTTTGAGATAAGAGGTGGCTACTGCCTGCTACCTTCGCTAAGCTATATGCAACTCTTGCCTACTCAATGCTATACTATGATTCCATTCACTGTACATGCCACTGCTCTTATCTACACGACAGTAAGCACCTAATAGTGAGCCTTCCCCAATCTAAACTCACGTTTTAACCATCTGAAAAAAAGCTCACATCAGGACATGGGTCTTAAAGGAGCACTTCATTCAAAAATCATGTTCAAGTATATTTCTCATCAGACCAATTTTTAGACCAGGGTTTTATAAAAGGGGTGAATTCCTGTTCAATTACATAGATTACGGTAGTGAAGTAAATTCCAATTAGTTAATTGAAAAAAGGGCAGTCATTTTCAAAAAATAAAATTGTGGGTATATCTTGGTATACTGTATGTTGCAATGGTCAGCAACTCAACTGTATGGGTTCTTTACATTCTACTGTAAATCGAAAATAAGTTTCAAAACACTTCCTGAATTGATGGAATTGCTGAAAGGAATACACCCCAAACCTGATTGATATGGTCCCAAAATATCATCATTTTGCGCAAAGGGCTTCATGGTTATCTATTATTTAAGTCATGATATTTTGGGACCATATCAATAGCTGACTGACAAGAAACATAAAAAAAAAAAGATGTTTGAGTAAAATTGTGCTTTAATTCCTGGTATAAGTGTAACTGCTGAACACAGTAGAGCACAGCTCTGCTTGACCAGGCCAGAGGAGAAAGATTCACAAACACTGCAGGGGGACGGATTAAAAAAAGAGAGGAAAGCCGTTTCCGAACCACAGTCAGTCATCTTGGAATTCCCATGTACACCACAGAGGAGCACATCACTCTCCCTGTGTGGCCCTCCCCCTCACACTGCCTGTATGGTTGCCATGGAAACGACGGCACGGTGTCCCCCCCCCATCCTCGTGATGACCAATAGCAGCAGCCATGCGCCGTGTTCCTTCTCCTCCAGAGTAGGCATACCGTCTCCTCTTGCTGAAGCAGTGTAGAGAAGAGTAGAGAATGCCAACCCCTGTCTTTATAATGCCCCTATGAAGCTGCTTGCTGAGAGCAAACTGGCCTGGCTTGCCAATAATAGCAAATCTGGCAAGCTCTTTTGCAAGATTTTTTTTCACAGCATTCGAAAATGTCACAACATAATTGAAATGAACAACGGACTGAAAGGGCCTCTACGAACAACGAGTATACCAATAGCAGGACCAGAGCCAAGACAATCTTCTGTGACGATATTCCGTCCAAATAAGAAAAGGGCAGTTTGCTTTAAAAGTCAAAGAAGATGAGCGCTCCTTTCTTTCTCTTATTCTGTTTTTGGTTGCGCTTCATACAGTATAGCAATGAGGTTTCCGTGTCCAGGAGATGGTTAACTCCAGGGTGGGTGGAGTCAGTCAGTCCCACCCGTTGTGAAGGCAACCAGGCACGCGTTTCAGATGGGCCGTGGGTCCAGGTGCATTGTGGGTAGTGTGTGTGTTTTGTTGAGTTGTGGGAGATGCACCCCCGCTGTGGTGTGGTGGTGTGTCCCTGTGATGAAGCCCTATAAGGGCTGAGGAGGAGATCGGGCCAACCCAACAAGCTGGGGAGAGGGAAAAAAAGAGAAAAAAAAGAGAAGAGGCTCTTTAAAAAACATGTGTAAATCATATCTACTGTAATCAAGCCCTGTTGACAGGCAGCAGGGAAATTATAGACTTGGCTGATGAATATAGAGATGAGTACAGCGTGGTTATGGGATGAAAAAAACCTTGACGGCTCAATGGTTTATGGATGTGTTTACAGTACACCATCCTTTTGAAGCAAGGTTACTGGTCCACAAGCGTTTTTCACGCAAGGCTTTTGATACACTCAGATAGATTTCTAGTAGAATCCATTTAGAGTAGCAGCGTGGATGGGTCTTAGTCATTCAGGCTATATAGTTCTGTGTCTGTGTTCAATCAATCAACAAACAATCTTTGAAAGCGCATTTTTGTACACAATTTCAATACAATAAACTTCACAAGAACAATAAAGAAAAAAAAGAGATTAAGGGATGTACTGGCCTGGCCACGCATGCATCAGAGTTGCTGAAACAGTGCTGGCAAGGACAATATGAAAATAAAATATCTAAGCTCGTACAGTACGGTTCTGTTCAGCCCTTGTGTAGCAGAGATGATTTGGAATCACATTCTCGTGATGAGCTAGCCCTGCCTGAGACATGTAAACTCAAGCGTCGCCATTGGACCTTGAGGATGTCTTCTTGGCCAAATGGTAGATGCTTGGGTTTTCCACGTGGGAGAGCCAGGTTCAACTTAAAACCCTGCCAGTCATGCGTAAAGTATGTTTAGTCTCACTATACTAACATACAACAGGAGGGCCAGCGTTTGATCTCCAATATTACGGAGGGAGGCGGTGGTCTGACTAACTTGGGAGATTAGCATATGATGGGCTAAAAGAGATCCTTATAAACAAACTCACATTAGATTGGCATGGACTTCATCTTCACCATTGAGGTCAGTTCCTGTTTCATCACACTGTCCCGCCTTCGTTGCCTCACCCTGGATGGCGGACAAAACAAGACACGTTTCCGTCATTGTGATCATTTATTGTTCAATTCACAATACAAAGACACATGATAAAAGTGTCTATATCATATCATGTTATATGTGTGTTCAACGACAGCACAAAGGTTACATTCATTGCATTAAATTAGCTTTATGTAACAAAAGATTTATTTTGATACAACGATGATATTAGTTGACACTCTATGAAACTACGGTCAGCACACTGATGGCGGCTAATAAGTACGAAGTATTTGGTTGAATGCCAGATGGGCAGGGTTTGCAGTTTTAAGACTATTCCATTGGTTCAATTGTACCAGGCAAACTCAATCAAGCACATAAAGTATTCAAAATTATTTCAAATACTATTTGAACCAGAGTCTGCAAAGCACAGTTGTGCACTCATCTCCTGTGTATAGATGGTTTGTTTACTGTAAACGCTTGATGCTATGGTGATGAGGAACACACACATGGTATAGGCTCTTACCACATCAGGACGAATAGGGAGAACACCGCGGCTAAGATGACCGCAGCAAAGAGGGAGAGTAAAATGACCAAGCCCAAACTCCCATGGTCTTCTGCTTGTGAATCTGGGGTCGGGGTGAGAGGGAGAGAGAGAGAAAGCAAAGGAGGGATGGAGAGAGAGAGAGAGAGAGAGAAAGCAAAGGAGGGATGGAGAGAGAGAGAGAGAAATGGGGTGAGTTCAGGATGAAGATCACTTAGCACAAACAAAACACACTGGATCAACACTACACAAGATCAACACTACATGGCACTACAACTGAACATCCAATGGATCCAATGGAACATGTGGAAAAGGGCAAAAACATATCAGAAACTGAGCAATAGCATAACATATAATATCCAAAATATGGGAAATCATGTTTTCCAATCCCCAATACTATGGAGTGCAGTGTGAGTGCAGTCAACAGTGCTTATTTTTACCTCAAATTTATGACAATTTTTCTGTGCCTCTCAATTCAAAACAACCAACATGTACTGAGATGGTCTAGTCTTTATACAGCTAGTAATGTGTTATTCTGACACTGTGGCTCACACAGAGAAAGAGAACCAAGTACATCATGTGTGTGTGCCTTTCATTATCTCTGTACTGTAGCTGGAGTTAGAGATGTTTTTTTCTCCTCAGTGGAGTTTATTTGGGTTCATGGGTGAACTAAATTCAGAGCCTTCACACAAACATGTTAATGATTTTCATTCACGCCTAAACACATGCGCACACACCCCATGTCATAACGGCCTATGTTTGCTGCCAACTTGTAAGAATGAGTAAAAAGCTAATATCAAGTGAGTCAGTTTGATCTGTGCCACATCCACAATGTGTGTGTGTGTGTGTGTGTGTGTGTGTATGTATGTGTATGTGCATGTGGAAATACTGGGTTCTGCTTACACAGGCCACACAGACACACACACACACACACACACACACACACACACACACACACGCTCTCATGGGAGGACATCTGGCAAAGGCAGAAAAAAAAGAACTCTGGCGAGGGAGCTCAAAGGGATCTGATACTGCACACTCAATCAAAGCTACATTCATCCTCTCGTCCTCTGCCAGCTCAGTGCACTCATGGAAAAACAGCATGAGAACGAGAAGGCAGAAAGGGATCGCCTTCTGCAAGGAGTTACTTTCATGAGCCTTCCATTTAAGTGCATCAAAAAATAACTCACTGTACTCCGTAAGCACAGAGTATGTCACCTTGACATCATAGCTAGAATACTACACTGGAGTTGCTGAGAGTTAAAGTATACATATTGTATCCATGCTGCCCTGGCAGTTGAATATACACTCACCCAACACTTTATTAGGAACACTACACTAATACTGGGTAGGGCTGCAGCAACTGTGTGATGCTATCATGTCAATATGGACCAAAATCTCTGAGGAATGTTTCCAGCACCTTGTTGAATCTATGCCACAAAGAATTACGGCAGTTCTGAAGGCAAAAGGGGGTCCAACCCGGTACTAGATTGACTTGATTTATCAATATGTCTTACCCTCAGACTTAGAGTTGGCGGTGGAGGTGTGATCTATTTCATTGTAGTCCAAGTCGACAAGAATAGCTTCTTCTGTAGGCTCTGCAGTAGTACCTGTAAAAGCCACACACACACACACACACACAATCAGTCAGTGTGAGTGTGTTCCACTATACACTGCATGGGTCACTGTGTCAGTATATATTGTTTATTTATTCAACCCTTATTTTACCAGGCAAGTTGACAAAAGACCCTTACCTCTCCAGGGCCAGGCCTCAAGCAGGGGGCTCCAGTCACTCCACTGGCTGTCTGAGTTGATGTCATCCTGGGCTCGCACCTGAAGCTGGTGAGGGTGTCCCGCTAAGGCGTCGGTGATGAGCAGGGGACTGGACTTGGAATCCACCTGAGAGAGAGAGAGAGGCCAAAAGATGTACAGACAGACAACAAAACATGGAATGAGAAAGATGTAGACCGCAAGAGAGGGAGAGACAGAAGAACAGGGAGAGAGGTAGAAAGAGCGACAGCATCACAGACAGCGAGTAAGCGCAGGGTAAACAAATATCAGGGCAGCAGACCAGGGACAGATCATGTCAAGATGTCAGATAGTGGTAGATAACAGGATATATTAATTAATACAAGCCATTACGGACCGTGGACCATACACTGGAGCCTACGGGTCGGTAGCGTAGCTGAAAGGAGAGGGGGAAGGGCACCGTGTCGTTGAGCCAGGACGCAGGGTAGCGCCAATCCACCAGCAGCCTCATAAGATAGCCCTCTACTCCTACCGCCATCACGGCCTCCGGGGGGTCTGGTTTCACTGTAAACACACACACGCACACAGAAAGTTTGTGAAGAACCTTCAAAGGCTCGTAGCCTAGGAAACAAGGTCTAGGTGATATGCTTGTGTTTTGTTAAGGCACACAGACAAAAGACCTATAACAGACAGAGAGACAGACAAACAGACAGACAGGCGCACACACACACACACACACACACACATCACAGTGTCCGTCTGGAGACTTACAAAGCTCGTGGAATTTGACCCGTATGAGGGTGGTCTGCGAACCCAGGGGGTTGGTCTCTGTGATGTTGATCTCGTGGCGGGGCTGCCACATGGTGGGCTCTGTGATGGTGCAGCGGCGAAGCGCGGGCGAGTCCACCACACATGGCTTCACATGGGTCCTTCCCCTGGACAAGCTAGGATAGTCAGTACCAACGTCACACACAATAACGTCAAACCATGCTACTGTACTGAATTCAATGGCTGCACACTTTAAGGCAGTTTTTCCAGAACGAGTGTACAGCTATACCAAAACTAAAAAGCAACCTCAAGTACGATTTATTCCAATAAAAGTAAAACAAAAATACAATAAAGTTGTATTGTACTGTATAGTGCTTACCTGTAAGAGGCGTGGTACTGGGCAGGAAGGTGAGTCTTTAGAGACTCCACCCATGAGCACTGAACCAGACTGTGATTGGGCACACGGCAGGAAACACTCAGCAGCCCAGGGGGGTCTGGGAAAGAGAGGATTCATGAGGATTTGATTCACTTCAGATGTCTTTCTCTGAAACAGATGTGTCACATGTATCTTCTCTGGTGATGCTCTGCCAGGCCTATACGGCAGCTATCTTCAGTTGTTTGTTTTGCGGTCTTTTTGCCTAAAACCTTATTATCAGGAAATGCATGTTCAAATGGATTTAAATCTGAACTGAGTGACTTGGCCAGTCAAGACCTTTCCACTTTTTGGCCCTGAAAAACTCCCTAGTTGCTACAGTATGTCAGTGTGTTTGGGGTCCTTGTTTTACTGTATGACGTAGAGGCAGTTGCTTACACTCGAGCAGACAAGATGTTTCTGTACACTTCAGAATACATTCTCTGCTGCTGCCGTCACAGCCGAGAGAGAAAGAGGAGACAGACTGACTTACAGCCCAGTCTGAGTCTGGTGGTCCGTATGAGGAGGCCGCGGTCGTCATGGCAGCTGTAGTTGCCCTCACTGGTGGGATCGGCGTGTATGAGGACCAGAGACCCATCTGATGTCAATCTGTGCCATGGCAACGCAGAGCTTCGGTTCAGACGCCACTCAACCAATGTCCTGCTGAGACATCACATTTATACAGTCGATAAATCCATGTTTTCCGAACGCAACTAACTTTACACTATGCGCAACATTGTCCTAAACACAACTACACCATTAAAAACACAATAGCTCACACATATTGTATCCACACTTTCCAAACACACAACAGTCCCGCATATGCAATACCATAGTCCGACACACAAGTAACTACACACTCAAACTTACACTGCTTACACTGCACTACTTATATTATACTGCACTACTTACTGCTCATATTGCACTACCTGTAAATACTGTTCATTGCACTTTCTGCTATTTTGCACTTCTGGTTAGACGCTAACTGCATTTCGTTGTCTCTGTACTTGTACTCTGCACAATGACAATAAAGTTGAATCTAATCTAATCATCAAAGGAAACAACAGACTCCAATGTCAAACAGACAAACAACAAATTAGCTCTATCAAACTCCAACACATTTACATT
Organism: Argentina silus; assembly: GCF_951799395.1. Classification (NCBI taxonomy): domain Eukaryota; kingdom Metazoa; phylum Chordata; class Actinopteri; order Argentiniformes; family Argentinidae; genus Argentina; species Argentina silus. The sequence continues at coordinate 6,090,653 of NC_139659.1, forward strand.
AATGTGTCAACTGATATCTTGATTAATGTCTTAGCTAAATTGCTGAATAAATAAATGCAAAACAAACAAAGAACCACCACACACTCCATGTTAGAAACAGACTGGCACCAGACTGTTTTACTGGCAGGCTTAGCCTTAGGCTACAGTCCGGTATGTACATGTACTGTAACGTTAGCGAGGCCCGTGTGCACATGATAAAGATAGGAGTCTCTTACAGTATATGTACTAATATAGCCTTCCCGAGAGCCATGCGTACCGGGAAATACAAAACAATAATAATACATACCGGCCCAGTGATGATGCCCCACATGCCAGCGTGACGTTGGATCCCAGCCTCCCGTACTGTACGTCTGAAACTAGACGAGGACCAGACACAGCAGGGAGGAGATGGAGGAGAGGTGTTAGCGCCTAGATGTCTGCTAGACAAACACTTCTTCAATGCAAAACACTTCAGACTACAAACAGATCTTCAATCAATATCCTAGCCGGACCTGTCTGGAGTGCCAGATAGGCAGGGTTGGCAGTTTTAAGACCATTCCATTGGTTCCATTGTGCAAGGCAAATTCAATCAAGCAAAGGTCTGTATTTGAAAATTATTTAAAAATACTCTTTGAACCCAGGTCTGCAGTTACGAACAAACGGTTCTCTAATAAGCAGACCATAGTACAGGGAAGAGTGCAAACATAATTCTAGCTAAGCTAACAATAATGAGCAGTCAGAATTAGCTGTGACCCAGTCTGTAGCTGTATACATCTTGCATCTATGACCTTGCTACTACACATACTGTACAGTCTGCAGGCCCACAGACAGCTGCGCAATCAATAGCTTAGAATAGTCACCACCAAACCAAAGATGGTGGGGCATCCGTCCCCTGGGCCTGGCCATTACAGTACAGTACAGTACAGTCTCTCTCTCCAAGCTGAGCTAAAGCTGTGATGTGGCTGAGAGAAAGCAGCTCTATTGTGTTGATGTTAGAGTCCATGCAGGACTGATATACTGTAGTGAAGTGGTAGACTATGGCTGATACTGTGGTAAAGCATATACTATGCAGGGCTGGCGCCGACTACCCCTGGCAAGGCTGGTATTTATATCTGGGAGTGGAATAACAGGCACTTTAACTGCCTTTCTGCCAGGCTCCGAACAAAGAGGGCACACACACACACACATACAATTGCATGCATACAAATGCGCGCACACGCAAACACACACACACACACTTCAGTAGGTACTTTTACAGCACGTCTGCATGCACACACGCACACACACACATACAGTATGCACACAGACACACACTTTGCCTCTCTCACTTTCTCTCTCTGGGGCATGGATAGCCTTTGGGTACCTGGGGCCTAAAATCTACTCCCGCGCTGGGAGTGCTTCAATGTCTGCATTCAGAAATTATTGGCAGAACAGTATTATTTGCAAACCCACAGCGTTCCTCGCATTTCTGCCTAGAGATCTTAAAGCAGCAGGGCCACTGCCATATAAATACTGTGTGAATAATTGTCCTCTTGCCACGGTGGATTTACAAATCTTGGCTTGGTGAAAAAGAACACCTTATAAGCTTATAACCGAGTGGCTCTCACTATCTTAATAGGTCTTTTATTATCCAAAGTTCAGGTCGGAGCGCCAGTCTTACCTTCATTGCTCCATATCTCAGAGTGGATATGGGTGATGGACAGGGCGATGAGGCCAATGACTATCAGACCGCCAGGACATGACACAAGACAGGGCATCTGGGAGGGGGGGAGGGGGTGGGAGAGAGAGAGAGAAACAAAACAAAACAGGGTGAGTTCAGATGTAGGACACATAGCGAATGGAAATAAAATAATCTGAAATGGTGGCGTTTGGAAAGACCAGCCAAGACGGATGGGAGCAGAGAGGGCATTCATTGAAGACAAAGATGTATTCTTCTGATCATTCTTATGCTTGTTCGTTCTAATCGGATCACATTCCTATTGCTTCAGTTTACTTTTGCATTGGTTATGTTGTGATTAGTTGCCTATGCTTGTGGTATAACTGCTTTGGCAACACTGGATTCCCCTTTCATGTCAATCAAGCTATTTAAATGTAATTTAATGTAATTAAAGACTTGCACAGACACAGCAGTTGAATATACAGTATAAAAATGACAGTGAAGGCCATTCCTTCACATCCTATGATCATGAATAACATGTTATCAATTCAACACTTCTCCTTTTACCAGCTCAAGAGAATCTGAAAAAAAACAAAAAAAAACATGGATTGATGAAGGGAAAGTGGAAGTTTGCCATTGAGGAGTATAGGCTAAAACACTCCAGACGGTATCTAGCATTGTCTTCTTTCAACACAGAATCAAACACCCTCAAGGTGTTCTGGTGAGCTCTAACGCACCAGTAATCATTTGAAAATGACTATGGCATTTTAATGCTCAGAGGAAGCGCAGGCGAGTGTGGGTGTTCTGTGATGTGCCAGCAGCTATGGAGGTACTGTGTGCACACGCAAATACATACGCACGCACGCACGCACATACACGTCAGTCATCTTTATGGGGCTGATACTGGAGCTGCTCCCTGAGGGGAGAGATATCAACACCCTATCACATCACCCTAACAATACACTTCTGAAGTCTGAAGAGGAGGGAGGGAGAGAGAGAGAGAAAGCAGACAGGCTACACCTGTAAGGCTGCACCAGCTCACCCACACATGGAGAACAGACCGCAGCTCAACAACACCCACACTTTAAGAGTGAATTAGGACACTCTGCAGGGGCTTAACTTAACCCTCTAGAACAGGTGAGAATGGGGAGAGAGGGAGAGCGCAGAGGTGAAATATTCCATCTGTGCCAGTCACCATCGGGCAAGGTGGGCATTGCGCCAAGGTATTACTACCAGGGTAAAATAGCACAGGGTTGAGGGTGGTGAGAAAAGACATCATCGATGCCTGCCCCTTCCAGTCAAACAGGCGGAATTCTTCAGGAAATACGTCAGAACGTTATGACGTGAGTCATTCAGCATCGACCGACCCTGCACTACACAACGAAGGAAAACAGGAGCTAATATAAAACAGGCGACTGATCATCGTCATCATCAGAGAGCGAGTTCCTCGAAACAATAAAATAACTAAACTGGGATGTCCACGACCACTCAGACAACATCATAAACCAATGGAAACATTCAAATCAACGGAAATAATGACAGATGGGGTTCTTCAGCGACCTTGAGAGTGATCCAACTATGCAAATACACAAATACAACTCAGATCCATTATCCTCTATTCCGTGCTTTGGTGGTAACAGTGGGGCGGGTTTATAGGCATGGAATTGTTTTATGGATGAGTGACAGAAAGGTGAAGATACTGTACAGCTTTTGAGACAGAAAGGGTCAATATCAACAAGGGTTGGGTGGTTTTATCTTGGTTATGATGTTTCTACAGCAGCCAGTAAGTGTCCTAATAAACCATGAGCAAATATGGTTTGTGTAGTGGGAAAACATGACATATCTAACGAAGATCGATTGGTCACCTGTCTTAGTCTCCGTCACGTAGAATACCTTCTTTATGGTTTTATCATTGAAGTCTAAGTAGGTTCAGGCAAGCCAGCTCCACAAGGGTTCATTCAGTGTTTTTACCTACCTACAGGGGTTCTGAAAGTTTATTGGCTCCCCACCTTATGATATTGTATTTGATTGTTTAACTTCGGGTGGGGAGCTATATTAGAGCGAAGCCATCCAATTACGCCAAACCTAATGTATTAACATTCTCATTAAACAACGTAAGTGTCCTGACTGAATCAGATTTCAGTTTGACAGAGACAAGATGTGTCAAGTGTCGTAAAATATTCTCTGGAGGTCATCTCCCAATAGCCATAACTCTAACTGCAGACACTAGACCATATCCTATCAGGCTCATCTCAATGGTCTGATCTCACATGGGTCTGCTACATTCAACACTGATGTACCACAGAATCAGCTATGCTGAGGGACACCTCTCACTCCCTCTCCCCTTTCTCCCTCTCCTCTCAGACTCCCTTTTCCCTCCATTTTCCCCTCAGTTTCTACTTCTCCTCTCCACACCACTCCCCCTCTCTGTTTATCTCCCAATGTCCTGTCTCTCACTCCATCTCCCCCTTCCCACTCCATCTCCCCCTTCCCACTCCATCTCTCGGTCTGAGAGTGACATGGATAAACTGTTCTGACTTTAACTCTTCACTCTACATGTATAAATATTTTTCCTTTGAAGGTAAAGTTGTGAATTAACACAATAATACAATTTCACACTTGATTCACCTAACAGCAGGCACAGCTCCATTTAGTGGACAACATATGGTACTATCACACTGTATAATGGGATATTAGTCACACAACTTTAATGACTAATATATTTGAAATGGACAACACCCAGATTACCAGATTAACCAGAAATACATAATAGTATGAAGAAACAAAACTGTTTCTAACTACAGAAACGATTTCAGCACATGAGATGGTGGGTGTCATGGCTTGTTGATTTTAGGGTTGTTAATGATTAATCGAATTTGATCGACCAAGTGCATCAAAATAAACAATGAAATTGAACAACGTGTGGTCTCGTCTCGAACTGGATGAGTGGGAGCTTTTGGTGTAATCATTATTTAAATTCAACGTTAGATTGGCTGCGAATGCGAAATTGCTGGAATTGGAGGCAACAGTGGATGTGGATGTGGCCACTAAAGTGAGAGGTGAAGAAGCGAGAGGTGAAGAAGCGAGAGATGAAGAAGCGAGAGGTGAAGAAGCGAGAGATGAAGAAGCGAGAGGTGAAGAAGCGAGAGATGAAGAAGCGAGAGGTGAAGAAGCGAGAGGTGAAGAAGCGAGAGATGAAGAAGCGAGAGGTGAAGAAGCCAGAGATGAAGAAGAGAGAGGTGAAGAAGCCAGAGATGAAGAAGTGAGAGATGAAGAAGAGAGAGGTGAAGAAGCGAGAGGTGAAGAAGCGAGAGATGAAGAAGCGAGAGATGAAGAAGCGAGAGGTGAAGAAGAGAGAGGTGAAGAAGAGAGAGGTGAAGAAGAGAGAGGTGAAGAAGCCAGAGATGAAGAAGCGAGCGATGCAGCCGACACTGGTTTTTGTTTTCTCAGTTTTTGTTTTGCTGTCAAAATATGCCTCAAATGTACAAATAAAGCTTCGATTGAGGAAAACACAAATTTTCTGTCATAAGCTACAATTTGCTTTTTTTTTTTTTTTTTTTTTTTTTTAAGAATAATCGATTGATTGATCGTTAAGGTTATCAACTATCGATTAAGGACATTTCGTAAAAATTTGCAACCCTGGTTCATTTGACATTGAATGACCCTGTAGACTTTCTATAGGCACTGTACATATTATGTCACTCCAACTCTCCTGCCTTAGACTCTCTCTCTTAATCTCCTGCTCCCCCTCTCACTCTCTCTCTTAATCTCCTGCTCCCCCTCTTTCTCTCCCCAGCCCCTCTCAGTGCAGTGAACAACAAACTCGACCTGCTTAAACATAGCACAATACATTCAATTTAATTCAATTAAGTTTTTACTACAATACATTGGTTTCAATTAGGTGATAATATATATTTAATACGCTGAAGAATAAAACATCTCTGACCCCTCTGGAGATTCTCCGTTACCTAAAGGAGGCCATGGACTTCCATAAAAAAAATAAAGTAATAGAAACACTGAACTTTCCAAAACCACAAAAATGGTTGAAGGTTACAAAGAAAAAACCTGACTGAATCCTATATCCCTGTGTGCATATATGGAATTCATCTTTCAATCCTCGCCCCATTCAATGTTTGGTGCATTGAGTGTGCATGCGTCTGTGATCATTGTACCTTATGCTGTGACTCACACTCTCAATTTACAGTCAGTCACCTTCAGGCTGTTATAGAGCAGACCAAAATAGACAAAAGAATGCAGCAATCAGTTTCAGGGGAGCTCAGATAGTCACACCAGATCCGGAGAGAGAGTATATATGTGTGTGTGTGTGTGTGTGTGTGTGAGAAAGGGTCCTTGTCCCTCTGAACACTCACTCCCAGACACCCACTCATGGGATGTGTTCCATGTTCTCCAGTTGCTAGAGCAATGTAGTGGGCAGGATGTGTCAATGATGGACAGAATGTTCGCTGACTGAGAGACAAACAATCCTCTCTGCTTCGTTCAGCAGCCGCTGACATTGAAACCACGGCTAGGCCTGACAAACGCACTTGAACTCACACGCACATCTTCCTAAAAAACAACTCTTATCATTAGAAGGAGGAAACACAGCGGCACACTGGAAAAGGGAGGGGCTGTGAGAGGGGAGAGGGTCGGGGGAGGTCAAGGGTACTTGGTAGGTGGGTGGTGGTGGGCAGGGGACGAGCTGGCTCACGACAGGACAAACAGTCTAGCAGGGCCAGGGACAGACGGGGGGGGGGGGGGGGCGGAGGAATGCTGAAACTCCATATGCTCCATGCTGTTCTTTTCGATTTCTAAAGAAACAGATTAATACCACTTTTGAGATACACCATGTGGGCACTGGACAGTGTCATGGCAGGCAACTCAAGAGAGGTGCCCATAAAACTGGTGCCATCAGTTATATTTATCTCAAAATCAGTTAATGTCTCTCAAGCTATTTCCAGTGCCAGAAGTCCATATTCACAGCCAGTAAGCCATGAGAGAGAACAGCCTGTATTTTGTGTCTTAGAGTCTTTTTGTCCAAGTTGTAAGAACCCTTTCAGTGCCGCACAAGTCCCAGCACCCTCTGGGACGATGACTCACGCCCCTGACAAGCAGATACACATTCACTTTTTACGAGGGAAAAAGGGACAAGAACAAGCAGAGAGAGACAGACAGTCAGTTAGCAGTTTCTTTCACCACCCATGGCTTTTAAATACAGGGCAGGAGTGTATCAGGGCAGAGGTTGGAGAAAAAATGCACTACTGAGTTATTTTAATCCTCCAATCAGACATACCACAGCTTTGGTGTTCTGAAATACACCCTAACAAACAAACAAACAAACAAACAAACAAACATTATTGGAGGTCCTGAAAGTAAAGATAACTAAGTACCAACGGGATAACAAATAGGCTTATAAATGCAATCAATGTTGTTATCATTACCCCCAGCTACACCAATACCACTGACATTTACACCCCTGGGAGCAAACATCTAAAAAGGTCATCACTGGAGGGTTGGATGTGTTAAAACAACAAGAGTGGGAAAACCAAAATGGCCGCTGTGTTAGTGGGAGAACAAAGGGACTATTTACACTGCTCTCCCATAACGGGAGCAGGAACATTCAGTCTCTCTGACCTTTTATACTGTAGATAACAATGCATTGATTAATGGGGCTCCACAATGTCCAGTGTAGGTTACAACCTATTGGTTGTAAAAAGGCAAAGTAGCTAGCATGCGCTTCTGCTGGAGCTTCCTGCCTGATGTGATACAGTTTCCTGTCTCTATCATATACTAGTGGTAGCAGTTGAGGGGAAGAGATACCCAAACCATACATCTATAGAGACACAGCTGCCATGGAATTACATGACGTTGTGTTTAGAAACTAATCAAAATGTGTGATTAGGTCCTGATAACTCCCTGTGCTATAGGAGATACCTGTCAGCTGTACAGTTCTGCTTGTGGAGATACTGGTCATCTGTCTCTATACAGTTCCACTTGACTGAGTACAATTTGTGAGAACCTGGTGTGTTTTTGTTTTTTTACCGGACCTCTGTTTTCTGGGAAAGAGGAGGTCCTCTTAAATCATCCAAGCAGAAATGGCCGGCTTAGCACACCTGAACCAGAAGGGCACAGGCTGTTCACATACTGGAGTGAAAAACAGAAAGAAGGGGGGGGGGGGGGGGGGGGGGGGTAGAGGGAGAGAAGGAGAGAGGGAGGGAGGGAGAAACATTGAGAGTTTTCGATTTCACATGTCTATGTGTATGGTCAAGGGAGAGTAGTGGTGTACCAGTGACTAGACATGAAGGTCAATGAAAGGAGTAGCAGAGTGGCTGAACGTTAGTAAAGGCTACTAGTAGAGGCTATTGTACATTTATTATAAGAGGTTTTGCCTGATCCATTGACGCACGGTGAGGAAAGGGCCACTGCAGTCAAAGCTCTGGGAGGTTTTGCCGGGTCGCTTAGGACAGGAATCCAACCAAACGCAGGAATTCCGTCACCAAGGGAACGAGATCTACACTGAAATTATCCAGCGCACTTTACAACCATCCCCTAGGCTAAGAGTTTAGAAGCACAGTTTGCAGCCAGCACAGATACAGTATACTTCTCTGAGACACATTTGATTGTTCCATTATATACTCATTTGATTTCTGGGACAGTATACAACGAGTCAACCAGTCTGGTGCAAGTCTTTTTTTTTTTCTTTTTTACATTTTACATAGAGAGGTAATGACTGCCACATGTGGAGCGTTGAGACAGAGTTGAAAAGGAGCAACACAGCACTTAGGCAAAGGTCTGTCTGGGAGAGTACACTTAGGCAAAGGTCTGTCTGGGAGAGTACACTTAGGCAAAGGTCTGTCTGGGAGAGTACACTTAGGCAAAGGTCTGTCTGGGAGAGTACACTTAGGCAAAGGTCTGTCTGGGAGAGTACACTTAGGCAAAGGTCTGTCTGGGAGAGTACACTTGGGCCTGTTAGTACTACTAACTGAGTCCTCAAGGGATAACGTGGGGTTAGTTAGATAGGCTTCGCAATCATTACAGGTTTAAAATAGAGGCGACCCGTTATTTGGAAAATAATGATTCAACTTGACAAACGATCAACAATCTGTATTTTCTTCCTTAATGCCTCATCTCTATTGACCATAACATGGCTACATGTGGAAGTATGTTGTGCCATCATGACAAGACCAATATTTCGTATTAACTTACCCATCCATGCAGATAGATGTGTGGAGACACAAAGAATCTAACTAGGGCCATGAATGTAGTTAAAGTACTGACATCTTCACAAAAGCTTAAGAAAGGGGGATCTGTGTTCCGAATCCCGGCTAATAAACACATCCATTTGTACAGACAATGGACTTGTCATTAAACAACTGCTGAGTTGCGCTGTTAGAGATTTGGGCTGTATTATGCTGTGCTCGAGCTCCAGTATCATGGCCTCCGATCCAGAGAGCTTGGAATTTCCTTCAGGCAGCAACAGCCAGCACAAGATGGCTACCAGATGCCAGCTATTCACTCTGTCTGGCAGTCCTCCCAGGATAATCGCATCCTCGGCCAGTCTGGCTTGAAGGTACAGTGTGTGTGTGTGTGTGTGTGTGAGTCTGTGATCACCAAAGCAAGTCTTGCTTGAAGGTACCCTGTGTGTAATCACTTAACTTCAGGATTAAATAGAGACACTGAAAGTACTCTGGTACTGATTGATTCCCTTGTACTTCGGTAACAGTCTTGGCAAGGTTACCTGATTACAGTCTTGCATGGCAGAGACTGGCTGCTGGAAATGGCGAACTTCTCTACACTCCCATTTCACCTCTTGGTATGTCAAACTCTTCCCTCAACACCTAACAATACTAAAGAAAAATAACATTGTCGCAACCTCTCTTTCCAACCAAGATACATGAACAAAAGAGCAAATTGAAAATTAACATTCTACCATTCTTGGGGGGACAATGGATGAGGAATTTAGATGTTTTTTTTGTTTTGTTTTGTTTTTTTAAACCATGATGAAGGCTATACTCGCAAAAATGTGCTGGCTTTAACAATAACACATTTTCTATATGGCTGGATATTTTCCTCAACCTTTACCCAGCTAATCTCTAAAAGCTTCAGAAAACATTGGTCCTCTGTCTTAAGTGTTAAAAGTAGAGCCTTGGAATTCTAACAACGTTCCTTAAAGAGCAGCAGTCCTGTCATTTTCAGGATGAATGATCAATCATTATTCATTGAGTTGCGTCTCTCCTCCCTAGATAGATAGCCTCCTGTACCTCAGTAGTACAGCAGTGATAAAGGCCCCATCCAGAAACAACCCAGAGTAGCACCTTCACCCTGAAGACTGAAATGAAGAAGCTCCACCTTTCCTTTTGATAGATTAGGTGGAATTTCATCAATCTTGCAAATGTGAACATCCAGAGTTCAAACATGTGTGGAAGACATGCACAAACTCGCTAAGCTTAAAGCCTGGGCATTAGCTCAGGGAGTAAAAGTATGTCTTCAGATCTTAGCACAAAGTTACTCATCATGCAAGCGTCGTCACAGAACCACTTCCATTACACTAATCGCTATGTTCTGAGGTTCAAATCCAACCAATTGAAGCACATTTGAGTAAATTAGAATAGACTTGGATGTCATTATTATGTGTTGGCATGACCTGCCATCAAGTTATTGCGGTAACAGGAAGTTAATGGTATCAATTTGGGGTGCAAACTGAACAAGTGGGGTGTCCCTGGACCAGGGATTGTTTCTGGACAGGCCCTTGCCTCCCTTACCGGTACCTAACATCAGTAACTGAGCAATGATGTACTGCAGGCAGGCAGGCAGGAGGCAGCTGTATACCAGGCATGGTGACTCACTGTTGTGAGGAGCCTCGAACCCTCTGTTGACCTAACAAACATCTGCTCCCTGTGATCTAATGACTTGCCATGCACAAGCAACCCTCCATCACGGCCAGCCGACTACTGCCAGAGTGGAGTTACTGTTGGTGATTTAGCACTGGTGCTATGCTACCCAGGCTAAAGTCCACTGGTGCTATGCTACCCAGGCTAAAGTCCAGTGGTGCCGACGTCCCTGCCGTGTCCCCGCCGTATCTCTGCCCAGTTCCACTCAGCCCTGCCGGGATTCGACGGCTCCGTCTGCCCTAGCAGCGAGGGCTCGGCTGGCGCCATGCTACCGCTGAGAGTAATTACAGAGCAGGAACCAGGGCAAAGCTCGGCTTTTTAACACTACCACATTGTGTGGACTAAACGCTCTGTTCGCAATGACAGTATGTCAGTTCCAGAAACGAGACATAGGAGTTAGCGTCAAATGACACTTCCCTTGAACGTTCTGGTACAAACCTGGGGAGCTTTGCTGTGAAATTATCCTCTGTGTACATCCAAAACACATGTAAAAGACCACACTCTTAAAAAGGCAACAATAACGTTGTTACACCACTATGCACTATGAAGATTGAAAAATTAGGTTTGAGTCAAATGTCGGCCATTGTCTTTCCAAGTGTGTGATTTTCCCATGTGTAGGGGACACGGTTGTTCCTGACAAGCATATTAGAGAAGACACCTTCTACTTCTTTTCTTGTCATCTGTGTGTGTCGATTCACTGGGACTGGGGTTTGGATTGTGTTCTCATGTATTTATTGCTATCTATTTCAGAGCCAAATGAGTCAGAGGGTGAATTTCACATAGTGAACGGACTACTGTATCACCGAGCAAATACTTTGCTGTGTACTGGTGGTACTCTCCAGAAAGAAAAAAACATTGGACACACACACACACACACACATACACACACACACTTCACTCTTGGGGTGACTCATGCTGCTGGGAACACCATACATTCTCCATTACTGCTGTTCCAACATACAGTCAGTCAGCAGTCGTACATTCTTCAGCCTCAAACACAAGTCAGACAGACACAGCTTCTCCATCATAACAGCTCTCTAAGGGGTTTGTGTGTGTACCCCTCTGAGTCCCTGACCTCTAACTAGTGCTCATTAGCAATGTGGTCCCCCAGTCCCAACGCCACTCTGTGTGATCCCAGAGAGACGGGTTGTTGTGTTTTGAGAGAGAGAGAGAGAGGGTACACGGCCGATGCAAGGGAGAGATAAAGAGTGGCGGTGGGATCAAAGGGGAACACTGAACGGAGCTGTAGCTGCAGAATTCCTCATAGATCCACAAGCCAGAAATACAGTATCACCCATGGCCACCATTCAGGAAAAACAAATAGCAGAGTGAGCCTTTATTTTAGCTGTCATTTTTGTCCATACTGTGACACAGTAGCTGGTCTGCAGAGTGTAACCTCAAACTCAGAGTGGAGGACATGGTTTCACCATGTGGCACTGGAACAATAGCAGCAAGTTACTGTCATTCTTAAGGCCTATTTGAGCCAATTCAGGGAGGCTAATGTTTGGAAAAATCTTGACTATAAATGCAGACTGGTATAAGAGTATTAAGTCAATAGAGCAAGGCCAACCTCGCTGGCTTGTAAATTGTTTTCAGCTTTTTACTGGACTTGGCAGTGTGAATTCACTCAAATGAATTACGACTTTTTTGAGGGAATCCACACAGAGGGAAAATAATATTAGAGAGGTTTCAAGGCCATGAAAACAAGTTAAAGACTGGCAGATCCATGAGGGGATTGGATTATAAAGAATTCAAGCGAGTTTGAGTGATTAGAAATCAGTGAGAGGGTCAGTAATAAATTGCAAGTCTGGACAGAGTAAAAAAATAAAATAATAAAAAGATGACAACAACAACAACAGATTCCATTGTGCATATTCTCTCATTATCAGAGCTAAATTGGGCAAGGTCAAGCAATATTATGTGAACCTTAAAGATGCCAGTCGGTAACTTCACAGACCAGAAATGTGGCTGCCTCACTCGCCAATAGCTGCTGACCCAGACACTACAAGCACTGTGCATCTACAGTATCAAGGTTAAAGTGTTTGTAGCTTATGGTTGTCAGCCAAGGGAAGAGACAATGAGAAAAAAGGAAAGGGCTCAGACTGTTTTCCAAAGAAACAACCATCAACAGCGTCGAGGCTACACACTATAGAGATGCACCAAATGCATCTAGATATGCAAGTTACTGTACAGGGGCCAAAGCAAAGTAAACAACAATTTAAATTGGAGCCACAGAGGTGAGGTTGCAGAGTAGTGACCAAACCTGAACTCATATCAGGCTAGCCACTCTTATCAGATGAAACCATGGACACACACACAGAGCGACAGCAGTACCGCACACACCTGTGTTAAGCCTACCCTCCCTGAGCAAACAGTCTACCTCAACGCCACAGCTGGCTGCAGTTTATGGTGGTCCATTTATAGGCTGACCATATGTACCCTTTGAAAAACAAGGGTTCTAAAAGGGTTCTTCTGCTGTCCGTATGAAAGAACATTTTGAAGATCCCCTGTTGGTTCCATTTAGAACCCTTCATTTAGTGATCAGTTGTTATTAATCCCATTTTGGTTCCATGTAAAAATCTTCCATTGAGATGGTTCTAACTGAAATCAAACAGGATTCTTCAAAAGGATTCACAGTGACAGCCGAAGAACTTTTTTGTTTCTAGGTAGAACCCTTTTTGGTTTTTGGTAGATGCTTTTTTTCTACAAGTAGCATGACTCACTGTGAACAAAGTTATAGGCTGCACAAAGGAAAGGATTGATGCTCAAATGTGTGCCCCTTGCTCATCTGCAGAGTTACTCATGTAATAGTACAGATCCAATTGACTTCTAAAAAACGAAGAAAAACATCTTGAGTAGATGTTTTTCTTCGCTTCGATTCTTGCCAGTTTCTCAAGCATTCATATCAGTCAGTCACCTTTCTGCCAAATCAGACATGATCGCAGACTACGACACAATCCATGTCTTTTTTAGGAAAGATAGAATTTACAGTTCATTTTCCATGAAGACAAGAAACATGTTCCACTGACAGAGAGGTGTTAAACCTTAGAGCGGGTTGATACTTATCTTTTCATTCACTCTGACATTCCAAAATTCTACAATACTGACATCATAGTTGAAGCACGGGGGTTGCACGTTCTCAAAGTGTGAGTAATAGTCCGACATGACATCTCACTTGCAGACTACAGTACAAGCCGTCATGACTTCACTCATCAATATTCATCAAATATTCATGACCGATCAAAAGACCAAAAAATAACACCCATTTGACAGCATCACATGAACAGTCACACACCTTACGTCATACCGTTTTTCCATTCCTGATACAGATAATCTCTTCAAACCTTTGACTTTATTCATTTAGAAGCCAAAAAATTAAATAACTTGTTATTCTCCAATTCCACCAATGACCACTGTGATGACACCGATACCCACAAATAAATCATGTCAATGAAACCTATAGGGTGCCAAAACATTTCTATTCCCTTTGACCTCCTGTTCTTCCTTCCCCCAAAGTCGAAGTACGTACGGTCAATCTTTCCAGGTCATGAACGAACATGAATATGACCCCTCGAACTGTGAGTCACAGGAGAAGTTATTCTCCTTTTACTACAGGCAGTCACATCCTAGTTCTTATTCTCTCATTACCCCCCCCCTCCCCCCACCCTGCTATCCTCCATTCTGTTGAAAATAAACACTTCTCAGAGGACATACTGTGAGTCAGCCAGTCATTAAACACTTCAGACGTTTCCCCTATCTAGCCATTGATTCTAAAAACTAGAGAAAATGGGAGAAGTACTTTTTTCAGCAGCCGCCACAGCGACCATGTTTAAAACCCCATCTAGGGCCTCATGTAAGTTTAATCTGAAAGCTGCTTGGAGCTCTGCGGGCCTCACAGACTTGGCTGGCTCATCGGCAGCAATCCAAGCAGGCACTCAGAGTAGGACTCTCTCAAACACACACACACAGAGAGCACACAGAACATCAACAGGCAAGTTTAATTTTAAATTGATTACACAAAAGCTCTCTATGCATTTTGAAATGTGAGCTGGAAATGAATATGTGCAATGCATGTGGGGAATTAGAGTTGGCAGGACAGTAAACTGAAAGCAATTCATGCTAGGGTTGGGAGGAGCACAGGAGAGAAGCCATGGTCTCTAACAATGCTTACCACCAGATAGAAGTAGACTGCCATTCCTGATTTGAAGTCTGAGCTCAAAGTGCCCATTAAAACATCATCCTTGCCATGTCAGATTTGTGTCTCTTTGCACACATTTCTTTTTAGGAGACGCCGAAGGCATCCTGGTCCTGTGTTTGCATTCCAACCCTTTATTTAGAGTCTGGATGCCACTTCAGACAGCAGGAATGCACATCTGCAGTCGTGCTCCTGTACACACTACAGTATGGTCATGTTACCCACAGAAGGTTCAAGCACCATCTATTCTCCACTCTAAACGGTGATGGGAGACAGAACCCAATATGTTTCATACAAAACGGGATGACATCAATTGCTGGGTTTTATGTGGAAATGCTCAAATGAATCTACAAAATGAAAATAGTAAGATAGTAGTATAGTAAGATACAGTACTGGGGTTTTTCTACCTCTGTCTTGCGCATGTCAAACAAGAATATATGCCTAACATAAATAGTGTTGTATTGTCAAAAGGCTTTAAACAAATAACTCCATAGAAAACTATGTTGAACCAAGTTCATGTCATATCTGCCCCAATTAACATCAAGCATTCTAAAACCCATGGGTTTACATGGTACGCTTATGGTAATGGCAGTGTTAGTACACATCGTAAATTGTCCTTATATTACTATATATTACTACTTACTTACTTATATTACTACTTATATAATGTATACCTGTGTGCTGCATGCTCTCTGATGTCAGACTTGTGTCTCATCTTCACTCTGGACACAAGGAAAGGTTTAGAGATTGAGATTGTCTTACCGCATGCAATATTTCAGGGATTGTATCCTACAATATGTTCCACCATGTAAATGCATTGGTTTTAGGGCACTTATTGTGCTGTGGGAAGTTACTATCCTAGGAATAGTCTGAGACAGCTGATCCAAATCTCAACATTGCAAACAAAGGCAGACAAATGCAAACTAAGCATATCTGAAATGGATTTGATTTGATGGGGTGCTTCGCTCTCTGTTGACTTGTACCCGTATATACAGGCCAGGTTAGAACACAAATATAGCACAGCAGAGACGTAAACAAAGCAGGCAAGTTTGATCTCAATCCCTCAAACCACATTGGTTACCCAAACAAGCAAGCCCTGTGTGTGTGTGCGTGTGCGTGTGCATGTGTGAGTGAGTGAGTGAGATAGAGAAGGGATTTCTTGTGGCTCAACATGAAATTAAGGATGAAATTAAGGGACAATGTTTTTGATTAAGTACAAAGCAGTTGGAAGAGAGTGGCTGCTGTCAAGGTCTCAATGTAGAGGTTGGAAACTGTTAAGAAACAGCCAGTACTATATGGGACAGATTACCATACATAATTGAAGTAAATGCATAAAGACTGCAGATACAACAATGAATTTACTCCAAGTCTCCAGTGTTTTCATGTGCTATGGTACTGTAATGTTGTCACATTTACAAAATAGGTCTGAAATTAGTTCCCAAATGCTGTCTACCTTTAATGTTGTCAATTTTGTAATCTATTTAATTGAATTAACAACCATTGTATTTACAACTAACTGCAACTAAAGTAATACAACTATATAATTAACAAATTCATCTAAACCTTTTCTAAATAAACATGATATAGCGTACAGGCTACCTGGTATGCTTTCATTCTTCTCACAAACAATTAATCACAATATAGCAACAGGCTTCATACATACTTCTACCAATATGTAGTCTAGTTAAAATAGACAGGCTCTCGAGTGCTGCGCTTAGAAACGAAACTTTTCCACTGGCTACTGACTACACATACTCAAGCATCGAGTTATCTTCCAGTACTAAACTTCTTCTAAACTTCTATTATAATAGACACACATCACATATAATTATACATAGGCCTACCTTCATATCTTCTAAAGTTACACAGGCATTTTCGTGTAGTCGCGTTCCATGGCTTCGACTTCGTCGAGTTTTAGCACTTGATAGAAGCCGAGAGGTAGAAGTCTGAAGCAAGCAAGTGGTTGTGGGAACGGGTGCCAGCGGCGTTCCAGAGCGGTTCCCATTGGATGACCATCGCGTCAATAAAGGACCAGTGCGACTGTGTGTTTCCTGTAACGGGATTAGGGGTGGCCGATCCCTGATCAGATTTACCACTAATGTGGCTTTGAAAACACATGGGTCACTTGTTTTATAATCATTTCAGTACATGTTTTGGCTTTTAAATTCATATTTTAAATTAAAGATTGATAAATAATACAATGTATAACATGAGTTTAGTTCAACTGCCTTAGCCCATGATAACCCAATATATATTCTTGTTTTACTCCATTGTTTGAAAACAATGTAATTATAAACAAACACTAAACATGGTTAAAACTATTTGGGCTATTGCTCTGTTCTCAAGGTGTATCTGCACTTTGAGTGTGTTCCACAAAAAATTTGATTTGCCTAATTGACGCCACACCTGTTAAGGTGCAACTGTGATTGCTGTGTCAAGTCAATCATGTGTTTAACTGATTCGCAGGAAACTATAGGTTTTGGCTATGTTTCTGGATTGATTTCTCTGATATTTCAGCCTCAGAATGACTTCTTTGACTTTCATTGACATCTCTTTGGTCTTCATGTTGACAGACACCAATAAGTGTCCAAAGGCAAATGCAAAGCTTAGAATCAACACTAGACATTAACAGTTCTCTTATGCCTGCACAAATGATGTGATGGAAGACACCTGACTAACCAGAAACATCTGTCAAGCCAATTTTCCAATACTTTTCGTGCCCTGAAATAGGGGGACTATGCATAAAAAGGGTTGTAATTTCTAAATGGTGAAACCAATCTGAAAAAAGAAAACATTGAATTAAAGATGAGAATCTCCACTTTCACCTCATAGTAAACTAAACTTTTGGAGTATAGAGCTAAAAACAGACAAAATGCTTCCTTTTTCCAATACCTATGGAGGGTACTGTAGTTTTGAATTTCCATATTGCCAGGGGTGGTACTGAATTTGAGCGACATTACACCTGATTCCAATTACCAACTAGTATATGAGTTTCAAAAATGACCATTCTATTCTGTCAATATAATTTTTTTTATGGACATCAAATTGGTGAAAAAGTGTTGTTGTTTTAATCCTAGATTGCCCCTTTAACAACTTTGTTAGGCCACATATTATGCATAATTTTAGATTTACAAGCAAATCCCAGCTTGTACTTCTGAGTCCACCTGCCTAGGCACATTCTGCTAAACTCACATGCTATGGAGCTTATCATGGGTCACCCGGGCCGGAACCAGGATTGTGGGGCCCAAAAGGAGGCAGTGAGCTTTGAGCAAGGCCTCTATTATTAACTTGTGGTTAATGTTGCACATTGCATAGTGTATGAAAAGGACAGTCGATAGAGGTCATGTTTTTTATGATTTGACACTTGCTTTTGAAGTTGTAGGCCAGGCCCATGCTCTGATTGAGGGTTAAAGGGCTTTTCTCTGCTCTGCTGAGTTGGCTTTCTTGGAGATGATGTCCAGATTTTCCCTGGACTCAGAGACAGTGTGCAAACATGTGTATTTGCCCAATGCACTGCCGGTCCTGACTCAGCTCTTCTCAAATGTGTTAGTCAGGGGAATAGCCATTGGATAGCATGGGACAGAGAGCATGATCTGAAGACGTCAATAGTACTTCAGTACTGTATCTCAAAACCTTTATTTACAAAATAATTGGCAAATAGAGCTAAAGTTATAGAAATGTATTCTGCCAGGTTTCCATGAACTTACAATATCTGGTGTAAAAGTAAAGTGATTCAATTAAAGATTTAAAAAGTTAGTCAGGAATTTAGTCAATGTAGGTTACACAACAATGTTCATTAGCATGTCGCAGAAGTAGCTGCATCTTAATGTTTTAAACAATAAAGTACTAACTAGACAGACAATTAAGGTATTTGTTTTTATTTACGTAAAGTGCATGTATTGCATCTGTGTATGCAATGTACCATATAAATACATTTTGATTTGATGAAACCTTACCAAATTCTTACTCCAGATGCTGGAGAGACCACTTCAAGAGAGCCACAAATATGGGGGGTTGTTTACATTCAGTTGAAGATGCCTATGCCTAAAGATCAGTGAAGTCAGGATTGTAGGCTTACTGTTTCACTATTTTCAAAGTAGAATATTAGCTCACACATTGTTAGGTATTTTTCCGTTAAACATTAAAAACATAGGCCTTGTTTGAATTTCTGGGGATTCATGGCAGAAGAGGAAACAATATGTACTATAGTAGTAATAGTTACTCTCCAAATCCATAAACGTCATTCACCATGAATGCGCCACTCTCAGATAAGGAAATAATTCACCGGCATGCAAATCAATTCACCAGCTGGTTTGCTCCCCCAACTCACAGTTTTGAATATTGACACCACACTGGATATCACAAAACATTTGCATTCACGCTACATTTTTTCAATATCAATATCATGTTCCATGATGATGCAGCAATGGCAGAAATTAATATTGAACTCTTTATGTGAAGATGCAACGATTGTGTTTCTTAAAGAATCAAACACTGATGTGTATTGCTCATATCCGGTGCCAGAATTCTGTGCTGCTGACCTCTGCTGGAAGACATAATTCATTACATGTCAAACAGGTTTTGCATTCAGATTTTCTACCCTTTTCAGATTGGGGGTTATAATAAAGAAATAAATACAGTGATTTTCAAACTACACGTTTTCAGCCAGGTTGAGGGAGTTTGCAACTTTAATTTTTGAAAATCACCCAAAAAGTAAAAATAAATTACCCCTATGACACAATCACATGACATGACACAACAATGTAAAATGATCACCTCCTCAGGTCGACTGAGTGTGGTTTGTTTAATTTCGTTTGTTTTGCAAAATTCAATGTTCAAACTGCTCTCAAATTATACAAACCGCGCTCGATTCAAACATATTGAAATACTTCAGTCTGAACAGTCTCTCAGTCAAATGATTTGCACACGTACCAAAGTACCACAGTGGTGCTTGTACTGTAGATATTACAGAGACTATTCCCTTATTTCACTTGTGTAAATAATAACAAATACTGTTCAACTCTATTACGATGTAAACACGTGTAGAACTGGAGGACTGGAGGGATAGGAGATTCATCTGTTGAGATATCTGGTGAATGCATCTG
Organism: Argentina silus; assembly: GCF_951799395.1. Lineage (NCBI taxonomy): Eukaryota > Metazoa > Chordata > Actinopteri > Argentiniformes > Argentinidae > Argentina > Argentina silus. The sequence goes on from NC_139659.1 coordinate 6,110,477, forward strand.
ATTTTATCTTCTGAAATACATAGAGGTTTACAAAGAGGTACTGTGCTGGCTGATTTCACCTTGGTTATTTTCCACCTCCTCATTTAAAAAAAAAAAATCAACTGAGAAGATTTGTTTCTTTGAGGTGTGGTTTGATGTACTATCGAAAGCCCAACCTTTATATTTGTCAGGGAAAGGAGAAGCCGAAGGTGAAAATACTGGGTTTATGTCCAAAGTTATTGTTTTTTTTCAAATGATTAGTAAATTTTGCTCAAATTAATTAAAAGAGCAAAGATTTTGGGGATTCTTAATTTTTTAAATCTTATTTATCTTATATTCTTATTTATTTTCCATTGATTTTGTTTTTGTTTCATTGTGAATACAACACATATCATTCACGCTCTTTTACTGTAAACCAATTTCATACTACAGTACACCATATCACCAAGATACTAATTTATTTTGTGTCTCTTAAGCATTGTGTCCGTAACCATAGAGTGCAGTTTTCTAGTCATCCAACAGGTGTCAGCATGTCACCACTGTAGAATTCTAGGTTGTTTTTTACGGGGCTTTCATACTATTTAGTAGGCATAGCAGGTATGAGTGGACAGGCTAAATGACCAGGATGACACACTGCCTGACTGTAAAATGAAATCCGGGATGAAGTCCGTAGTCAAGCTCTTAGTATGGACCTGATTCTGAACAAAGCCAGTGATAGTTTGATACATTAGAAGAGGGACTGTAAGAGTTGATAGTGTGGTGTGTGTGTGTGTGTGTGTGTGTGTGTGTGTGTGTGTGTGTGTGTGTGTGTATGTGTATGTGAGAGAGAGAGAGAGAGAGAGAGAGAGAGAGAGAGAAAGTGTGTGTCTGTGTGTGTGTGTGTGTGTGTGTGTGTGTGTGTGTGTGTGTTTATGTGCCATGTCATTATCAAAGCTGTTATTGTCTGTTTCGCTAGAGGTACTGATTGTTGTGACTTATAGTGAAATCAGGTAATTTAAGGGTTTGTTGACCGTTACCTCTGTAAATGTCATCAGATAAAGTTAACTGGGTGTGTGTGGACAATCCATTTCAACTCAAGTGATTTCTGCTGGGTGCTCTATGCCTCACAATCTCTTAATGTTCTTCTCTCAGGAAAACCAATGATGTTTCTCTCACAGGTGTTCGACACACCCAGCTAACCTAGATTACACCAATTGCAGCTGGGGCGAACATCACATAAACAGCACCAGCTGAAACACCACCACATCAATGGCAACATCAATAGTCTCCTAGATGACTTGAGTCATTTGGGACAAAATGCATGGGTTTCGGTAAGCTCTTGCCCACAGACCAACCAGATAAGGGCTAAGGAACCTTCTCCCACTCTGCTCTGGTATTTGTGTCTCAGCCTTGACAGAAGCAGTGAATCAGACACACCTTAAACTCATGAGGTCATGAGGGCTATATCCTCCCCCTCGACGGCAGGGCTTTTTCGCAGAGTCATAAAAGTGTCAGTCATCCCGGGGGTGAAGAGCCGATGGCCCACTTTGAAGCCCCCCGGCCGTGTTACAGGATACCCCTGCCTCCCTGCTTGCCTGCCGACCGGGTGTCGGGATTCAGAGCCTCCCCCAGCCTGTCTGTACACCCATCCCCTAGATACAGACATCACAGCACCCCCCAAGCACCCCCAAGCCGAGGGTTGGTCTGGCAAGGCCGGACGGATGCCAAGTGCAGTTCAGACAGAAGGGTCTCGCCGTAAATCTGTCCGCATTAAGGGCCCTCCCGGACGGAGGGAGGAAGCACTTTCACCTCAACCTCCCCCACCCCCCCCAACCCCTCCCCGTCTCCGCTACACCGCCCTCCACTACACCCTAAACCCTCCACAGCCCCCTACCCGCAACACCAGAATTCATCCACCACTCTACCGCCTGGCCATAACCACAACCCTCACCCTAACATTTGCTACCCGCCATCCACCACTTCTCCAACCCTCACTTCATCATCCCCAACCATTTAATGAACCCCCATTGTATCTGCCATTTCTCAACCCCACCTTGATCCCAACCGGCCCCGTTTCGGATCAGACGTAAGCCCGGAGCTGCCTGCGGGGAATGCAGTGCGTCATCCCTGCAAGAGTGAAAGTGATCACCCTCCCTTCCCTTCCATTCTCTTTCTGTCCTCTCCTCTCCCCTCCTCTTTTTGCCTCTCTGCCCCGCTTGTACCCAGTCACCCCTCCTCTCCCCTCACCCCACCTGTGACCCCTCTTCTCCTCCCCTCCTTGCCCTTCATCACCCCCCCAACCCCCCCCCCCCCCCCCCCCCCCCCCCCAACAACCCTCTTGATCAGCAAACAGGCATGAAACCGGGTACCAAGCCTCGCTCCCCAGACACTCAGGAAAGGGAAATGGCCCAATCTATCACATTCACATAGCAGTTCTGAGGGATGAGCACCACCACTCCCCTAGCCGTCTGCAGGCGTCTGGGATCATATGTCAGGTGGACAGAGACAGATGCAGACACACAGACGTGGAACAGACAGAAGACAGACACTGATGAAGGACAGATAGGAGGAGGAGGCATGGCACTGAACACAGGCCAGGCCAGACCCAGACCAGACTCTGGCTCTGCAACACTCTGGTCCTGATTAGAAACCATGCTGCACACATAATTTACCTCAGATGGGTTTGACCTTGCACTGGAAAAACAAATTTTTCAATTTCCAACCAGAGTTGTACTTTGAAGAAGTTCGGAGCTAGAGAAACTGATTTTTCGGAGGGTCTGCTGAGCACGATGTGTCATATTTGCACATGAAAGTCGTGAAAAACTCACTGTCCAATATGTTCGATGCTCTGTAGAAATTTTTAGCGAGACGCCTAAGGGTGTGTGGGGGCTGAAATTATGGGAAATATAATACATTTCCAGTAGTACAGACTCATTTGTTTGTCTCTAGGTGGGTAAGCCCTTCATATGAACCAGTTAGGTGAACTCTTCTCTGAGAGAACTACAGTAGGTGCTGATGAAGGTTGCCATTGGTTCAGAGATCAGCCTATACCTCGCATCCCAGCTGTCTAACAGACAGACTGCCACAGCAAATGGTTCTGAATGTTTAACTTAATTTTCAATAATTTTTTTGTACTATTTTTCAGTCAGATTCTGAAACACACGAACGCTATTAGGTGGAAATGTTTACAATAATGGCAGTAAAGTTTAAAGCTTTCTGTTAGCTTACACATTCACTTCCTGCTCCTAACAATACAGATCGTTCAGTATTCACTGGTCTGTCCCATGACTCTGTGTGTCACTGAATGCAATGATGCCTTCTTATTCCTTGAAAGTACTAAAAAGTATCTACTGTCGAAACATTGAAGGTATTTCGAGTCACAGCAATAGAGAAGAGTGTGCAAACTTATTTGTTTGTTCTACAGTATGTCCCATTAGTCAAAATCTCATTTGGGTTTGCATTCTTTAGTACTGAGTATGCTTATATTATTGATTTATTTTTAAAGAAAGATAAAAAAAAAAAAATCTATATCATACCATATCTTATTTAGAATACTATATAATGTCTATTTTGTTGGTAAGACATGGATAGTTACAGTTAGGTCCATATATATGCAAGTGAAACAGGCCATCCTTACACTGCAAAAACAAAAAGAATCCATCAGAGAGATAGCAGCAACATTAGGAGTGGCCAAATCAACAGTTTGAAACATTCTGAGAGAAAAAGAATGCACTGGTGAGCTCAGCAACACAAAAAGGCCTGAATGTCCACGGAAGACAACAGTGGTGGATGATCGCAGGATCCTTCACATGGTAAAGAAAAAACCTTTCACAACATCTAGCCAAGTGAAGAACACTCTCCAGGAGGTAGGCATATCATTATCCAAGTCTACCATAAAGAGAAGACTTCACGAGAGCAAATACAGAGGGTTCACCACAAGGTGCAAACCATTCATAAGCCGGACCTAACTGTAAATGGCGTTATACACCACGGTAGATGAAGGAAACCCATCTACATTGAGTACATGCAAGACGTCTCTGAGAACATTTTGTTATTTATTTTGCAAACCAGAGTGTGTTTGTTCTAGAGGAAGAGGGCACTTGACTTGCTGGTAATGTGATAATGCGTCAGATCAAATTATTATCAGATTATTCTCCATGTTTGAATGACACCTCCTTCATTCCTTCTCTTTTCCCCTCTCCGTGGTGTGGAGTGTTGAGATGGATCCACCCTGCCGTTATGAGGTGTCAGTCATCCAGTTAGCTTCGCTGAAAGGTCAGGCTTGTCATTAGGCTGGGGCCAGAGCTGACAGCCGCACCACGGCGTATAGATTTTTCTGAATCCACTGTTTCGAGTTCAAACTCCCTGGCTGCCAAAGAATGTCAAAACGCCAGACCAGTTTAGCTCTGGTTCACACAACAGTTTTCTATGAGGAATGGTGTTATAAAGAGGAATTATGAAAATTCAGGGTACTACAGCTAAAGGGATGTTCCACTCCTTAAAAAAAATCGCCCTATCCTTGGGTATAGTTGATAAGAGTGTAATTCTTGGGCCAGTTTTTTGTTACATACTATATGTTGATTCATTAGATACTGAGTAGTGACAGATACATTGAAACACTTGCTCAACGTGAATCTTGTTTGTGCGACGACACAGACTCTAAACTCTCTCTCAAAGTGAAATATGTGCCCTTGATAGATGGCACTAAATTGACACAGGGCAGGTTTTTTCCAGTGTTGTGGCTCTGTAGCCAGTGAACTGCTGATTTGGAAATGTGTTTACAGAAGACCACATTTTCTAGACCCTCTGTCGAAATTATGATTATAAATGTTTGGCCAATGATTCTGCCATAGCTGAGACAATGCTACTGGGTGCAGGGGGTATGCTCTTAGAACAATAAAAACAATTCTTTGAGAGGAGCACACCGGCACAAAAAAAAAACTACACTCATGGTTGAATCACAGATCAGGTGTTATGGTACTGTGCACACCTGAAAAGGGAATAGTCAAGAGATAGAAAAGAGATGAGATAGCTTTATAATGTCAAACACATATTACACAATTAGTGCTTAAGATGTGCACACACATCATTGATCTTATTTGTAGCTTTACTTTTAGACCATGTCTACTATGCTACAGCATATAGCCTACACTATATGCTTCAAAGACTTTCTGAGAACTGAACCTCTTTTCAACCCTCTTGCCAGATAATTCTGTATGTATCTTATATTGCTCAACATTTTCCAAAAGTGTCATTGGCCTAACAATCAGGACAGTACTGGGTTTATTAGGACAGTACTAGGACAGCATTTAAGTCATACATTCTAGTACCCCCTTGATGCAGACACACTGCATCATCCAAAATCATGACAGACCAATCCATCAGCCACCTCAGCCAAATGAAATGTTCTCTGTACTGTAACTAACAATTCCTGCCCTCTTCTCCTCCTCACCTCCCCTCTTGTGACTCCGCAGGGTAAATCTGCCATTCCAATACTCATATACGTGATTCTGTGTGATACCGGAGAGTGCAACTGTGTGTCCTGAACCATTGATCTTTTACAGACTTCTCTTTCCTGGTCTAATAAGGGCCATGTCTCCTGGCTATACTGTAGCAGGCAGTTGGAGAGGACAGACTATAGCAGTGCTGAGAGAGAGGGAGAGAGAGGGAGAGAGAGGGAGAGGGAGAGAGAGAGAGAGGGAGAGAGAGGGAGAGAGGGAGAGAGAGAGAGAGAGAGAGAGAGAGAGGGAGAGAGAGAGAGAGAGACGAGAGAGAGGGAGAGAGAGAGAGAGAGAGAGAGAGAGAGAGGGAGAGAGGGAGAGAGAGAGAGAGAGAGAGAGAGAGAGAGGGAGAGAGAGAGAGAGAGAGGGAGAGAGGGAGAGAGAGAGAGAGAGAGAGAGGGAGAGAGAGAGAGAGACGAGAGAGCAGATGGCTACACAATGGATTTCAACTTTCTCTTCCAGAAACAACTTCCACTATCTTTTTGAGTGGAAATACAGAGGAAGGAACTTTTGATATGAACATAGCAAATATCAAACCGCACTGTTGCCTGTTACCTCCACTGTTGTTGTGCAGTGAGATACAATGTAGATATCAGTGCACTTGAATTACAATAAACAGCATTAGGAAAACTGTCATAGGGGTTACATAGAGTATTCTGTTTGTGCGCAGTGTTAACCCTCCCCTTCTGTCAATGAAGTTGTGTGTGAGCAAGCATAGACTCATAGCTGATTCAATAATAGGATACACTGGCGCTAGAACTGCCCAAGAGGCACCTCTTTTAGAAGGGGATTCAAGGGCTAGAGCAGTCCCTCTCACCAGCCCATCCCGGAGGAACCAGCCAGACCTCCCTTCGCCCCAACCAGGGGATGCAGTCTTCACCTCAACAACACCTACAATTACCCAGGCTTGAACGGTGACAGACACCCCACTATAACGTCAACACAGCAGGATCAGTGTGAGACGTCAAGCCGTCGAGATGGTCCAGCCTATACCTCCACATGGCGAGACACCACTGGGACAAGGCCCAATCTGCCCGTCTGCTCCCGGGCAATCGGTGAGTTCTGCCCAATTATTGTGTCTGTGTGTGGGAGCATGGAAGTGGGCAGTGACGCACCAGAGAGACCCGCCAGAAAGTTGTGGATTCATAGCGCCGTGGGCAACTTGTGTGTGTGTGTGTGTGTGTGTGTGTGTGTGTGTTGTGGGTGTGTGCCTCCAGGCAATCTACTATCTACAGTGCCTTCAGTAAGTATTCAGCTTCCTGGACTTTTTTCACATTTGGTTGTGTTGCCACTGGACTTTAAAATAGATTTAATAGAGATTTGTTTGTCACTGATCTACACAAAATACCCCATAATGACAAAGTGAAAATAATGTTTTAGAAATGTTTACAAATGAATTAAGTTGCTATTAAACTCTTAGCTCAAATGCAAACATTTCTTCAACAAGTTACTCAATAAGTTGAATTCAGTCCGTCTGAGTGCAAGGATAATAGCTTGTGTGATTTTGGAATTAATTTCTTTGTTTTTATAGGGTCTCTGATTTGCATAGGAATTAATTACACACTGTGTGGATTAGGCTATTGATTAGAGGGGTGCTTGTCATTATAGACATAGTAGACAGTCAACCCTTTAGACCACATACTGGCCCTGGTGTATTCTATTTTTCAGTGATGCTGCTTGCGGCAGAGACGTGACCCTACCCACAAACTCTGTCTCAGACTGCACTACGGCGCCCTCCCCTGAGTGGATGGATTTACTACTTGCTGACTAGTCAACACTCATGGACTGGCTGAGTGAATTGTGGGGCACGTCTGGACTGGGACCCTCACCTTTTATGGAAAAACAACATTCTATTTTAAAACTTGTGAACTACATGTACCCTTTTTACTTTATTCGAGTCTCACTCTGAACATATACATTACCAAACTTGTGCTGTTTACCATTTGGGATGGATATGACATACGTGTGATATATATATATGTGAACTAATACTATCGACCTGTTGGAATTGTCTGATGTGCTCAATTAATTAATAAATGAATGAGTTAGGAAAGGGTTGAACGGAAATAAATGACGAAAAGCTCCTAATCATTGTGAAATGGTCACATTTAATGAACAACCTCTCATTGTATATACATCTATAAAAAGAACCCAGATACAGGTTACGAGAATCTAAAGCTAATACATACATTATTAAATAATAAACTTTGTTCATGTTAAAGATACATATCATAGTTTACAAAATATGATCAAGGAAAATTAAGCAATTATGAATGTCTGAAAAAAAACTAAGATCCTATATGTGTATTTTTCTTCAATAATAAACAAATACATAAAGCACAACAATATTCCTTGAATAACATAATATTAACTTGTGATATTGGCTATTAAAATGCAAACTGCAAAAACACATTTTCAAAGGCAATGGAATTGGAAAGCAAACTCATGTTTCAGCACATGGGACACTGCCTAACAAAGCTCTATTTCAGCAATAAAAAGTCCAACCAACATGATACAAAAGAATTGCTCTCAAATCCACTGTGTTTTTACAGCTCAACCCTCATTGTGATCACTGAATGCAGAACATAAAAACAAACAAACAAGCAAACCAAAAAAAATGGGTCAGAACTATAATTGATTTCTCCAAAGTGTTAGACCTCAGTTTTTGCCGCAATTGATGTCGGGTGCAGGTTCCTAGAGTTTTGGGTTTCATCCCTTCTCCACAAGCACAGGCTTCAGGAAACAAAGGATTGTGGGAACATTTTTTTCCAAGACAAGTCTTTGGCATGATGAGTTAGCTGTATGTCACTGCAAATAATGACAAAGGGGATATTGTACAAGTGTCTGAAAAAATCACTGGATGAATAAAAAGGGGGTTTCTTAAAAAAAAGTAAATTAAAAAAAATTAAAGATGAGAAATGAAATTCTTCCTTGTGCTGCCTCGCAAAATGTCTTATCAGTCTTGTGTCCCCAATCCTTTAGCTTCCCTGGAGTCAATCTCCTGCCTCTGCGTAGGCATTTAGTTCCTCTTGCTGGGAGTTGTTGATATTTTCTTTTTCTTTTGAAGAATTTATTTTTAAAACTTTGATTTCATCTCCTCTTTTTGTCTACTTTACTTGAGAGAAACTTGAATTAAATTATCAATGCACAATATCAATTAACATGTGCAAAATCGAAATAGAAGACTCCTCAATTTCTTCCACAGGAATGAAACATATACATCTGCAAGAGAGAGAGAAAGAATTAAACATATACATCTGCAAGAGAGAGAGAAAGAATGAAACATATACATCTGCAAGAGAGAGAGAAAGAATTAAACATATACATCTGCAAGAGAGAGAGAAACAATAGGAAACAATGTTTCTTAACACATTTGGGTGAGTTTCTCAAAACTTCTCAAAACTTTGTAGCTAACAAGGTCATTTATTTTCCTTGACAACCCTAGCCCAGACTACTCATAGAACAGCAAAAAGCTTAATTTAGTAAATGTTGTTCTTTCATGCAAGGGAGATCAACCGAAAAAAACTCACAACTGTTACTCTCTTGCTTCTGTGGGGCTGATATGTTGAGAGACATTATGTATGGTGTTAGCTACAAAGCTTTTAAGCAACTCACCCCTGGCTGGTTTCAAACTAAGTGGTGATGTTACATACAGTATGGAGCAGAGCAGACAGACACCCGTGTGTCATAATGCAACGAGGCATCATTAACAACCTGACATTTCAATGTTTCACAGGGGGGGAGATGGGGATACACAGTTGACATTCAAATGATTGCATATTTGATGTTGCATCTCATCCTGTTTTAAAATGGGACAGTTTGATAATGTTTCTGGGCAAGCAGAGACACTTTTTAATAATGAAGGAAAAGGCTGTATCTGTGTTATATGTACAAAGATGGTCATGTTGGGCTTATTTGGCCTCTCCAACCATTTATAAATGAGCGGGTAAATGAGCCGTTGATTGAAAATGACTGGCAGCACCGAGGCGCTGGGCATTAAAAAAAAAAAAAAAAAAAATTATCTCACAAACTGCTGGTCGAACACTAGCAGTGTCAAATCTGGTGGAACAAGATAAGAGAGGCGAGTGGTGAAAAAAGCTCCCTGATATCCAGCCTTTCAGTATGCAGGTCCTGAAATCTAGTTGGCAGGTAAGTGAGGTAAAGCCTGCAGAACCTCCCCTCAGACCACTATCAAGCCTCAGGGCGGAACAACAGATTTTTCAGCTGAAAATGAACATAAGTTATACGTATGGGGGAGAAGATATATGTCTGTTTCTTCTTTAGAAGCATGAAATTGCCCTAAGGCAAGATCTTTGATAATTTCACAGCCTCCTATAGATCAGCCAATCAACTCTGCTTTTTCTCTGAGGAGTCGTGCGGTTTGTCCTCGGAGTCTCCTCCTCCGGCTCTGCATGTGTCTGTGTTTGTACTGGAGCTAATTTCTTGGCTGAATCTCCCATGAAAAAATAGATCTTAGACCTCAGTGGGACTTCTTGTTTGAATAAAGGTTAAAAAGTTGCTTTAATGAGGGGTTACTTTTGATGCACAGTCCTACCAAAGCTGTAGCTCGCTTCGGGTGTGAGTGTAGCTTATTATGATAGTGACTGTAGCTTGTTACAGTAGTGACTCTAGCTTGTGTTATGGTTGTGACTGTAACTTGTTATGGTGGTGATCAATAGCTTCCTATGGTAGTGACTGTAGTTTATTATGGTAGTGACTGTAGTTTATTATGGTTGTGACTGTAGTTTATTATGGTTGTGACTGTAGCTACTCACCACATGATGGCCAGCAGCAGAGCTCCTAGGAGCAGACGGGAGGACCAGAGCAGGGGCGAGCAGCCGTTAGCAGGCACGGCATACTGGGGCTCTGCTGAGGGAGGGGCCGGGGATGGGGTGGTCTCTGGGGAAGACACAATCAGATGAGATCCAATTAGCATACAGCAGAACACAGCAATAAATGCCAAGACATTGATTGATGGATGTATTGAATGATCTTCATGAGTCATGTTAAACAACATGATCTTTGCTTCCTTTATGCAAACCTTAGAAGGCAATATTGATGCAATGAAGAAAAACACAAGACAATATCACTTAGAACATCAAACAAGTAAGCAAGCTAATTCATCTTCTCACATCAAAACATGGCAGAGTACAGCAGAGCTTTTTGAAATATATACAAACTACCTGAACTAAAATACATCTGAATGCTGCCAATATCTATTAACATTCAAAACAGCTCATCATAAAGCTGAAAAGCCGTACTGAATGCAAACATGAACGCGAAAATCAATTCTAATCTGCAAGTCAAATCAATGATGTATTTGTAATGCACAGTTCTACAATAAACTGTATAAAATAGTCATTTGTAATGGTCTCTGCTAATGCACATGCAGTACAGTGCAGTCTATATGTCCTGCTTCACATTTCCCCTGTTAACACATCAATATTGTTAGTCATGGCAGGGCAAAGTGCATTATTGTGTGTGTGTGTGTGTGTGTGTGTGTGTGTATGTTTGTGTGTGTGTGTGTGTGTGTGTGTGTGTGTGTGTGTGTGTGTGTGTATGTGTATGTGTGTGTGTTTGACGGGGGAGGGAGGAGGATATAGAATCCTGCCTGTTGAGAGATAACGAGGGGAGAACATGCTGTGTTGCTGTGTTATAGATGGCAGATAGTCCGTATAATACACTCATATTGGGCGAAATATAAGAACATAATACTGCATTTTCACTACATCTAAATATAAACCAAACATAACTGTTGAAGCACATTTGCTTCCTCAGGGTGCTAAGTTGATAACCATGCAAATACATGTAAGAATCATTATTTTTCTGACAATTAATAATGTGCGTAGGCCTGTGTTATGGTGTTATTTTTGTGAGGTAGCGAGGTGTGAAATGACTTGAGAGAAAAACTATTCATCCAATCAAACGGAAGACCTCCCCTAGCAGTGAAACATTTGTTCTCAAATGAACAAAATAAAATATGCAGAAATATTGTTCGGATAAGTGAAGGACGACTATTCAGACGGATGATTTTTACATTTGATTATTCTTAAAACCCCAGTGTTGCAGACATGTTATGACTGTGTGAACACACATGCTCACTTATGCTTGTGTAACAGACGTGGAGAGACCGAGACAGTGCTGACTGTTTGATACCCCCCTTCTCTAAGTATAGCCTGAATCAAATCCATGGAGTGGTCTGGTCCAAGCAGAAACTCAATACCGTCTACTGGATAAGAAGGAGTCGTGCGGCAGTCACCAGATATTACTTCTAATAACAGTCATCAAGCTGTCAATGCTATTTATAAAGCACAGAGCGCACCAATTTCATAGGGCCCTTCAGGTCTTATGCGATTTGGTGGGTTGTTGCTGAGGAGAACAAATCCATCAATACATGTATAGACTGGGATAGAGGAAGAGAGACAGAAGAGAAATAGCCAGGAGGAGAGACATGAGAAGAATCCCAATCGCCAGAGTTAGGGAAACACTGTGAGAGCATGTTCATGAAAAAATAGCATGGTGTGTGTAGTTGGATATTATCGGTCTCCTTTTACTGATTCTCAGGTGCATACGATATGTATGAGCTCTGTGTGTGCGTGTGCGTGTGTGTGTGTGTGTGTGTGTGTGTGTGTGTGTGTGTGTGTGTGTGTGTGTCTATTTTAGGGCATAATGTTAGTGTACTGTATGTGAGGGACAAGCTGTAGTTCAGATAAGCTCCAGCAGGGGGAGGTATGATCCTTAACTGTGGCTCCAGATCTCAATCAAAACTCGAGGCAGTATCAACAACTGTACTATAGGGACACTGTGACCGGAACACTTTGATTGTTAACTATACTAACTATGAATTTGATTTGGAGATTTTGTGTGACTTGTGACTCAGTGCCATTGGCCCTGCAAGGAAAGGTCGAGGCCACAGAGGTCGTGACCTACCAATGATGACCTCAGCCTCAGTGGTCGACGTGATCTGTTTGGGCTCCTCCATCCATGGTGTGGCATGAACCGCGACACTCCAGTCGCTCCAGGTTCCAATTTCTGTGTCCTTGGCCGCCACTTGGATGATATACTCCTTCCCCGCGTACGCATCTGTGATGGTGTGGGAGGTGCTGTCCGATAACTCCACCTGGAACAGCCAATCAGAAGACAAGACACGGTCAGGGTGGGATAGACACAAGTCAACCAATCATAGAGAGACAAGGTAGACAAATAACAGTGAGGTGTGACATACAATGCATCTAACCACTTAAAGGTGTTTCCATGTTTCCTTTATGTCCAATGAGGAAAACACGAACAATCAATCATCTAATAAATTAGGGAATGAAGGAATGAAAAAGCTTCACGATGAGACAATCTGACAAACAAAGTTGAGAGCCACCAAAGTATTATAAGGTATTGCAATGTGGAGCACATCTCATGAGGAGCAGGAAAACAATTGAGGCTTTTAAGAGCAACCAATTTGACTCAGCACCTGTCTGAAGAGGATGAAAACAATCCAGCTTTCTAACCTCAGTCTGCTCTCAAACTGTCACCAATAATCTTGATTGTTTCTCTTCTAGGCAGTGTTTTACTTAGGTTTTTCTGACGTTTTCTGACCACTCTGGAGAGGGTAAGTCCACCAACACCTGACCGCCACGTGTGAGCACCTCTGCACACCCCTGGGTAATGAGGTTAAGGGTCGCGGCAAAGCATGCTGGGGTACATTTGAAAATTTTCATTCACAGGGAATTAGGCTAATGCAGTACAGCTGGGTTGAGGGGAGAAGAGAGAGTGATGAAGGAGCGAGGGGAGAGGGAGGGAGGTAGTCCATGACTCATCCTGGACATCCATCACCCCTGTCTCATCATCCTATTCCATCCTCTCTCTCTCTCTCTCTCTCTCTATCTCTCTCTCTCTCTCATACACACACACACACACACACACACACACTGTTTCTCTCTCTCTCTCTCTCTCTCTCCCTAACTCACTTTCTTTCTCCCTCTCCGTCTCCTTCTCTCCCCCCCCCCCCTCTCTCTCTCTCTCTCTCCCCATGGTCTTCACACCAACCCAGCATCAGCAGAAACAGAACTACTCTACTCTGCTTCTCTGTGAACAAAGGGAGTTGACTGTGGAGCAGACAAAGAGGAAATCAGATATACTGAGAGGATCAGAGAATCTATACAGTCTCTCAGGAATCAGGAAGAAGGGAGAGAGAGAGAGAGAGAGAGTGGGGGGTGGGGGGGGCGGCGAGAGAGAGAGATGGAGAAAGGTGGTGAAAGAAAAATGAGTATCGAATCCTTGAAAACCAGACCCTGTTCTTCTCTAAGAACTCATTTTCTCAAGCTGAGTGTCTGCTCTCTGTCTCTCTGTGTAACGATAGAATACTCCATGAGCTTTGTTTAGCTCTTCCATTTACATTTAAATAGAACTGTCTTTTCATAATTGCTTGTGAGTGTTGTTTCATGTCCCCTGTGTCTGAGACTCTCTGAACAATCTCACAACAAACTCTCTGAACAAACACACAACCGTCCTCAATCTAGATTACTAAGCTATGTTCACCACCTCCTCTCTGAAGACACTTCGGAGCAACTCCTGGGTGTGTGTGTGTGTGTGCAATGTGATTGTTATTGTAGCTTACTGTAGGTTCATAGGTGCTAACCAAGGAATAACATCCTGTCTCTTCACATTAAGTTTCTCGACAAAGATCCTGTGATCCATGTGATCCAATTTGATTATTGTGTGTGTGTGTGTGTGTGTGTGTGTGTGTGTGTGTGTGTGTGTGTGTGTGTGTGTGTGTGTGTATGTGTGTGTGTGTGTGTGTGTGTACCGCGGTGCGTGCATGTGCGTGTGTTTTGCTCTATCCCCTTGACATCCACACCACATAGCTAAATGCAGGCAGTGAAGTTCACCAGTGAATGTTGGCATGGTTGGTATCCTACTTTTTGAATGTTAACGTAACCCCAGAGTGCCTAAGTTGGTTCAAACTCCCACAATATGGGACTCGGAGAGGATGTTGCTCCTCCTGGTGCTACCCACAAACCACCTCCTAAAGTGCTGCGCCCTTTGGTTTGGCCTTCACTAAATATTCAAAGGCAGTCAATAACAGTAGTAGTTTCCATCAGCCACCTTTACACGCATATGTGCACGCACGCACGCACACACGCACGCACGCTCAAACACACACACACACACACACACACACACACACACACACAATCAGAATAGACAGGGGGTAATTAGCTATATTACCTGATCTGATATCTGATTATGTGCCTGTGCCTGAGTGGTCTAACCAGGTTTCCAAAAGGAGAACACCTAAAGTTTTGCTTTATCCAACTGACATCTCAACCTCATAATTAAATGGAGAACAGCTAGAAGGAGAAAACCGATTTGCTGTAGGTTTAGCATTCACATGAGAAACAGCAAGCCCAGCATATAAAGTAATCGTACATATGAAGTGTAACTCATCCATCATCTGGGCTTTAGCCCTGAGGGCGGCAACACGAAGGGCACGGCTTCTCCCAAAGTGGCACGCCGATCCGACTCCAGCGGGCCGGAGACACTACTATCTATAGCTCCATATCATTATGCTACTGCGCTATTTATACTCATGGATCTGTGTGTCATTATGTACTGGACATGCCTCAACGGCTGCCCCTCCCAGCACAGACATCCTAGTCAGACAGAGGGGGCATCTGTTAGATAGGCCAAAGGTTAAGGAGAGAAGACAGGACTCCCACATCGACCACCTAGCCCCTACAATACGCCATAACCCCTTCTGGTCCTTTCTGTAGATCGGAGAGTACTGGATAGGTGTAAAACCATAGAACATTTTAATTCTATGTGTAGGCTACACTTCGCCTTGCCCTCGGTTCTGGCCAAACTAAATCGACCCCAAGCATGGCCTATCTGGAATTTTCGCTAGGGCTCAATTTAGTTCAGCTCAGGCTTGATTTGGGATTTGGGGGAAGGGTGCTATGGAAGGACATACCTGTTTCGGGTTCAAAATCCAGTGTAAAAGAGTAGCGACAGCACAAGGCTTTGCGTTTGTGCCTAAATGTGACCAAAAAAAAGCTGATCAGAGGAGAAAAGACTCTGTGCTGGTTGTCTGTGTGTATGTTTATGTGTGTGTGTGTGTGTGTGTGTGTGTGTGTGTGTGTGTGTGTGTGTGTGTGTGTATGTGTGTGTGTGAAAGACAGGGAGGAGAATGAGAGGAGGGGGGGAGAGGGAAATAGTCTTCGTGTCTCGTTTGAGCTAAAACTAGTCTTGGCTCTTGCAGCACGGTGATTGCTTTAGCCATGCTATAATTTCTCAAGCTGAAGTCTGCCTCCTCTCTCCCCCCTTGTCCACCATCTCTCCTTGCAAAACTACACTAACTCACAGCCCTCAGGGGAGGGATAAACCCAGTGCCCACATAGCTGAGGTGTACAGGTCAGTTGGGTTCAATCACTGCACAGTCAATATTTTGCACCGATTACAGTTTTTATTCAAGCTACTCAGTGTACCCATGACACATTCCAGTCGCTATTAAAAGTTGAAAATGTTCAACAGGTGTGGCTCGACATGTATGCATTTTTGCACATTTCTGAGACACATCTGTAATCTCCAATACAGTTTTTTTTTCTTTTTAAACTGAAATAAAAAATAAAAAAACGTTGGTATCACAAAGGAGAATATGAGAGGGGTTATTTGTTGATGTTCTATGATTTATGGACAGTGGTTTTCTCCCCTGCAGTGCCCGTGTTGAGAGTCCATTTCCTTAAGTTGAGATGTGTGATTTACAGCCAGGCCTGATGCACTCTGCCAATGAACCAGGGGAGAGAGAGACTAGGAGGGAGAGAGAGTATACACGCACGCACGCACGCACGCACGCACGCACGCACGCACACACACACACACATACACTCCAGTCTCAATAATCAATTCTAATATACAGTACAGACTACATCAATGCACCTCAGTCAACAGCAACACTATATACAAGTGGTAATACAGGCTGTCTCTCTCTCTCCATACCTTCCTCCCTCTCTCCCTCCCTCTCTCCCTCCCTCCCTCTCTCCCTCCCTCTCTTCCTGGAAAGAGTTGAATTATTCCTCAATCTAAAATGTCTTCAAAGCGTCCCCACTCTGAGAGGAAACTTACAGTATGTCTTTATTTGAACAGTTGAGCGTAACATTTATTGGGCTAATTTCATTAAGGCAATGCAATAACAAGCCCATTCACTCAGTCACTGGTCTCTTCTCCGATGTCACTGTATTCCCCCATGTCCCACGACCGCTGTGGTCTGTTTAACTGTTTACACACAAAGCACATGGGCTCATCCGCCATGCGTGCTCATCTTGGTGAATAGCAGACGTTATCAACATTCCTTCCCCCTGTGCTGTTGAATGTCGACACACACGGATCGAGTAAACAAATAACAGATAAACATTTCCAAGGAGATCTCCACGGAAGACCTTGCCAAGTACTGTGAGATGCATAAAGCATTAGAGGGTTGTTTTGGGGAGGCATAATGGTGGTGATAGCATAGCGTGGCATACTGCGTTAGCACTGCCAAAAACACAATCAAATCCATCTCCCTCAGGACCGGGCTTGACGGCGGAGGAGAAACAACAGCAAATCCACCCTGCTAGGTTCTGACGGGCGGAGTGGAAATGCCTGTACATAAAGACTGTTTGTACACCTTTTTTATGGTGAATAGCGTTGCTTAAAATTAGCATTGATTGTTCGTTAGTTTCTTCAGTGTCCACCTTTCTCTCGTGTTTAATCCAAGAACAAACACCCTTTCTCCTCCCCTGGGGTCACAGACAACCATGTTTAGAAGGAGCAAATCCCCATCAGAGGAACAAACCCGACCTACATCACCCCCGATCGCCCCCCTCAGTGTGTCTTTGTACCCAGAGAGAGAAAGAGAAAGAGAGAAAGAGAGAGAAAGAGAAGATAAAGAGAGAGAGAAAGGGAAGCCTTATGACACATGCACCAGATCTGAACACCATCTCGAGGCATTAATCATTCATAAAGACATTGACAGCGAGAGAGAGGCAAAGAGAGAGAAACAGAGAGACAATTGAGTTACTCGTTTAAATATCCCTAATACCTCACTCTCACTCCATGTCACATCCCGTTTATCTACTCTAGTCAGTCTGTGTGTTATTGTTTAGAGAGTACACTGGGGATATGGAAATGCTTAGAATTATGAGTCTTATGATTAGACACTAATCTGTCCGTTCAAGTCCACAGCTGTCCTAATAAGAACAGGCTGTCATGCTTAAAAATGCCATTATGACATTATGTCCGAACAATGGCTGTTCAAACAAGGGATCGAGGTAGAATACAAACCTGTTATTAACGGAAGAAACACATTGATTTCATACACCTGACCTTGCTTTATTGCAGGGGTCCCAAAAGTGTGCGTGTTGTGTGCGTGTTGTGTGCGTGTGTGTGTGTGTGTGTGTGTGTGTGTGTGTGTGTGTGTGTGTGTGTGTGTGTGTATGTGTGTGTGGGGGGGGGGGGGGTGTGTGTGAGAGAGCGAATGGATCTAAGATGTGCCGCGTATTGTACCTACCAAGGCTGCCTGTTTCTAATCTCTGTGTATCGGAGGCTCCGCTAGACTAGACTAGAGCTTAGCCCCCAACACTGGGAAGGAAAGAGGGGAGATTTGGACATTCCTCAGAGATTGCATAAGGAAACAGAGAGTGACCCCATCCTCCCTCCATCCATCCTGTTCAATTTAACTATAACACCCTAGCCTGGCTTCAGCCTTTAGGTATGTAAATCAATGCTTTTGAGGGAACCACATTATTTTATCCCAAGCCCCTGAAATGCCTGGGCTTCTTGCTTGTACGTTGTGTATCCAGGGTCTCAATTCACAGCACCCCCCGCCCCCTCTCCCCCCCACCTCAGCCACCAAAAAGCTGGTACACTCATACATAGGGCCTAGCATTAAACTCTGAACATCCCTGTACGCATGCCGGCACGCTGTCATACATTAACAGACATCTTGACATACAAGGCATACGCTTAGAGACACATGAGCGGACCGAAATTGTTGATTTGACCCCCAGAATCCCTCCAAAGTCCCTGATTTAATCTCCCCCTCCCCCCACCCGCCCCCCTTGTCTCATTTCCTGTAAAATAAATCTGACACACTGGCCATGCATGACTGTCCTTAATTGGCTCACTACCGCCGAATCGGAGCAGAAGTGGCCCATCCGGGATATCAGGCGCAGCACGGCTGCGGCTGACTCTGTATCTCTCCCGGCTGGCACTGAGAAGCTCCCTGAACCGCTAACGGAGGCGAATATAAATACCGACGGCGGCAACGGCGGTCAAAAATCCGGGAGAGCGTGTCTGTTGTCGTGGAAAGAAAACCCAATTATGTGGTACTTCCCAACGTTCACGTCTGACTTTTCACTGATGGGATGAGAGTGCACAGGCAAAATGGGAGCTGTCAATCAAGCTAATGAGACCAGTCCCCCATGCCTCCTCTCCAGGCCCCCACCCCGCTACTTTCCACAGGAAAGTCCCCCCTTCTCCCCTTCAACCCACCAACAGTTCAGGTAATTGTCAGGCTTTGCTTTTTTCTTCCTTTTGATGCCACCTCTCTATCTTCGCAATTACTCTAAAAGGGAGCGAAACTACCTCGCCAATCAAGCGGCTAGCACAGCATTGTGTGTTGTGTCTCAGCGCTACTTTTACAGATCTATGAGGCATTCATTAAGAAGACCGTTGTACTGATTCACAGCCACATCATACAAATGCAATGCTTTCACGCAAATTAGGTTCACCGTATTAGCATATACCCGAAAAATAAAGATTATGAGTCAATCTCAGTTCACACATACACTTGCACACCATTCACACACACACACACACACACACACACACACACACACACACACACACACACACACACACACACACACACACACACTCTTCTCACAGTACACAGAAGCACTGGGGTTGGTAACCCACTGCAGCAGACAGGGTTATACCGCTCGTTAGCAAGAACTATCATTAAAACTGAACACAGCCCATGGGGCGATTTAACACTACAGTATCCACTGCAAGGGAGGCTGAAGGAGGTCGAAATCGGGAGGACGGGCTCATTGTCATGCATGGGATGGAATGAGGGATACCATTCCTCATTACATTCCATGCATGACAATGAGCCTGTCCTCCGATTTCTACCTCCACCAGCCTCCACTGAAACTGTATATCCTGAAACTGGATATAAAATATATATTTTTTTTTTTTTAAATACAGGTGGTCTCTGCAATTGCTGGACCATAGGAGGCACACCACACATAAGGGAGGGAGCTGAATATCTTCAGAATGCGTCTTAAAGAGTATGATACAAAATGTAAAATCTTATGAGAAGAAAAAAATGTGAACTATACAGTACAGTATTTCCTGCATATTGACAGAGAGGGCAGAGTGTGCTAGTACATAGAGTATTGTTTGTGACAAAAATAGCCATACTGATGTGGAAATCGATAGAGGGAGGGTAGAGGGCAAAAGATCTATTTGTCATAATTTCACCTCCACCAACAGGCATAGTGAAAAAGGAGCGAGAGACTGCTTCTACACACGCTTTGTCCTGGCTGTGACAAAGAGTAAGCTTTTATCACAAACTGTTTCCACTCAGCCTTCAGACAACTCTTTTGTTCATCACATGAAATATTCATAGACTAGATAGACATACACAAAAAAAAGAAGTTTGTTCAAGTGGAAGGTCTGCAATCTAAAACTGGGGTTGTCATAATAGATGAATGGCATATGCGTGTGTGTGTGTGTGTGTGTGTGTGCGTGCGTGCGTGCGTGCGTGCGTGCGTGCGTGCGTGCGTGCGTGCGTGCGTGCGTGTGTGTGTGTGTGTGTGTCTGTCCTTTAGGCTTGCTGTTTTCCACAAACAAGGTTTAACAATTATTAGACGTATGACAGACAGACAGGAGACAGAGCCAGGGGAAAAATTCATCCAGGATACGACGTGAATAGGGGAGCAGACATTCTGACCACACACTGGGGAAAAGGAAATGATGGCGGTCAGTTCAAGACATATTAGTGTTAAGGAGATATGATGTTCTCGTGTGCGTGCGTGCGTGCGTGCGTGCGTGCGTGCGTGCGTGCGTGCGTGCGTGCGTGCGTGCGTGCGTGCGTGCGTGCGTGCGTGCGTCTTGTGTTAGGTTGTGTCAGCTGTGGCTCTTCATGTCCCGTACTTTAGGACAGTGCAGAGTAATCTGTCTAGAGTATCTGTACTAGAAGCATGGCTTTTGTAGCCATGCATATGAGCTGAGTGGTCATAGTGAGTACAGAGAGATGATCACTCTGATGATGGGTAATCATATCCACTCATCACGGACACAATCAGCCCCCTTGCTCGGGTGATGACAGACCATCTCATCCCTGTGTGTGTGTGTGTGTGTGTGTGTGTGTGTGTGTGTGTGTGTGTGTGTGTGTGTGTTTGTGTGTGTGTGTGTGTGTGTGTGTGTGTGTGTGTGTGTGTGTAAAAGAGAGAGAGAGAGAGAATAAACTAGTGAGTGAGTGAGTTAGTCTGAGAACGAAAGACACATCCCAATGTTTTGTTCGTCTGTGTGTTTGCCTAGCTTAGCTTAGCGAAGGGGGTTGGGTAAGGAGAGATGGTAGACTTTCATGAGCTAGATGTCAATGTAGACAGCTGAATACACCCTTTCTCTCTAATTTCCTTTGCCATGCTAATGGTACCGCAGTGCTGGGCACTATTGATTAATCTAAGTGCTGGTTGGTGGATGAGAGTGACTTTTGGCAGACACACAAAGACCATTAAACACAGGGAGGGGGAGGGAGCGGGGGAATGCAGCACGTCAGGGAGGAGGACAAAAGAAAGAAAGAAATGCTGGATAAATAAATGTATGAATGAAAACGTAAGCCCTGTTGGCAAAAGAGATGTGGATTAAAGACATGGGAATTTTGATTGTTTCTCTTCCTCTTTGTGTGTGTGCGTGTGTGTGTGTGTGTGTGTGTGTGTGTGTGTGCGGAGGCAGGGATATTGTTTAACTCAACACCCCGGGTCAAATCCCCCTTACAAATAGTTTCTCAGATATACCATAGATTCCAGTTAACATTTCCTCAAACAGATGAATGCATGCATTTAAATTTTTTTTTAAAATCGAATCACTCTTTGCAGAATTCAGGTGCCCTACACTTTCACCACATGGTTCCTCAACCAGTCTTGCCAAACCAAACTAAGTAGCTATAACCTCCAAATTACATTGTTCTCATGCCTTTTTTGGAGGTCTGAATAATTGTAGTTTAGCCGATCTGGCTTGGATTGAACTGGAAGGAGCGATGGGAGAATGTGCTCACAAATTTCATTTGATGTTGCATTCTAAGAATCCTCCCCCCACATGCCTGGAGATTGTTGTTGTTTGTTATTATTTGCATCATCTTTTCCAACCGACTATGACTATTTTGCAGAGAGTAGTTGTCTCCGCTAGCTTGCAACACTATAGAAAATGAAATAAAACCTAAAGGAAAAACTGAATTCTGTTTTTTTGGAGCTCCACCCAAGCAAGGTATTTGATTTGTATGATGTGTCCACTAACCACTCATTTCAAACAGGTTTCCACCCATTTGTAGCTACTTTCTGCAAAGGATTTCCCCAGGCTACCAAAACTAGGAAAGCCTGGTCTCAACAAGGTTAATAACCAACTGTCAGTCTGTATTCCTGTCAGACTATCACTTTGTATGTTATATAATGTCTGCCTGCTCTCCCTCTGTTTATTTATGTCTGTCTCTGGCAGTCGCTCTGCTATGCTTCATTGACTACTGTTAATTAGGTCTAATATTTGGTCCTCCAGCAGAACTCAGTCTTATGCTATGGCCCTAGAGAAGTAGTCTGTTAAACCCTGCCAAACGAGATCAAGACCAGGATCAAGACCAGAACCAGAAGCAAAACCAGGAACAAGACCAAGACCAAGACCAAGACCAAGACAAAGACCAAGACCAAGACCAAGACCAAGACCAAGACCAAGACCAAGACCAAGACCAAGACCAAGACCAAGACCAAGACCAGAACATAGAACATAGAACATAGAACAAGAACAAGACCAGGACCAAAACCAGAATTTAGAACAAGGGCATTACCAGGACTGGAACAAGACCAAGACCAAGACCAGGACACAGACCAGGACCAAGACCAAAACCAGGGGCAAGACCAAAACCAGGAGCAAGACCAAGACCAAAATACAAAGACCATTACAAAGAACAAGACCATATCAGAGACCCAGATATCCTCCAGTTTCACTATATCAAATACAAGTGAGATGAGACGAGATGAGAGATGATTGGGACAATTATCTGCCTGGTCTGTATTCATGAAGGAGGCGAAGAGCTTTAGACACCACTACCTCGCTGCTCTTTCGTTCCCACATTCGCTCCATCTCTTTTTGTCTACTGAAAAAATTCAATAACTTTACGGGGCTGCCATTGAGACGTAAACGGCTCGTGTCATCCTTATAACTGTGTCTGTGCCCACCTAATTCTCCTTACCAGGCACTGCTAAATGTC
This sequence comes from Argentina silus, assembly GCF_951799395.1. Taxonomy (NCBI): domain Eukaryota; kingdom Metazoa; phylum Chordata; class Actinopteri; order Argentiniformes; family Argentinidae; genus Argentina; species Argentina silus. The sequence continues at coordinate 6,133,454 of NC_139659.1, forward strand.
ACAGCATGTCAGCTAATCTTCTGCTCCTGACTGGGCCTAATGAGAGAAAGAGGAGTTCACCAACCCAATCTCCCACACAATCACTGTCAGGAAATATAAGGGCATGTAGCGACAGACTTCATCACACCAGTAAGCTTCTAGCCTTTTTAGCTCTGCATCGATTGAGTGCGTGTGGAATAGTCACAGATATGTGAATGTGTATATGAAATGGAAATGTGCGTATGATGCAGACATGGATCTAAAAGTATTTGAAATAATTTCAAATACTTTGAGAGTTGTCTTGAGCCTGAGTGCCAAATGGGGGGGAGTTAGCACTTTTGAGATCATTCCATTGGTTCATTGTGCCAAACAAAACCAATCAATTAATCAAATTATTTTAAATATTATTTGAACCCAGGTCTGGTATGATGTACTTTGAGGTGGAGTCAAAAACTGAAGTGAATCACATTTTGAAAATATCTGTAGGTTAACTACAATGTTTTTACACATTCATACTTTTTCTCAATCGCTAAGGAAGTCCACGTGAAATTGGCAAAGTCATCATATTATTTTGAAAACTTGAACCCTCTAAATATCATCTCAATATTCTGATTATCTGATGTCTAACAGCCAGTGTTGAATGAATGTGTGTGAACTTCTGACTCGGGTAAAACATCAAGTGTCGATCTGAATCAGAATTTACAAATGGAGGGTTTTGAGGACATCTCTATGGAAGTGCAGGACATATGAAGGACACCAGACGTGCTGATCTTATGTGGAAGTACTCAGACCCACTCTCTCCATTCTCTATATTCCTCCTCACAGCCTTCTCATAATTCTTTGTTAACAATTTAACCTCTAGTCTTTTCTCATGTATAGAATGAAGCGGTTTCTTGTCATAAGTGCCTTTAAGTAGGTTATGAATGAGGAGGAGCAGGTCTCAGTGATTAAGAGCTACGGACATTCATGATTACATATACTGCACTACAATTATGCCTGACAGAAAAACTGTAGACTTATTATATACAATTATTTTACACAATCGGTAATGGGACTGATTTCATTATCCATTCATCATTATTCAGATCATGGATCTTTATGCAGATGAGAGATGTATGAATAGATAGATGAAAATCCTATTTGTAGGGCTTACTCTTGTGTAATAACTGTGAGCCTCACTGACCAGCAATTAGACTCGACGAAACATTAATTCCTTGACACTGAAGATGTTCAAAAGACTATCTGTCTTTCAGCCATCCAACCTTGTGATCTCACCTTTGTCATGTATTGACAGTAGTTCTGGGTATTTAACTGAACATTATAGTGTTATTATACAAATAGTATCCACTGCAGCAACATGCTATTGCTAGGTGACAGTGCAATCTCCCGCTCTGAGCTATCAAATAAGCTTGGCTACATACACTACCTTCTCCAAAACAGAACACATTTCATCTACCATAACATGCTACAACTGCCTCCATCACTCCTGAAGCTTCCAATCTTCCATTCTTCCACCCTTCCATCGCTTCATCTGAGCCTTTACCGTTCCCCTGGGACTGAACCTGTCAGCTCCCCGAAGTCCACACACACAAACACACACACACATACACACACACACACACACACACACAGTCAGAGACAGAGGGCTCACGGTAGGAGTGCGCGTGTGTGTGTGTGTGTGTGTGTGTGTGTGTGTGTGTGTGTGTGTGTGTGCGTGCGTGCGTGCGTGCGTGCGTGCAAGACATTTGCTGGTGCCTGGACGTGGCACGTCTTCCTGTTTCCCTCTATCTTTGTATAATTGCTCTCTCTCTCTACCTTTATGGTGGCAGACTTTAAATGAGTAGAACTATGTCAGGGGAGGATTTTTTCCTGTGAGGCTCAGGGTAAGACTCATCGCCTTGTATTTGTAATTACAGATAAAAGTGCCAATAAAGTGGAGCAGAATCGTGGCAGAGCATTTTAGACTATTTTTTTCCTCCGTGCCATTGTTGTTACAGTCAAGCCCCAGTGTATTACTCATCTTACAAATTACTCTATTTTTCTTTTATAATACCTCTGAGAAAAAGACCATTGTACAGAGGTGAAACATATGGTTATCATTACACACACAGTTACAATGAGAGGGAGTGGACATATCAGTTTTCAGTTCTCATTGTGTCCATAAAGATTCCACCATTGTGCATGTTGCTAATGCTTCATTGGTATTCTGCATTTGGAGCTGGACATTAACAAAATATATCAGCAGTAAATAGTGTATATCCTTACACCAGATGCTTTGCTAGCTAGTATGATTTATGACCCAGTGTGAGAGGTTTTACCTGTACTTCAATTATGACTGCATCTAGCATTTTTAAGAACTATCAAGTTCTTATGAATATAATCAACACTTATATTGATAGTCATATACAGTATCTGTTATACTGTAGATATGTGATATTACATGTAGTGACATTTTCATGTCTTACTGTATGTCATGTCACTGTTGGTACCAACCTCAAACATTGCTGTCACCATACAGAATGTCAATACATCAAGCTTTGTGGCATATGTATGGCACACACCAGCATTTTGATATAAGGCTGTTATAAACAGTCATAACATGTTCATGACAGTGTCATGTAGGTAGTATAACAGGGGTGGCAGGTGGCCTCGAGATTAGAGATGTGGGCCAGTAACCTTGCTTACTGGTTCGATTCCCAGTGCTGGAACTTGAAGATTGCTGGCATCATATTCAATTTGCCAACCACTTCCAACGTGCCCTTGAGCAAGGCACCTAACCCCCTAACTGATTCAGTTGTGCTGCAATGCCGCTGATCCTATGCTCTACCCTCTCTGTGTATGTGCATGTGTGTGTAATCTGTGTGTGTGTCTCAGGGGGGTATGCAGAGAGACCATTTCCATTACCTTTTGATAATGCACAATAAAGTCATTTTCTTCTAGCATGGCATTTACAATTGCATTTAGTGTCACCATTTTGAAGTGCTATACATGCAGTGTAGATGTATTGATTACGTGTTACACATGTATAGGAATGAAAACAGTGATGAAATAGGTTTTTAACAAAAATCCACTCTTATTCAACCGCTAACAATTTATTCTGGCATATGTTTATATAATAATATTTCACAGTAAGGGCTTTCGCCTGTTAGTCATTACCATATCATTTCAAATTCAGTCCTTGATACGCTCTGACAGAAGCGAGCTGGGAAAGCTTTGATTGACAGCTTCGATCACATTCCATTTTCACTTCAACAAGATTCTGTCCAGGATTGAAACTTGAGCCCAGAGGTGCCCTCTCCAAAAGGGCCTTACAACAACAGCCTCTCAGCCAGGGATGGAAGTGTGTGTGTGTGTGTGTGTGTGTGTGTGTGTGTGTGTGTGTGTGTGTGTGTGTGTGTGTGTGTGTGTCAATCACCTCTTAGCCAGGGGTGAGAGACACATTTGGTGGAGACAGTCATGTGATTTACATGTGTTTTCATGTGGCTGATACAAAGACAGTGATAGTAGTTTGATCTTCCATTGTGAATGGTGATCAATGCCCCCTCTCTTAGCCCAGAACACCTATTTCCAGTTTAATGAGCATGCCTGGTGGATGTCCTGAGGATAAGTCCTGAGGATGAGTCATCAACATCAGGTATCGTACCATGTGTAAACTCCTCACAATTTATTGTAACTAATGCATGGTCATAGCATATTGGGTATTCTTAATGGAACCTAGGATCCGGTATGATCGAGTGTCTGTCACACAGGGATAAGAAAATCAGTATTAATCAGTATTAATCAGTATTAATCAGTATTAATCAGTATTAATCATACAATATCTAGATTGATAATGTTAACTTGTGTTAGTTTGTCATGTGACCACTCATGTGTAAAGTTTGCTTTATCATGTCCATAACTGTCTGAAGTTTACTGGGGAATAAATGTATGTTCTTTATTCTTATCCCATCCACTCCTTCTCTCTCTTTTTTAATAATTCTTCAGACACACAGAGAGATTCACACAGCAGATTAACAAAAAAACAGACTCACATGTTGCCACTGGTCGCGGATAAGCGGCCTGTAGCGCAGGAAGTACTTCAGGGGGAAGCTGTCCACATCGGGCCACGTCGACGGGCTGTTCCAGGTCACCTCCAGACGCCGCACGTTATTGGGGATGGGCGTGGCCACCACCTTCTCAGGAGGGTCGGGTTTCACTAGAGAGACGACAGACGGACAGACAGAGAGACAGACAGACAGACATGGGTGGGGCTGTAGATCGTAAAGGACAGAGCACTGCGGGTGAAATGGATACATGGGCTTATAAGAGTAAGATTACTATGATAAAGGCTGATGAGGAGGTATAGTACACAGACGAGGAGAAAGACACTATGCGAAGGACAAAGGCTATTGAGAAACATTGTATGTGGGTTTGGTGCGAGCAGATTATCGGTCGAACTAAAGGTCTTTTCTGATAATGAGAATGAGAATGAAACCAAGCCAAACCAAAGATGTCTCTAGGTAGAGAGAGTAAACACAACCAAATGACAAATGGGACTGATAGCCCATGCCCTCTGGTAGGCTAGGTGGAATCTTTACCATCTTGCTTACACCTATCCAGTCTTTTCAGATCTACACAAATGTCTAGGCAGCAGGGGCTAGGGGGTTAGCTCAGGGTGAAGGATGATGGAAAAAAGAGGGGGAGAGCTATAGAATACTCTTGTGTATATTACAGTGGTGGCTTGGGATCATGATCCCAGAGTGAAGGATGCTGGGAAAAGAGAGGGATGTTTTGTTTGTCCCTGCGGTGGCTAGGGGATCAGTGTGTTTGCTCAGAGGTTTAGCTCCACACACTGGGGTGCAAACAGACAAAGGGGACGTCCTTTGAGCAGAGAGAGCAGAGTAAGCTACCCCTCCTCCCCTTTTTAATCTTACCCTTCATCCTCACCTATTCGTTCATCCTCATTCATATTTTCATTGCCCCCTTATCTTCCCTAATCATCACAATGCTCAGGAGCAGATCTGGGTTCAAATAGAATATTTGAAATCATTGCAAATACTTCTGTGCTTGATCTGTGCATCTGTGCTTGATTGAGTTTGCCTGGTACAACGGAACCACCTAAAGTGCAAACCCTGCCCATGTGGCACTCCAGGCAGGCTCAAGCGAACACTCATTTACAATATTTGCAATTTAAATACTTTACAATCCAGGTTATAGTAAACCCATGAATAAGAGAATTAATGAATAACCCTAACCCTAACCCTAAAGATTAATGGAAAATGTGCAAATGAATGAACAAATGTATTTTTATATAAAATGTCAATTGTGTATCTTATATCAAGCTGACAATATAAAGAGAACTGTGTACAAGGTAAGACAGTGTTAATACAGGCATGGTGGAGAGAAACCTATGATGGTACTGTCCTTGACAGAACAACTCCAGTATTTTGTTCCATTTACACATTATTCAAGACACAAGGACAATACTGTACTGATGGTTTGATAAACGAGGGTCTCTATTGTCCTCCAGGTAAGTTGTTGCATGTTTCAAAGGATGAATGAAATAGCTTTTATTTCTGTGGTACTTCATTGACTCTGTAAATGAATTTGACTTACAACTTCACATTGCATCAAATGAGCACTTATCTTTGGCATGTGGGCTAGGAGCCCTTCCCACCGTTAAATTCATCTGTATAACTCTTTGTCGATATAACTGGAGGGCACATATCTTTCAAAAGCTAATCCAGTAATCCAGATAGCATTAGCATTTTCATTACTATCCGGCCCGCATGTAGCCATGCATGTAAACACTTAATTTAGTTGCTGAGAACCATCCCTCCACTTTTGTTTCCTGAAGGAAAGATATCCTCTCTCCTGAGCTCTGAACCCCCCTGAAAGAACTTGGGTTGATTCTGTTTGAAACTCATCAATTCAGAAAGTTAATTGAATTTCTAGTTTATGAATTAAAAAAATGCTACTATTTTCAATGTTAGTTTTTTCAATTAATTAATTAATTTAAATTCCTTTCCTCAATAGACAAAAATAGTGCTGGAACCCTGTTGTTTGGCTGGTTGTAATTTGAGTTAAAACTGGCGTGTGCCGACCAGATAGTGTGGGGTAACCTACAGAATGTCTTTCATTATCAGATTTTCTCTGAACATCTAAAAATAAATCATATTTACAGTATGAGATGTTGACCACATATCCCTGTGTATGGTAACGCTTCACTACACTTGCAAGCTAATTATGAAAATCATATTCCAGATGTTTCCATAAAAACATTTCAACAACAACATCCTATGAGAATTTAGTTGGATGAGTGACAGCAACATTTCAATTTTGAACACACCTCACTGATAGGTAATTATAAGAAACCACTTAATTATAAGAAGCCACTTCTGCAAAGTCGTTCAATATTTTTTCTCTTGTAACCTGTGGAGCTTTCGCTGTGTTAATAACCTGTAATGAGCGCTAATGAATGACAGCTGTTGTCAATCCTAATGTGTTTGCCTTCAGGTGCAGTGACGAGTGTTTACACCTATCCAGAAAACCCTTGGGAGAACAAGCGATGAGCTATTTGGCCTTTATTGAATGCATACAGTATCTTTCAGTTGAAAATATCTTTCTGCCAAACTTTTAATTTACTTTTAATTTTAATTTACAATATTCTATTTATTAAATGGGAAATACAATGTCTTTTCACTCATTCTGGAGAGGATGAAAAGGAAATGTTTGGCCATTATTGAATGTGATATAGTAGGCTCCTTCAAATCTGGACTGTAATGCTTTATCTGCAATATAATAAAGGTACAATTCACTGCCTTTTCTAATTTATGATGTGAAGTACACAATTCACTTATGAGCTGAGTACTACTGTTTTACGTAATAATAGCTCATAATCAAAGGGTGTATTACTCCATTCTTTACATGTATGTCTTTGCTGCTAGTGTATTACTGTGTAGTACATTGTGATTTGGCATTTATACATTTGAGTGCTGTCCATTATTCATGTTATACTGTCATACACTTCCCTGTAACCAAGTACATATGACAATAAAACTGTGAGACTTTGACACTTGTTTACAGCTCCTGGTCCTACCTATGGTGGACTCCTCAAAGGAGATGGTGTTGGAGGCTCGTCCGAGAGCATTCACCGCAGTGACGTTGACTCTGTACGGGAAGCTGGAGAAAACTTCGGGGAATTTAACGTGACAGCGGTTCTTATGGACCCCATCTCGCTGGACATCCAGGGACCTCTGGTTGTGTCTGGGACGGAAACAAGGGGAGACAAAATGGCTTTAAGGCTTTTTTCTTTATAAGGTTTGGAATATAAGACTTTTGGTAATACACATTACAGTGTTTGTTTGGCAAGTATTGACATTACTCATTGATACATTTTACTTAAAGCTATAACCCTAAACCCTAGCCCTAGCCCTGACCCTAAGCATAATAAAACCCAAGTACAAGTACACAGTAACACAATATTGTAATGTAAAGTGTTTACAGACTTTACAAACTGACAAAGTTTCCAAAGGCTAAGTTTCTCTAACTGGCTGTGTTCCACTAGCATCAACATCAGGTCTGGTGGTGGATGCTGTTGGACAACCTAGGGCTAAACCAGGGCTGTTCTGTGCCTCTGGCTTGCCCCAGGGATATCATCTGGGCTGGGGACGCCGAGGGCACATCTCCTCCCCACAGCTCCTTTGATATCAGCTTCCAACCCTCCAGCTACAGCTGTATCCAAATGCTAGCTCCACATGTCTAAAAAGATTTCCTTATTACAGTATGCCACACTGTAAAAAAATAAATAATAATCTTAATGGTGATTCACTGTAATTAGGTACCATTTTCTTTCAGTTTTATTGAATAATGCAGGTAAAATCCCAGCTCAACTCAACATTCTTCTTGTAAAAAAATGGGAATAATCCAAATGAATTAAATAACAAATATTTTATGTTTTCTCACATAAATGAATCCCCTGTTCACAACGATAAACCGCAAAAATATAGTTTATTACATTACCTGAAACATCATTAATTACCGTTGCTTTCCACAGACTGACATTTATTTCACATAGAAATTACATTTTGAATAGAATTCATTGAATGTCAAACTAGACCACTTTTTATGTTTCAAAACGGTATGATGAAACCAAATGTAGAATAAAAAATACATATATTAGCTATTATTTCACAGATGTTGATCCAAAATCACAAAAATAAACTGTAATAGTATGGTAATTTACAATAAAGGGATACTTCAATATTGTACACCTTATAATCAGATGGTTCTTTACATTGAAAGTAGTCTATGGGCCAACCAAGCCATTAACTTTGAGTGCAGTGTAAAAAATTACTCAGGGGCTTAGTAAAGATAACTCCTAAAAATCTATGATTTTGACAAAGAAAATGTAAGTTTATATACTATACTATTTACATGAATATCTCTAGTACAGTCATTTTCATTTGTTCCACAAACATCATATTCAGAAATAAATATTCAACGTAGCCAGCTGCTTAATCTCAACATTATTTTTCTACTGATAAGTATTGTTACATTTACTTACATTTATACGTGAACTATTATGACCTCACACTTACCCACAATTCCCAAGCAAATATGCAAATATGCTTCCCTCTGTTGCAAGGGCACTGTGGGTAATTGTGAATTTCTGTTCTTTCTGTTGCATTATCTCACTAACTAATGTACCTGTGATGTTGGTTCTTGTTTGATTATAACTCTATTAGGTCTTAGCTTATGTTCATACAAGTGTTTTGATATGGTGTTTTCTTGGCACACTTTGGGCCCGTTAATACCAATAAATTATCACTTGAATGCCACAGCCTATTTGAGTATTGTTGCTGACCATGTGCATCCCTTCATGGCCACAATGTATCCATCTTCTAATGGCTACTTCCAGCATGATAATGCACCATGTCACAAAGCAAAAGTCATCTCAAACTGGTTTCATGAACATGACAATGAGTTCAGTGTTCTTCAGTGGCCTTCCCAGTCACCGGATCTGAATCCAATAGAACACCTTTGGGATGTGGTAGAACAGGAGATTCACAGCTTGAAAGTGCACCTGAATCAATGCCACAAATAACTGAGGCTGTTTTGAGAGCAAAGGGAGGCCCTACCCAGTATTAGTATAGTCTTCCTAATAAAGTATAGTGAGTATAAGTATGACTTGCCTTTTCAGACAACAGCGTGATTTGACTAAATAATTATTCTAATGTGACATATTGGTTGTACAACATTAATGAGGTGCCACCCGCTGTGAAATTGCCCCCCTGACTTTTGTGTATTGTTGAATTGTTTTACTTGCCAAAGGATTGCACCCTGTAACCCCATCCCTCTGCACAGAAGGCAAGAGGCAAGAAGGCCAGGGCCAGAGAGAGAGAGAGAGAGAGAAAGAGAGAGAGAGAGAGAGAGAGAGAGAGAGAGAGAGATGGAGATGCTGAACAGTCAGACAGGAGAGAAGACCAGAAAGAGAGAGGAGAGAGAATGATGGCGGACAGACAGACAGACAGACAGACAGACAGACAGAGAGGAGACAGAGAGAATGCAAGAGAGAAAAAGACACAGACACAGGAGGAGAGGAGGGAAGGAGAGACAGAGATACTTGTCCTTAGAGAGTCCTCTGGGGTATGGCAGAGTGTCCTGGCCTCAGCACTCCCAGCCAGACAACTCTAATCAGTCTGAAGCAGACAGCACCTGACTCCATATATCACTGCACAGGGCCCTCCTCCTCCCTCCCTCGCTCCCTCTCTCTCCAATTTCTGTCCCTCTCTCCCATTTTCTCTATTTGTTTCACCCGCTCTTTCTCTGCCTTGCCCTCTCTCTTTCTCTCTTCTTTTCTCTTTTTCACTTCCACCTTCTCTCACTCTCTCACCCCTTCTGTCTCCCCTTCTCTTTCCCTCTCTCCCCCCCTTTTCTCTACCTTCTCATATTTCCTTCCTCGTCACTGTCTCTAGCCCCCGCTCTCTTTCTCTTCCCCTCCCTCGAGCCACCTCCCTCGGAGAAGACACAAACAGATAAAAGAATAAACAGGAATAACAAGATGCTTACTGGACGTCGACTTCGAAGTCGGTAGGGATGGAGGTGGGGTGTTGGAGATGCCAATTGCAGTAGAAGCCTTTGGGGTAGGTGTTAGAGCGGCATGTCACCGTGGGTTCCCTCGGGGGTGCTGCCGGGGAGAGAGGGAAAAACAGAAGAGAGGTGTTGAGAGGAGAATCATAAATACTTGATAGGCTGTCGCTCAGGTGAGTAAAGAGAGAGAGAAAGAGAGAGGGAGAGAAAGAGACGAGAGAGAGTTAGTCTGAGAGTGAAAGACAACCCAATATTTTGTTTGTCTGTGTGAGAGAAAAAAGGGAGAGGGAGGGAAGATGAACAGGGGGAATGAGATTGGATTTTGAATCATGTGTATTTGATCCCATAGGATTGCACATGAAAGTGTTAATAATGAATGTGTTTTTAAAATGGTTCTCCATGTAGAGAGGGAGGAGAGAGCAGAGGAGGAAAGGGGGCGATGATGGAGTATGGGGGAAGGAGAGGTAATGGGGGAGGTGAGAGGGAGGAATGAGAGGACAAGAGGGGGGGTTAGAGGAGAGAGATATAAGAGAGGGAGGAATGAGAGAGGGAGAGGAGGAGGAGAGGTTAACGTAGAAGCAAGAGCAAAGAGAGGTTTAGAGGACAGAGCAAAGAGGAGGGAGAGGAGGAGAGGAGAGGGAGAGAGAGAGAGAGAGGGGCGATGGAATACCAGCCCTGCCCTCCTCTCAGATTAGCCCCCTTTTCTTCCAGCACCAGTGGACCATGCTCACCGCTGCCAAAATTGAAACTGATGACTTGGGCCTGTTGCCCTGGAGATGCATAACATTACCTTCTTCTTGCTTAGCATGGTGTGAAATGCAAGGGAGCTTAGCCATGATGGTTGCCTGCATGGCCAACACTCCCATCTGGCTTGCCTTGGCTCAGCAGCAGAGAGCAATACAGAAAAAAAACAAAGGCTCTTTAAACTCCTGACTTTTTCAATTTCCTTTGAGCTTTGATTACAGTAAACACTGTATTAAGCTGCGAATCTCACCCTGTCTTTGCTCCTAATTGTCAAGGGTTTGTCGTTTTTCTGAAGGGTGAAAAGAGCAAAAGGTAGTGAGTATTTTTGGATCTGTGTCTAGGACATCGTCAGAGGAGTGTTACTTAGACATGCAGACACACAGTTGCCTGTGCACATATGCATAAATGTGCACAGTCACACACTCACACACACACACACACACACACACACACACACAGACAATAAAGTGATTGACAGACTGCCAATCTCATGCCAGAGGACAACCGATGATGACACGATACAGAGCATCAGGTGCATCTCAGCCTCCTCATCTCTGTAGGGAACACACACACACACACACACACACACACACACACACACACACACACCCAGACCCAGACGCACACTCACACACACACACACACCCACACACAGAGCGCAGAAAATTAGCACTGTCAGTCAATCTAATCAATGTGTGAAATCAACACTAACTACAGATCACCATCTAAAGTTCAGCCAATCTACCTCGATTAACGGACACACTAATTAAGGGGCATCTCAATCAATCAACACCTAAACTCATTCCCCATGCCGCAGTCTCTCTGAACAATCTGATAAGTGGGTGAAAGCTAGGCTTCATTTGCATCAATCAATTCCCAGTCATCCACTTTCCCAAACACTTTAAAGTTCCACACAGGCAACAACACAAGACTATTGGCGAGTTTACAAAACATCAGAAGACAGGGGGGACAGAGTGGAAACAGGTGAAGAAACAGCTTCCATGCATTACGCTATCCTTTCTTTCTGCCTCTCTGTTTTGTTGATTTCTTTGTTACTTATTCTGCGCTGCAGATTCAATTCATTAGTCTAGCAAAAGATCAATCGCACCATTACACCATGCCCTTTGATCAGGTGGCCCAACAATTCTGGAGAAATTAAATGACATCACCCCGCACTCAGCAGGCATTGTGCTGTTATACTGTGTCCTTATTAATGATGACTCATGGCTCAAAGGCTTTTTGTAGTTCAATTCCTGATGGGGAAAAAAGGGACAACAGCAACAAAAAGTAGAGATATAGAAAGTTTGTGTGTGTGTGTGTGTGTGTGTGTGTGTGTGTGTGTGTGTGTGTGTGTGTGTGTGTGTGTGTGTGTGTGTGTGTGTGTGTGTGTGCGACTGTAACACAGTGCGTGACCCGACATTCCTCCAGTGAGTCGTCCCCCTGTGCGAGTCCGCTTCCTCCCATCAGGAGGTAACATTCCTCCATAGAGCTCTGCACCACGGGAGGCCTTCCTCACCCCCAGGGCCAAACGGGCATGCTGACAGCTCATCGATTCAACCCTGAGCACTACTCTATACCCACACCGGAACCCCCAGAACAGCCTATGAGAGGACAGCAGCAACCATCTCAAAGACACATTCTCCCCAACATGTGAAAGACTGCATTCTCACACCCAGAAGAAAAAAAGCTGCCCCAAACACAACAAGATTGCTTTTCCGTGAGCGTTTGCAGCCTAGCAACGATGTCATTGTTCCTTTTTGTACTTTTTTTTAAGGGGGTTGTGGGGGGAAGGAGGGGGGTAGAATTTTCCTACGATGACAAAACAACAAAGACAAATCTCACTCGTTCTCTTTTTCCAATTCACTGATTTCATCTGTTCCACGGCTTGCGAATATGCTGCTCATGCGACGAAGATTTATCAGTGGAGTTTTAACAGTACCTACAAATAGATGCAGACCCAAGGCCAATGTGCAATATGTCCCCTGGAAAGCTTTTCACTGAACGCTCTTCAGAACACGATCATGATTTGGTTACAAAAGACTAGGGAACTTTATGAAATACAGCCTTCACAAACTTTAGGAAGGAGGACAAAGAATTTTTTGTGATTTTCTTATGAGTTAAAACTCATATGCTCTCAGTCCATTAAAATGGTTGTGCCATGTATGATGCATTGAATTGGCATTTTCCAGATGGTGCTAAATTAGGCTTGTCATGGAATAGAGGTCATAATGATCCTAAGGCATCTTGTCACATTTCGAGGATGACAATGAAAAACGAACAACAAACAAGTAGAGATTCATTTTAAAAGTCCACTGTGTCTACTCAGAGCATGAGGGAAACCGTCCTGCTAATGTATATGCCATTTAGCTGACACTTTTATCCAAAGCGACTTACATTGCAGTGAGTGCATACATTTCAGTATATATGGTCCCAGTTGGAATCAAACCACAGAGGTCCTTCCTTCCTTATTCTCCATCCTTTCCCTACACTTGTCCACTACCCTGCATATATTTAAATGCATAGGATTGGTGTAAGCGTGGACTGTTGAACCAATTCTATGCTTTTAAATTTGTGAAAAGTGGCAAGTGTACACTTCAGGGAAAAGGAATGGGAATTGGGTCCCAGGGAGAGAGATTTCTGCTCCCACAAGGTGCTGCGAAATTGATTCTTTGAGAAGGCTTAGCCATCTGAGAGCCTCAGAATACTGATGATGAAAGGATAAAAGGATTACAACAAAACAGTATATACTCAGAACGCTGAATAATAATAATAACGGTGACATAGGACATCCTTGAAACACACAAAAGGGTGAAACACACAAAAAACAGACTCTGTGGACATGAGATGCTACACCCATGGGCTCTCTAATTATAGAGAAATCTAAGTTGGAGTTGACCTTTGAAGTGATGTGTACTGTAAATCACTGCATTACCCCACCTCTTATTAGACCCTCAGACACGACAGGATCAAGTGTAGCATATATCATACACAACACATACAGCATGATAGATAAGAGACGTACCCACTTTCTCTCTAAGGTTAAACTATGTTCCTGTATACCGCCCAAAACATTGAGGATTTTAGATTTAGGTGAAATACATATACATTTAGGTACTTTCAAACTTGGCACAATGAAACCAATTGAATGGCTCCTAAAAACGCCAATAGCACACCTCAAATATATATATATATGGATAATCACTATAAAATATCCTTGAATCTTAATGACGCATTAGGTTATAGTCACATGTTGGTGGTTTGTGTGAGGTATAACTCTGGGCCAACCTAGCATGGAGGAGTGAATGGTGGCTCATCCCTCCCTGTCCCCCCTGCCTGTCTCCTCTGTTATCTCTCCCACTTTAAGGAGCTGTGAAATGAAAGACATTGTTTCAGGGGTCAGCTGAGAAATGTCAAGCTGCCTGCCGACATGAAAGACAGACAGAGTGAAAGGGGGGGGGGGGGGCTGCCTATCATTGCCCAACACTGAAGATCTGGCCCAGGGTGGAACGCCCCCCCCCTCCCCCCGCCTGACACCGTTGGCATCCCAGGAATGTCCCTTCCCGACTGGAAACAGCCGTGAGATGGGAAGGGGGAAAGAGGGAGGGAGCATGGGGAGAGATACTGCAGGAGCATACCTACAGAGGGGGAGAGGTGGTGGGGGCCCCCCCCTGGCTGAGGGAGTGTCAGACACAGGAAGCAGCTCTCACTGGGACCGGAATTCAACCATTACCTGAACACTTAGCTACCTGACAGTACATCTTAATTGACATTACCTGACCTTACATCTTCTCCTCTAATGAGTCTTGAGAAGGAAGTGAGGAAGAAGGATGTGAGCAATAGAGGGCATGCTACTGGGACTCACACCCCTGATTTAGCAAGCTGATGTTTGGCATAGCTATATGTTGTGTCTTTACAATTGACACTAGGTTTGATTCCGACTCATGTTAAAATGCGTTGTTATATGGATGATGTGAGCATGTTTGGTGAAGAAATAATCTAAAACAACAATCTAAAACAACCTATTCCTCTTGTTGGCTTTCTTTTCATATTTAATGCAATAATGTGTTGTTTATTGATATTAAAAATATATAAAATACGAAATGACGATATCTATAGATGTTTGCTATAGTTGTTTGAGGGAGAGGCTTCCACATTGTAAATTGCTGTTTCTGTTCCAAGTTGATTCAACACACACTTAGATTCAATCTTCCTGTATGTAGGCCACACTTGAATTATTTTCAATGTTAGTTCATAATCACTTCCCACGATTTAAATAGCACATCCTTGTCCCCATATAATTACACTGCATTTTGAATATGTTTGGCACATCTTAAAGGAAAATAAGACTTGCTGAAAACTGCTTTGTTGGCCATCTACAGGTGTGTTTTTAGAGTAGGCAAAATGTCCCTTATTTGTAACATGAGCTGAAGAGACATACAATAACATGATATTTTTTATGAGGTTGCGTATATGTCCAAGTCGGGATCAGGTCTTTAGTCTGGAGTCCAATGTTGCTCTTGTGGAAGCCCAGGCCCTTATGCCACTGTACATCTACCATGATAAAAGAGGGAAGTGATTCTTGTATGTCTCCATTCTCTCTTGAACAGTTCGTTGGATGCTTTCACTACTCTGTTCCCTTGTGATTCGGAAAGGGTAATCCATTTCTTTAAAGAGTTTCATCAGGGGAAACTCCAACTCTCAGCATTCCTTGGGCCTTGTTAATCAAATCCCAAATATTGAGTGAGGAAGAACTGTTAGTTTCCCTGTGAATAAATGTCAGAGAGGAGTCTCAGGAAAACATGATCCATTGAGGAAATGCCTGTCCTACAGCTCCGTGCCGCTCTGCACTGCAGGGAACAGACTCATCCCTGAACTGGCACACTCCAGAATGCCGCAACACACTCCCGCTTTACATCCAATTGTCACGCCCTCCACTTCCACCTAGTCTGTGCCAGCTCCTCCCTCTCTGCTGTCTGTCTTTGTCTGTCTGTTTGTCTTGTGTGTGGGCGTGGACAGGCTCCGGTTCCCTGTCACTCATCATCTCCACCTGCTCGTTCTGCTCACCTGTTGGTCATCTGCTCATCACCTCGCTGTGTTTACCTCGCTTCCCAACCACTCTTCGCCAGATCGTTGCTTGTTGTTTCGAAGTTAGTCTCATTCTCGGCCGCTTAGTCTCATATTGATTCTTAAGTCCTACTGTTTTTGTACTCAGTCTGATCATTATCTCTTTATGCTCCAGGACCTCAACCCGGTTATCCACCTGCCTGCCTGTCCGCCTGTCAGCCTGCCTGCCCACACTACCCGCCTGCCCTGCCTCCCCAGTCTACCTGCCCTGCCTGCCCAACCGGCCCTACATGCTCCGCCTGCCCTGTCTGTCTGCCTGCCTGCCTGTCTGCCCTACCTGCCTGCCTGCCCTACCCCATTTGCCATTCCACCCTGCTTTTTCATTTCTCTGCTATTCCGTCATTAAATACCCTATTATTTTATATTTGTGTCCTGACTCGGTGTTCCGCGCCTGGGTTCCTTAGCTCTGACCTTAACACCAATGCCTGTTGTCCGATATAAGTTGGGGATCATAAATCGAGGCGAGCTGATAGGAGAGGAGAGGAACAGGCCCTGGTGGGGTATGAGTGGGCACTGTGCCCCAGACAAGCCCCCACAGTCGGCTGTAATGAAACGTTCCCACGGAAGTGTCAATAAATCATGGATAGCAGCAGGGTCTGATGGGTAAGACCCGGGGGGTGGGGGTGGGAATAGTTGGGGGTGGGGGGGGGCGGGGTGGGGGTGGTTGGGGGGACTCAGAGTATCTCTCTCTCTGTCTCTGTCCAATGAGGACACACTGCACTGACTACTTTGACCAATTCTATTCCCCCCTTCACTTAAACATTTATCTGTTCTGCTCGTCCTTCTCCACCAACCGGAGAGTGAGTGAAGAGGTAAGAGAAAAGAGATAAAGAGAGAAAGATAAAGGAAAGCCAGCAAGCCTGGCTATAAATGATATACCAATGCTTCCCGAGGGCAAATGCATTCTTTGCCGTGTGGCACGGCGACAATAAATCACGCTGTAATACACTGTATACTGCAAAGAGCTAATAATCAATTTAACTGCAAATGCCTAAGAAAAGCACAGCACAACAGTCTTCACACTATAAAACCATAAAGGCAAACATAAAACGCTCCACTGTATGTGCGTCGGGGGATTTTATTCCACTCATCATTCCTGTGCTATCAATTGGTCTTTTAAAACCAACAATCCAGGATCTCTGTAACTTCTGATAATTTACTTCGCCTTGCTTAGGGGCTTATCTGTATACTGTATAACCCTGTATAACCCTTTCAGAACAGGCTGCAGAAATAGGAATTTCTACGAATACATGATATTATTTTCTTTGACACTACATAAGCCTGTGATGTTGACTGAGTAGTGAAATGAGACAAGAGGAGTTCTTTTGGAAAATGGATTCTACAGCTGTCAGCCCTGTGATTTCTCATCTCTCCTTTTAAGAGCTAAGACTATGTTAGCATGGTAGCTAGTTGTTGCTTGATTGACACTCTAGGAGTTTACAAAGCAAACCTCAGACCTATCAGCACGCTCTCAGCCAGCAAGCACTCAGACAAGGACCAGAGACTTCTCCATATGCCTCAAAACAACAGAGTATTCAATTCACCATCCCTTTGAGCGTGAATCTACAGTCCTCAGTTGATCTTTGCTTTTACTGTTTGAACTTCCACTACTTTTATTATTGTTGTTTTTTTCTTTTCTCTCTTTATTGTTCTGTATGACATATGATCTATAAATAAAGTTTTGATTTGATAGGATGAAGTCTGATTCTCTAGCCCTTCACCACGTTCCTTCCCTTCTTGTGGATTTAAATTGTAAGAAAGGGGTAAGGATGAGCTAGACCATAATTCTTGCTCCAGTCCTAATAAATCCACTAGATGGTTAGTGAACGGGTGTACACTTCGAGATGAAGTATAATGAATTGGACCGTGACTTGGTCTCACATTCACCTTCCCTCAAAATGCCAGTTTCAAAATCACTATGCGTCTACACACTTGTGACCTATCCCTGATAATCAATTGCAACAGTCAACATGCCAATCAAAACATACTGTAGTTCAGTGCATAGAATGTGTATTTGATACCATTCCTTATTCCGTTGCATACATTACAATAAGCCAGTCCTCTGATTTCTACCTCCACCAGACTCCCCTGCTGTAAGTTCACTTCAAATTCTGTCTAATCAAAATAACCAACCCCATCACCTACGTATCATCACACATCGAAATACATCGCCACACACCCTCTCCCAACCCCAGGCTTTCCTTATTGCCCCCTGTCAAACCCCCTTGTTTTTATGTCACTACCTGATAGCTACTCCAAAGCATCAAATACTCATCAAATTTATAAAGAGTGACCCCACTCACCCCTCTCTCAGTTCTGGGCTTTGAACACTAAGCCTCATCTCAAGGATT
The DNA here is from genome assembly GCF_951799395.1 of Argentina silus. Taxonomy (NCBI): domain Eukaryota; kingdom Metazoa; phylum Chordata; class Actinopteri; order Argentiniformes; family Argentinidae; genus Argentina; species Argentina silus. The sequence goes on from NC_139659.1 coordinate 6,151,723, forward strand.
ACAGCTTGTACCGAGACACTAGTAAAACACCCGTCTGGACAAAGGAGAGAGAGATACTTGAACAAGATTGCGTGATTCGTAACCTTGAGGCAATAATTGAAAACTCAGGCTGTTAGTTTGCGGGGAAAAAGTGCTTTTGTACACTATCCATACAAGCATCACATTTCTATAAAGGTGTAAAGGGTGGTTTTTAAAGTGTCTCAACAAACTATACCACAAGCTCCTCCAAGCATTCTTGTGGGATTTCCCTGGATAGGTTTGGTCCTCTGACCCAGATCTTAGCGGGTCTTGTCTTGCTCAGAGAAAGTTGTTCTTCACAGGCGCCTTATACTTTAGAAGACAGAGAGAGGGCCAGATCAGATACTGTATGTAAGGCACTCTTGTTTTCAGCCAGGGAGAAAAAACTGCATGAAGAGGCCCTTTGGATGTTCATATGTGTGTGTGTGTGTGTGTGTGTGTGTGTGTGTGTGTGTGTGTGTGTGTGTGTGTCTTCTCTCTCTCTCTCTATCTCTCTCTCTCTCTCTCTCTCTCTCTCTCTCTCTCTCTCTCTCTCTCTCTCTCTCTTTATCTCTGTAATTAAAGCCTCTGGTATCCCTGACTTCATCCCTTTTAAGTATTAGTTCATTACAAACAATCGTATTGGCACATGGTTATTGGCCATCATTATAGGGCCAGAGTCAAACATGTAATCAAGTTTTATATGCATTCCCTATATTTACCTTGTTTTTTTTACAAAATGATTAATGGTCTCATGTGTCAGTTTGAATCACTGAAAGTGGTTAAGTGAATAATTGGTGCATGTGGTTTCAAGACCATTTTCAACCATGGAGCTTGCCAAAGCAGCCAAGCTCAGGATTTCATCTGGTCTTCAGTTGGTCTAGCTCTATCTCAGTGGAGGCTGGTGGAGGTAGAAATTGGAGGATGGGCTCATTGTAATGCATAGAAAGGAATGAGGAATGGTATCAGAATGGTATTTGATACCATTCCTCATTCAATTCCATGCATTACAATGAGCCTGTCTTCCGATTTCTGGAACCAGCCTCCCCTGCTCTATCTCACAACCAGCATGATACTTGTAGAGATTTACAACTATAGTTAGCTCAGTGAGACATTGACAGAAGAGAGTGTGTGTGTGCATTCATGTGTGCGTGCATGCGCGCGTGTGTCTGTGTGTGTGATGCTGGGGGGCTTGTGTAGGAGGTCCTCTCTAGAGTTATCATGAGGACCTAATTTGACAGAAATGCAGGAAGAAGATGGATGACTGTGGGGCATAGGGCCCAAAGACAAAGGGAGGGGAGAGGGAGGGATGGAGAGGTGAAAGGGTGGGTGGAGACCTTAAAAAGGCTATAGGCCTGGACCCTTAGCTCTGCTGTTTGGGGGTCTTTGAGGTGCTGGTAATGTTTGGGTGCAGTGTTTGGGTGGTCCAGGGGGTTTATGTCCTGCGCCCCTTCAGACACTCTGCTCCTCCCTTACTACTTAATGTATTTTTTTGCGATGTCTGTACACATTTGAGTGTATGTGTTTGATATCATTCATTATTCCATTCCATGCATGACAATGAGCCCATCCTCCAATTTCTACCTCCACCAGCCTCCACTTGTGTGTGTGTATGTGTGTGTCTGTGTGTGTGTGTGTGTGTGTGTGTGTGTGTGTGTGTGTGTGTGAGTGTGTGTGAGTGTGTGTGAGTGTGTGCTCTATGTGCGTGTGTGTGAGTGTGTGTGTGTGTGTGTGAGAAAGACAGCAAGAGTGTGTGTGAAGAGTTCAGCTCATTAAGTATGTATGCCAAAGTTAAGAACAAGAGCCCCAGTGTCCTGAATTAGCACTCCAACCTCTGTCTGGACATTAGGGGGTGTTTTGAAATGGGACTGACCAAGTGTCATTCATTCATTCACTGGCAGCCTGACTCTATGGCTACAGTAGTATGATCTCAGCGCCACAGCAACTCTGGGAAAATTCAGAGTGGTCCCACAGTTGCTGCTGGTCAGTCAGTCAATGGGGGACCAGAGGGTGTAGCTAGCTGACTGTAGCCATAGCTAGATAGCATCCGTGGTGGTGCAGCGCGGCCCGGCTCTCGAGTTACAGAGAGATGGGGAGGGATAAATGGTGACCATTGTGCCTTGGCCTCCCCTGTCATTTCTCAGTAATGCTAATCGCGCTAATCTGACAGGGAGGGGGGGGAGAGAGGGGGCAGCCCTCGGCAGCCCCCACCGAGGTCCCCCCCAAATCCCCCCACCACCCACCACCAACCCCAAACCCGCATTCCTGGCCCCCATGTCATCTAGAGGGAACCGCCGCATTACATGCCTGTTTGTTCCCTTTGTCATGTGGCCTTCCCAGCTATTAGGACTGGGAGGGGGGTGTGTGTGTGTGTGGAGTGGGGGAGGAGGGGGGTACAGCAGCGGGGGAGGTGGTTCTCCCCTCAAAAATCACCGCTGGCTTCCGTCAGACGTGTTCCTTTCTCCTGCCGATCAGTTTTCCTCCATTGTTTTCTGGCTTGCAGTGGGAGTCCACACGCGCACACACACACACACACACACACACACACACACACACACACACACACACACACACAGTCCCAGAGAATAAGTAACACTGCTGTTTCAGGTTTTTTGATTGGCTGTCATAGAGTACTTCTGAGTAAGCACTTCTGAGTAAGCACTTCTGAGTAAGCACTTCTGAGTGAGCAGACTCAGCAGGTGTAAGGTGTAAACTATGAGTTCTCTCTCTTTGTAGAGGGAGTGTGAGATCTGATCTGTCCTTCTATAGAGGATGCTTGATACGGGCTGTAGTGTCACCCAGAGGTGTAGGGTACAGTGTCCCTAGTTGAGTGTGTAGGTTCCCTCTAATGGAGTGTGTGTGGGATGAAGTGTCCCTCAGTGTGTGTGTGGCATGAAATGTTCCTATCAGAATGTGTGTGTTGGGAGTAGTGTCCATCTATTAGAGAGTATGTTTTTTCTCAATTACTAGAGCGTACTGTGTGTCTGTGAAGTTTCCCTCTACTAGAGATTATGTAGGTTGTAGGGTGTAGGGTGTAGTGTCTCTTTACAAAAGAGCACTGTATGTTGGTGTAGGGTGTAATGTCCCTCTAGCAGAGAGTATGTACTGTAGGTGTCCTTTCTCTCTACTAGAGAGTATGTAGGGTGTAGGGTGTGGTGCCCCTCTAGTGTGTATGCTATAGAGTGTGCACAGAGGCCTCTCCCTGAGTGAGTATAGGGATATGGCTCCAAATAGGTGCAGCAAGAGGTAATTGAGCTGAAAATTGAAAAGTTAAGCCAACCTAAACCCATGCTGGTCTGTGGGAGACTAAACCAGCTTAAAAAAAGCAGGATAATCCAGTCTATGGGAACCCCCAGAGCAATTGGAATTTAATGCCGAGTTGGTAATGCAGAAATGCATGCAGAATCTAACACTAGCCCTTGCCAAGCGAGGATACTAAACATTACGTGATGATGAGGGAAGAGCTATGCATGCTGGGAAATGAGTACACACACAGACACAGCCCATTGCATCATGCAGATGAACGACGTTGAGTCACATTTGCCCGTATATGCGAGGATGACCTGTAGACGCATTCGAGACATGAGCCTTGCGGTGAGACGTCTACCCCATCGTCAAACACTTGACCGGTAGGTGAACAGATTATTGGTCGGATTAACGCTGACGCGCATCTCTTCAGTGACTCTTCAGTCAAGCTCCTTTTCTAATTCAAACTTTATCCTGTTTCCGATCCGACATGAAACAGCAGCGAGAAATCAGATAAGTGTAATTTTTTTTTCTCCATTTCTTTTTTTGTTTTTCAATCAGGCGACTGCAGGTGGTCTCGTCACAGCTAGGACCCCAGATAGATAGCCAGCTACAGCCTGGGAGTCCAGGGGTGGGGGTAGGAGTGGGGGGTGGTATGGGGTGCAGGGGTGGGGGTAGGAGTGGGGGGTGGTATGGGGTGCAGGGGTGGGGAGGTATTTGGCAGTGTGATAACTGAGACACAGGCCACTTGACAGCTTCATCTATCAGCCTCACTTATGGACAGCCCTCTATTGGGATGGGAAAGTCTCTTGTTCAATCAGAATTTCAATTGGATATGCTTGCTTTCTGCTGTCTAGCTCACACTCTAACCCTGTCTCTCTCTCTCTCTCTCTCTCTCTCTCCCTCCCTCTCTCTCTCTCTCTCTCTGTGAATTTCTCTAAAAGGTAAAAACTAGTTTTAAAAAGGCAGATGAGTGGGTCACAAATGAAAATTGAGTTTTGTAAAACACAAATGAAGCCTGAGAAACGTGTCACTCTTAAACGAAGGGCAGTGCCGTTGAGGGATGCAGAGGATGCCGTTGTATCGGGGGGAACAAATTAGTAATATTCAGAGGAAAAGGTCACAATATGAGAGCAGTGAATATAAAAACATTTATATTGTTGATTATATCACCATCTTGAGGGATGACTAATAGGTCTCTCTTGTAGAAAATAGTTTATTTTTCTCTCAATGAGACTAGACTGGATAAAGATACCATTTAAACAATCTGGAGCTTTCTGGAGCGACACATCCTGAGTGGAGAGACAGTTGCAATAGTATTAATGGGTTGAATGTACTGACCTGTTGAATGTAACAGCATGCTGCATGACACAACAACATTTCCTAATGTATTGGATAACGGTCATCATCGTCATCGTCATCATCATCATCATCATCATCATCATCGTCACCATCATCGTAGCCATCTAAAATGACCAAAGACCCTCAACTCTTCAACATAATGACCCATTAACCTCAGCAGAAGGTTCATGCTGAATCTCAGTCGGCACTCAAGACCAAGAAAACATTTAAAACCACCTTCCCCAACATAAACTCTCATGAAAAATAATCATCAGTTGTATATATGCTGTCAATGGAAGAAACGTCTCTCAAGGTATTTCTTCCGTATTGTTCTGAATGAATCACCGATACTAAGGCTACGAGAAGATGGATGTCAGGAATGCATAGCCATGTTGGTCTGGCTCCCTGGCCCAAAGAATGAAGGAATTCCATTGAATTAGCCGGCCATGAATGGACTTCACAGGATAAACCCCTCCTCCAACCCCCTGCCCCTGCCCCTGCCCCCTGCTACTACGAACACCACTCCCACCCCTGTCCTACTCACAGAACCCCACCCACCCTCTGTTTGCAGTACCTTAATTAATGCCCTTTAAAGGAATAGGATGAGTCAGAAACACACACACAGACACACACACACATGCACACACACACAGACACACAGCATGTTTTTTTGGAGGGGTAAAGGTTAGGATAATCTCTGATTTAGGATTCATGGTCCTCTTTAGACCAGATGCGTCTTTAGACCAAGAGTTTAGTTGCCATTTCAGCATCCAGATAAACTCATTAACCTTTAGACTTCTTATGCCTTGAGTCCATAATATTCCCTATCTTTATAGACTACACTGCATTAAATACCTATATGTATAAGTATATGAAGGCTTTCCCTGTGTTCTTTGTCCAATAACAGTCATGCATGAATCTAAGACTAACTCACTTTGATTCATCAATCTATGTTCACAGAGAAACTGAAGTATAGGTAGGCCAACAAGTATGACAATGTCTCAAATTGAGAACACAGAAAACAACCCTGCAGACTTGCACAGATCAACAAAAGGAAAGGTACGCCCTGACTGACGTATACATCGTACCATCCAGGCAAATAACTACGACTGCCTTCGACAATCAAATAAAAGAGTAACATCTTGAGACAAATTGAATAGAAATCAATTGGATCGTCAAGTGACGGGGAAAATAGGCTGCCTGCCTTGGGGCGGGTGAGACATCTAGCAGCTGTCACTGCATATTGAATTTAGGGACAGTGTCAGGAGGAGGAGAACAAGGAGGAGGAGGAGAAATTGATTGTATAGCAGGCAATGACTGTGTCCAGGGCATGTTCCCTTCATAAATACAGTGAGTGATTACCCCTCCCAAATCAAATCACTGCTCCAGGCAGAGGGAAGCAGAGGGAGGGAGGTGCCTGTGAGATGGCTACTTAACAATCCAAGTGTGACATATGGACGGCACTGGTTAGATTAACATGGTGAGGGCAGTACACACAGGTGTGCATATTCACTCACACACAATCATGGTATCAGTCACATACACACACACACACACACACACACACACACACACACACACAGATACACACACACACACACACACACACACACACACACACACACACACACTCATGATCACACACACTGCACTAACACATGTCTTGATCCCAAATTCAATACCTGGTAGCTCAAACAAAGACAGTGTACCCAGCCTCACACAGACTTTTCTATGCCCCAAGTTTTATAATCCAACCCAAATCATAATTCTGCAATCTATAGTGATAATTACATTTGTGAAGGGATCAATATTTCAAATATTGAGTGACTTTGCCAAAGTTTACTCCTTTATGAATTTGGTTTACACTTTTGAACTGAAGAAGTCATTCAGCCATTCCAGTTGTCTATCAGTATTCTGTCAACTGAAAACCAAGAGCAGCCAAGTATGAAAATGAAATCATATCCCAGTGGGATTGTAATGATTTACATAAGAAACTAAACTGTTGTTACTTGCCAAATGCATGCACACTATTTTGACTATATAAACTCTGTTATAAAAACTGTTTATATTGTATATCTGTTTATACAGTATATATGCCTAAAACAGGATATGTATTTTCTGAGTTTCTATAGCCAGTTAAATTAGCCTGAAACCATATTCATCATTCAAATATGTCTTGCCACTCCACCATTATATGGTCTCAAAATGAAATTATTTTGTACCTCAAAAGCTGTAGCCTTCTATTATTACTTAAGCCTACCATTCCATGTGAGCATGGAAATCAAAATGCTATGACAAACACGAAGTTGATCAATAACTGGAAGAATAGCATTATAGATCCTTAATGAGAAAGCCAGTGTGTAGAGGCAGGACAGATCATTGGAATGCTAATCCAATCAGAAGTGATAACAGACCAGGATCAATATCGGTGTGGGATTTGAGAGGCAGAGGGGCAGATGCCAAGGGAATGGAGGAGGGGGGGGGGGCTTGGCAGGTGAATAGAGGTGTATCCCTATAGCTCTGACTTTGTGGCTTAATGACTCAGAGACACACACACAGACACACACACACATACACACACGCACGCACGCACACACGCACGCACGCACGCACGCACACACACACACACACAGACACACAAGCGGGCACAAACGAACGCAAGCACGCACACACGCACACAGAGCTGCCTAGTCCTGACCTAGAGCAGGCCAACCACTTAAACTCAAGGAAAGTGGCTTAAAACAGTAAAAAATGGTAAAAACACATTACTGACTGTCTGCAAATGCTAAACGTTCTTTGAGCAAACAGCGAGAATCTGTTTGTGGTACACCATGCATCCTAGTCCTGCTGTGCTCTTTCAAAACAAAGTGGACATCTCTGACTTCACACACTGGCCTCTTCCTCGCCAGGATGTTTAAACTAAACTGCTCATTATCCACACACACACCCAACGTCATCCCTCACCACACAAACACACACACACACATGCACACACATGTATACATGCACGCGCGTGCGCGCGCACACACACACACACACACACACACACACACACACACACACACACACATACAAACACACACATACAAAAAACACACACACATTAAGCACACTAAGCACACACACACACTAAACACACACACACACTAAGCCAACACACACACACACACACACACACACACACACACACACACACACACACACACACACACACATACACTAAGCACTAAGCATTCAGCACCAAGCTCTCTCTAATCACATACACTCCATGCTCTGCTATCATACCTCCACACAATGAGATACAGTACAACTACTACACAGAACAGGGATGAGTTGGCCTGTCCTGACTGAGTCCGGGCTGGGCTGTATCTGTACGTTCTCATTAAGGGGCTGAAGGATGGTCCAGTAACGAGAGCGGCCCTCTGTCTCTATCAGTGCCAGAGACAGCCCCCCAAATGAGGACAGATCACCTGTCTGCCAAACACACTGTCTCTACCCCCTCCTCCCCCCTTCCTTCTCCTCTAGAGAACCGGACAAATTCACTCTCAAGACATCTGGTCCATTTACAAATTGGAAAACGTAATAAAACCCCAGAGCAGAGCTCTCAGAGATTCCCACTAAATGAAGGCTAAAAGTCCCCCTCTCTCTCTCTCTCCCTCTCTCCCTCTCTCGCCCTTGTCCTCTCTCTCTCTCTCTCTCTCTCTCTCTCTCTCTCTCTCTCTCTCTCTCTCTCTCTCTCTCTCTCTCTCTCTCTCTCTGTCATCCCCAACAGGTTCGTAATTAATTTTGTCCATACAGGATTGGGAGGGTGGATGGGTGGGAGGGAGGGATAGAAAACATGGCACCGTAAATGCCAGAGAGGTTTGATTTTGTATTTGTTTTGTCAGGGATTTTCAAACTTCATAAGTGCCCCATGTCAATGATCTACATTGGGCCTCATGCAGCAGCATTCTCTTAAATGTCTATTATATTTTCACTTAATTTTATGTTAGGAGAAAAAATAAGAGAAGTCAACTCCAGATGCACCAAACATTCTTAACTGTCCAAATCTGCTCTTACCCAGGTGTTCTAAATGATGAATCCCACTTGGTCATACATTGGAGGCGTGTGGCCGATTGTTTGTTATTAGTATAGGTATATATAGTATATATATAGTGTTTAGGGGGCGTTATATATACTATATAACGCCCCCTAAACACTATATAAGGGCAGGTGTGGAGGCACAGGATTTGACCGGCATGTGTTTCGCCTAAGTTGAGGAAGTATTGCACAAATATAAAAGCAGTGCTCTTGGCAATCTGAAACGGCTGAGCAGCCATTCATCCGTTTCATTGAATAGATCTGTGCGATCTCTAAAAACGTGTTCTCTGCGTAAGGCTTGGATGGCCAAAGCATCTAAGAGCAGTATGTAAGCCATTCAGAAGCCGAACACACGCAATATCAAGGGTTTTTATAGTCTTAATTGGAATCAATGGACCAATAGTATTTCTTTAGCCCACAAATTTAATAATCCAATCAATTACTTCATTAATTATAATTAATTATAATTATAATTACTGTAAAACATATGACAATCTAAATTTGATTATATGATATTCATGCATTTTTTATGTTCCTCAAATTTAAAACGTATGTTTCCTTGCGTTGGACAAACAATTTGTGGACTGTGAAAACAAGATGTGTTTTTTCTTATCTTGGTAAGAGTGCTCTCAACCACTCGTAAAATGTTCTCTTACCTAAGAGAAGAGCAAAAATAAGAAAACATTGGTGAATCCCAGAAATCAATGGATACTAACAAATTAAGAACAAATCGTGGATACGAACAAAAATAAGAGGAAATTTGTTCGTATATCGCTTCATGCATGAGGCCCAATGTGTCATATGGACAGCATGTCACTTTATATTCAAGAGAGTAAGGATACAGAGTAAGGATACATTCAAACTTTCACTATTTTTGTTTTTGACTAGGCAAGGCACTGTTATATCTCAAAAAAGCACTCCCTGATGAAGGTTAAGGCCGAACACATCAGAGTTTTCTTTTTAATAACTTTACAGCAGAGTGCTTTGGTCTCCTCTCTTTTTTGTTCTATAGCTTGACCCTATGACCAAATAGCTTTGTCACTGCTTGACACATTGCACCCCAAGGCCCTTTATTCTCTCTTGTTCGGCACTGTAAGGAGACCCCTATGTTTTTATGCCACTTGGAGCACCTTCTCTTTTGAAGACTGTCTCTCAAAAGAAAACAAATACAGTATGACACAGTCAGCTAATAGGCCACACTGTTTGGTATTGTCTTATACATGTGTTGCCCATTCCGATGAAGGCCTTGGACAGCTGAAATGTTATGTTTAGAATAATACAATTGCAGATTTTTAACTTGAGTGAGAGTCTTGCCTTCTTCCTTCCTCAGTGGTCTAATAGATCATCTTACACATCATGTAACTCAAGGATATGAATGCGGTCAAGTGTGCATGAAACGAGTGAAGTTTCTTCTTCTTCATCTGACACGTTCTTTGGTCACCTGTAGGCTAAAGCTGCATACCTACAGCCATTCTTCAGTTAAAGCATTCAGATGCCCGACCCTTCATATATGCGTGAATGATGTGGCTAACTGTGTTTTAATTTGATCTCCATCATCTCATGACCCACTGATTGGTCTCAATGCCCTCAAAGAAAATGCATCATCTGTTCCGTCAGCTATCATTTCTCATCATTAGTCCTCTAACTCCCAGTAGGCCTCACACCTCCAGCAGCAGGCAGCTAGCAGAGGCTCTCCATCAGTGCTGGACCTGGGTACTTGTACCACTGGTTCCATTTAACCAGAACAACTAAATGTAGCGCAAGAAAACTGCATTTAACCCAAGTCTGCACATTATTGGGTACAAACTCAGCCACTCATACCCCTGATACACATTCAACAATATCACTACGCAATTACAATGTAATTAAAACAAGTATAATGCCACACCGTGCAAATACAATATTATTACATGAGTTATTACAGTGTAACTACACAGGTATAAAAACCAATGTGAAATGATGCTAAAGGCATTATCCATGACTCTCAGATCACACCAACAGAAGGCATCGCACTGCAGCTTAATTCCACGATGTCCAATGGTATCCAATGGTATTCAATGGTATTCAATGGTATTCAATGGTATTCAATGGTATTCTAGATGTGGTAAATCCCCCTCGTCACTCCCTTATCACATCAACACAGGTCTGGTTGGAGCCAGAGTTTGTGATATGAATCTCTGAGTTTCCCTCCGACAGGTATAGATGGTGGCTCTCTCATCCTCCTCCTCCTCCTCCTCCTCCTCCTCCTCCATCTCTTTCCTCTCCTCTATACACCCTTCATAGTCTCTGTGGTCTCTGGGGGGATTATGTCTACCATCCATAATAACTGTGTAATAATTAATGGGATTAGGAGATTACACTCAGGCGCTGTTCCAATCTCTGGCAAGGGCCAGACCGCCCGGCCCCTGTTATCTCCAGACTCATCTGACAGACAGAGTTTGTCTGTGGGTTGCCTGATGTTTTACTGTAAAACGTGCATTACTCAGGTTTGGCTTGGATGTACTGTATTTGCTCTTGTTAAGTGTTCATCAAGTGCTCTATAGTTTTACATTCTACCACTGTAGCACATTGTTTGTTAGTGCTGGCAATTGTATGTCTGTTTGCTCAAACAACTCCTATAACGACCATGACCATATGTTGTATAGATTCACTTGTATTTACGCACTGTTAATACTGTACATAAACATAAACAGAAAACTGGTACAGGCATAGTCCATCAGCTTTGTTTCGAAAGAGATACAGTACCAACCCACAAAGCCTAAACACTTGACATTTTTGGTAATCAGCGTGTGGTAAAGAGCATGCATGTAAAATTGATACAAGCAGCAAAAAAAAAGGGCATGACTAATTCAATGACATTAGCGTTAATAACCTTGCCCTCCATTATAAACACATTAAAGTCTTTGTGCGGCTAAAGAGCCACTCCATTCTACGCTTTTAACAATGGCATTGAGAGGCATAATGTTATGAAAGTGTCAAGAGATTGTTGCAAATGTCTCAATACAAGCTCAGAACAATGGCCCCAAGCCATTGGAAAAAGAAAGAGAAAATAACAGGTCATTTGAAATGAGAGAGGGAAAGGGAGAAGAAGGGAGGTGGGGGGAGAGAGAGAGAGAGAGAGAGAGAGAGAGAGAGAGAGAGAGCAAGAGGTGGAGGAGGGTCCGAGGGATTGTATGTATTTTGTGTGCTGGGTTTATGTGCCGGGTATGGTAATGGGATGAGAGGGGGAGACCAGGAAAAAAGGACGCCTCTATGAAAACACAATGTGGCACTGGGCATCCCATAAATGAAACAGACACAAAAGGGGATTACTTTGCTTAGGGATTGAATTTCTTCTGTTTCGTTTGGACAGAAGAAAGAGAGTGCCTTGGTTTGTGTAACTATTCTAATTTGGGGGAGATGTGTGTGTGTGTGTGTGTGTGTGTGTATGTGTGTGTCTGCATGTGTGGGGGGGGGGGGGGAGGTGGGTGTGTGTGTGAGAGAGAGAAAGGAGGAAAGGAGTGTGTGTGTGTGTGTGAGGGGGGGGGCGTATCAAAGGCAGCCACGGTCGTTCCTGGATGAGGATGGAATGTGACAACACTAATTACTGCGTGCAGAGCCATACAAAAACCTCAACTCCACCTGATAAAGGGCTATTTTCTCTTTTCATACATCTCTCGCTGCTACAGTCGGTGTGCAAATCTGCCTCTCGTCCCCCGTTCACCAGCATAATGCTATGGATATTTTACCACTGCAACCGCCTTTTGCTCTCCCCCTTTAGCACCAGAAAAAAAGCTCTTCAAAAGAACGCTCACAATCAAAAGCAAAATGCTTACGTCCGAGCACGACTTCTTTTTTTTTTTCTCCTTATTAAAATCCCAAGGAGTGGGTCAATGTGTTTATCCAAAGACAGAGTTCGTCAACCTCTGGTGTGAGAGAGTTCTGTAAAAAAAATAGTCTGATGTAATTGTAGAAGCAAGTGGTTGGCCCTCCGCCAAAGTGAATAGAGAGCCTGTTAATGTTTCAAATGATTTTTTACTGTTAGTGTCGATCCAAAAAGGACGTGCTCGGTGGCCTATGTGGAAATACACTTAGAAAATCAGGCAGGAGTGTTCCATCATCTGTGTTTCCCAGCCTATTATGACAGAAAGGCACCTGGAATGCATTTCAAGGAAGACAATTATGGTATCTTTGTTCGGGGGTGGAGGGGTCAAGTTAGTTGCAACCGATGCTGGACGTCACTGGACAACCTTTACAATGCCAAGTGTAAACACAAGTGTTAACAATAAAAATGCAGCCGAATGGTTGGGTAAATGCTGTTCACCATTTGAAAGAGTTTGTAAATGGCTTAACTACATCGATGATATTCCAGTATATTTGCAGACTATTTGTATGGAAGCTCATGTTGTACCACTGTACCTCTGAAGAAGATATGTTTTCCTACTATCACTACCAAGGATGAGGAGAAATAGTCTAGACTGTTAGTATTTGTGACTCCCTACACTTAGAACTGTGAGTTCTGAATCCATATTTGATCGACACCACCATTTGAAATCTTCTTCCCTTAAACACAGATTCTCTCCATCCTCCTGCATCGCATTATCACAGAGAAAGACAGAGAGAAGCATGACAAAGAAAAAGAAAAACATAAGAGAGGGACTGAAAAAGAAAGAGGAGTGTTTGAGGGAACTGCTTAGTAGCGCTTGGGTGATGAAGTCATGAATGGCCCCCTGCTGAGGGCTGCTCTTTCAGGAAAGCTACAGCTTCGCTACCCCTCCTCTCCCCTGCAACACACACACATACACACACACACACACACACACACACACACACACACACACACACACACACACACATTCAAATACTCCAGATTTCCTCAAAACCTCTTCACTTCCACTCCCATCTAACCGAAAGTGACAAAGCATAGCATGGGAACGAGATACAAAGAAGGAATACGGTATCAGCCAAGACCTGTTGGGTTATCTCAAAAAGCTAATGTGTAGATGTGACAGGTGGGGATCATACACATGGAAGACACAAGAATCTACCAATAGGCCAAGAGAACATCCTCAACATCTGGGGGCAACACTCGAGTTTACATTTCTTAGACAGGGCTGCGTCATTTTGCCAATCACCTTGGCAAAATGTGCCCATATTCTGTAGAGCGGTAAGCGCTGAAATGTTATGGTCCACATGTTGCACCTCTAGATGGGAGATTGAACCCTCAGGTTACCTTTCCAAACTGTCATTTTCACATACAGGACAGCCCCCTCCTGTTTATCCAAATGATTATAAAACATATCCCCCAAGGATCCTCCAACTAAGACTTGATCAAGCTGAAGCGTGCAATATGCTATGTTCCCATGTGGCTATAAGGATGTAGATATAAATGATGGAATATTCAAAGAGATCTATATCTGAGGGTTAGAATTAGTGGAATCAAAGAGCGGGTATCACGTCACACATGAAAAGGATGATGAGGTGACAGCAAATCTTTCTGGGAAAGCACAGCAAAGCCTTTAAACACATAACGGGATGATTCTGGGCTCCGATAATAACAACCCTTCAACAATTTAAGCATCTCCCTTCCAAATCCACTCCTATAATATATCAACAGATGAAATAACATTTGCTCTGTGCTCAAGCCATTGGCAAAAGGCGGTTCAAATCAACTCTCACCATGGGGATTTCATTTCTATAAATATCACATTAGCAATTAGCGTAAGACAGCCTCCCTCTCATTTTGAGTTGGTTTGAAGAAGCTCATAGGGAAAGTAAACAGTTAGCATAGCATGTGGGAAAAATGTAATGACTGTTGTGAGCCTGACGAAACATTGTTGTAAGACGTGAAAACCGCTCATTAGTCATATATTGTTGACACGTGTGCCTGCCAAGACGTCAACCTTTTTTTTTTTATGACAAAATAATGGACAAATCTTGAGGGGTTTTATGTTAGTAAATAGTGCTGCTGTAGCAGATGTACTTTGGAATCAATTTCTGTGATGAGGTAGCCCTGCCTGAGACATCTAAGACCTACATGTTATCTTTGGACCTTAGGTCCACAGGTCATACATTGAGTAAATATGGTACATATCTGAATAGCAGTGATTCACAATCAAGCTATTTTGCCTTCTTCATTTGATACCAGGGGTATATTAATATATTAGGAGTTTCAAATTCCTCCTGTCAAGGTTTATTCATTTAATTATGGCAAAAATAAACACTGACTTTATTTCAGGAACCCTTCTCAGTAATCACATTCCTGAGAACATTTCTGGCATGAATATTCATCCCAGTGTCACTCAGCCGTCCTATCAAGGAGCTCGGAGGTTCTTAATTGAATTTCATGTGTCTGGAGAGGACATACCTCAGTCATCTCTTAGGCATAATGATACCCTCCTCTGTCAATCATCTTGGCTGTTGTTGTTTGTTTGTTGGGTCGCTGTTGTGTAATTTGTGACACTTGTGTCCTCACACATCTCACTTTCAAATAAACGCTTATAATCACCAATTTGGGAGAACACAGAAGCGTGCACACTCACGCACGCACGTATGCACACACACACATGCCACACATGCACACCACACGTGCACACCACACGCACACACACGCACACACACAAACACACACACAGCTGCCTGACCAGATGCCACATTGTCCGGATCCCCCTGAACTTTTGCACTCATGCATATATTGATGTTTTTAATGACTCATTAATCAAATCTCCTGCTAAATCACTTAGCCTTGAATATCAGGATGGGGAGAGGGCGAAAAATCAATAGCGCTTCCATAGTGGCGCTGCAGAAAGGAACATGATAACCCTATTCAGCTCACTCTATCCTGATAAGCCTATTGAGCTCTCACAAGGCGTATTCCACTGATTCACCCACGGCTGTAATGTAAAACCTATCACCTGTCATCAGACAGCTGGTTTCCATGTCCTGGTTGAGCAGGAAAGCATCGATAATCTGCCTGTTGTTGTGTGGGCAGCTCTTTGTCCTGTAATAGCTCTTTTAGATTCATATTTAGATTCAGACTTGTAAAGTATGTATTATCCCATTGCTAGGTTATTTGGTTGCAGCATTGTGCTATAAAATGAGCTTTACAACTAAACAAGTTTATCGAGGACAGGGTTCAAATCAACCATTCACTGTCAAGAGTTGTCTTTTGTAGCATGCTATACAGGTCCTAGGTAGAGTACACATTTATGCACCTTTGTATGGTGAATAGCATTTCTTTTCACCTTCTATGAAAATAAGTTGACCTTATCCAGCGTTTATCCACTTTCATTTCTACTACTGCATCCCTGATTCTGTGCCTATTGACCTTGTGGAGAATACTCTACCTCTCAGCTCCTAGGGGCACTTAGTATTCAGTCTTCCTCCTTCATCTATCAACCCACACTACTGCTCACTGTGCAGTCTGTGGCTCTGCAGTCTGTGGCTCTGACCAACGGAAAAAAACTGCACAACATATCATCAATGCAGAGTTATACTACACAGTCATCCCCTATTAAAACAAGTCAACAGCATTCCCTAAACGAAAACACAGCCTTGAACGCAGCCCCGGATGACACATATCAAGGGGGACCACTCCTGAAAATGGAAAATGACTAGGTTCATGCTTCCAGGGGAAATTCCAAATGAATTTTTGCGGCACAGTGAGATTACAGATGGATCAATTACATGTGGGTTTAGTCATCTATGCATTTATCATTTTTCCCACTGTTTGCGGATTTGACCTTCATCCCGCCTTATGGGTTTGGAACATTACTTAGGGTGTACATAATGTCGGACATTTAGTGCAGTGTAATATGTTAACTATTATGTCCTTTTGATGGTATAACTAGGCTTATGCCTTTGAAATGAGTCTCAATAGCCTACTTTACCCTTGAATTTGCTATAGATATCAGATCACCCATAAAGCCAATGAGGTAGGTGAATAAGAAGGTTAAGGACTGACAGTGCTAAGTGCCTTACCGGTATAATTACAGTTTGATAACCAAAAATGTTACACAAGCAAATTACAAAGGAAAATACATTACATTACGTTACATTAGGGAGACATACATTTACATAAATCATGTCAAATATAAAACCTAAACATCAGTTATGAGAGCCTAACAGAATGCCTTTGACGTTCTCGACTTCACAAAGACTATAATGTTCCTCTTTGAATGATCTCTCTCTCTAACTGGGAGTGTAATGTTTCTAATTGCAGTGTGTTTTAATAATTCAACCGAGTGTACCCTCTGCTGCTCCTCATTACGACTAGGGTGAACAAGCCCTGATGGGAGGTGTGTGTGTGTGTGTGTGTGTGTGTGTGTGTGTATGTGTGTGTGTGTGTGTGTGTGTGTGTGTGTGTGTGTGTGTGTGTGTGTGTGTGTGTGTGTGTGTGTGAGAGAGAGAGAGAGGGGGGGGGGGCTAAAAGAGAGAGAATATTGTACTTTAAACCTCTCAACCATTACACTTGCCTTACATTATTTATCATGTTTGACTGAGATGCTAATCTTAAAGAACAGCAAGGAGGGAGGAAGGTCCCTTTACCCTGGGTAAACACATAGTCATCTGACCAGAGTGTTGACCAAGACAATGCTTTTTTACTATGGAGCGGAGATAACTATAGGTTAGGGTTAGTTAGCGTAGGGACCCTCTTGACCCTCAACTTAATATATGTATCTACAGTACCCTCTCACAGTTCAGGCCAGGTCAACATCAGTATGGAACCCTTTCACAGTTCAATAAGGGTTCATATCAGCTGGGACCCTCGACTAGATCAAGAACTACTCCGTGTGAACTAGGTTAATATCTTCATGAACCCGCTTCCCAGACAAGATGATCCTATTAGGATTGCATAGGGGATGAAAGAATTTCATTTCATTTATTCACCATCTCAGTATGCACAGGCTTGCGTCATCTCTAATATAGTATGTGTCGGTGGAAGCTTGCTGTGGAAAGAGGAGCTATTAGACTGTGACTTATTTCTTTTATCTCTGATTAGCCCACGACGCTGCTTCTCCCTGGAGATTCCAACCAAAAGAACTCTGGAAATTATTTCCAGTTTTTGAATGAGCGATAACACTAATCTCGCTCACCCACACACCTGTTGGCAGCTGAGTGGGCCCGGGAAGACGTTGAGAGCTGTGCCCTGTAATTGAATTATTTATCGTCGCACCCAGCTGTTTTTCAACGTTGCCGACTGGGGAAAACCATTTCAGAGCTCTCCTCAAAACAGGGTTTTGATGAAAGGAACTTCTCAAGGGTGTTCAAATTCCATGAGGAAAAGTTCATGAATAAATCTATGTTTTTTTTGTGTTTTCTTTTACCTCATAAAAGTTCAATGAATTCTTGGGTTCTTGAGGACACCATTTGGATGGACCTATGGTATACTGTAGACTACCTGTGTGGTTGGAGAAGGTCCACATGCTTGCCCCAGTCCCGCTATAAACAAAGGATAACTTTAACAGCTTATTGAGACATTCATAAACACTTCATTAAGCCTACATAGATGCCGCACAAGTAGTTTAAATGCAATGTAAAGGATTAGGCCACACTTGGCACAGCAGCAGATGTAAGGATCTCTTACATTACCCACTACAGAATTTACTAATACATGACTTGTGATGCAATGTAGGCCAAATTAAAGGTTTATTGAGTCTTCATTAAGCCTTGATAAATGATCCTTTGATACAAGTGTCACCATTGCTCTGCATCAAAACAACTGTTTACCCTGGCTGATTGGAGGAGTGATGCGGCGGGGAGGAAATGAGAGCAGGCACTTGTTTCCCAGCGCAAGATGCTTCGTCTCGACAGACCGTCCTCTCCATCAGATCAGATATATTCACACAGGAGTGAGCAAAGCGTGAGGTGTGTGAGGAGGAGTTGTGTGTGTGTGTGTGTGTGTGTGTGGAGGTGGGGGTGGGGGGGGGGGAGGGGGGAGGGGGGTGACTGGGGAGCTCCAACGCTTTGTTAAGATGTTAATTATCCATCCAAACCATGAAAATCCTCAGCCATCTTACCGCCATTAAAATTGTTTTCATGCCAGTGTCAAGTGCCCAGTTGAGGCATGCTCTGCTCTCCTTTATACCATCAGTCAACAGGGGACAGCGTCTCACAGTCATCTGGTTCAGGTAAATCACTGTGCTGCCCCGAGCACGAGTAATAGTAGTGGACTGTGTAGCAGAGTGATGCAGCAGCCTTTCCAATGAACAGTAGCTTGTGTGTGTGTGCATGTGTGGGTGTGTGTGGGTGCGTGTGCGTGTGCGTGTGCGGGTGCGTGTGCGGGTGCGTGTGCGTGTGCGTGTGCGGGTGCGGGTGCGGGTGCGTGTGCGTGTGCGTGTGCGGGTGCGTGTGCGGTGCGGGTGCGGGTGCGGGTGCGGGTGCGGGTGCGTGTGTGGGTGCGGGTGCGTGTGCGGGTGCGGGTGCGGGTGCGTGTGCGTGTGTGGGCTGCCGTTTGACGTTAAGCCTGCACAGATAAACAAGCTAGACTTGGGATTTTAATGCAGGATGTGCAAACCACTCCTGTAACTTCTGTTCTCTCAACCAGCAGCATACTCAGCACACATTCACACAGACACAGACAGACACACACACACACACACACACACACACACACACACACACACACACACACACACACACACACACACACACACACACACACACACACACACACACACACACACACACACACACACACACACACAGGCTCCACATTCCAATCAGGCCAAAAGCAATAGCTCCATGTTATTCCGCAATAACACCGGCTCATCCGACAGAGGCTGCTCCTTTGTTTTGTTGTGTCTTGCTTCGTTTCATCTTCCCCACTGTTCTTATGCATGGGGATACATCTGGCTGCAAGTCAACAGGATTACTTCATCCGCCCAGTTTTTGTTTTCTGTGAACATGTGGAAGGGGCTGAGGGCTCTCGCCATCTCCAGCTCTCCTAATGTTTATGTACTGAGATTACTGGGCTACTCAGGAGGGTAATCTATATGTTATGAAGTAATACTGGGAGTGGGGTGTAAAATCATGTGCGTCATGTTCATGTAACCACTGGCCAAACCAAAAGGGCATCCTTGTTGTCCTGAAAAACTCCCTAGATGCCATGGCAGTATGTTTTGGGTCATTGTCTTACTGTATGATGAAGCGCCATCCAATGAATTTGGAGGCATTTGCTTGCATCGAGCAGACAAGATGTTTCTATACATTTCAGAATTAATTATGCTGCTGCCGGCAACAGTTACAATCATCAATAATGACAAGTGAGCCAGTTCTAGTGGCAGCTATACATCCCCAAACCTGCACCATGTTTCGCAGATGAGGTGGTACGGTGTAAATCTTAGGCAGACCCTTTTTTCTCCAAACTTTCCTCTTGAAATCACTTTGATACATGATAATATTTATCTTATCTGTCCAAGACAAGACCTTTTTCCAGATCTCTGCAGGTTCTTTAGGTATTTTTTAGCAAACTGTAACCTGACCATCCTTTTTGAGGATAATTAGTGGTTTGTACATTGCAGTGAAGCGTCTGTAGTTTGGCTGGTGAAGTATTCTGCAGATGCTAGTCTCTGATGCATGCACGCCTACCTCCTGGAGAGAGATCCTGATCTGTGGGACAGTTGTTTTGGGGTTTTTCCTAATTATGGTGAGCATTCTTTGCTTTGGTCGTCCACTGTAGAAGTCTGCCTTGGCTTACCGTTTGCAATTGCTTTTTTTTTCTCTTTAATGATGTTTCAAACTGTTGATTTTGGCAAGCCTAAGGTTTTGGCTATGTTTCTGATTTTCTTTCTTCTTTCTTCTTTCTTTTTTCTGCCTAAAAATGGCTTACTTGACTTTCATTGACACCTCTTTGGTCCTCATGTTGACAGTCATCAATAGCAAACGCAAAGCCTAGAATCTAGAATCAAGCCTAGACATTGACAGCTCTCTAATGCCTGCACAAATGATGTGACGGAACACACCTGACTTACCAGAAACACCTGTAACTATTTTTTTTTTTTTTTACAGTGCTGGCTTATAAGTCTCCAAGCAAGGTTACTCATCACACAAGCATGGTTTCAAACCACCTCTGCTACATGCAGCAACCATTTTTCTACGCAAATCATTTAGACTCCATTGTGTAATGTGTAAAACAGACAGCAAGGTGCTTACATGTAATTGCTTTATTGTCTTGGAAGTTTTTAGTCAATATCAGCCAACTGTCAGATCAGATAGATGGAACTTAGTATGAATGATATGATGATCGGGTGGCTTCATGTTAAAATCCATATCTATTCATAATGTGCTTCAGATGACACCTCCTCATTATGCAATTAAACAATGTCGCCACCAACGTCAAACAGCAGAGTAGAATTATGTTGTTATATCCAACATTTTTGCATCCACCTAGAGTATTTTGCCAGCAAAAATTCATAACAAAACCTCCTGTACGGCCCGGGAGACAATTGATTTACAGCATGCATAATACTACTACTAATAATAATAAACCAAGATTTATAGACAATAGACATCCATTAGTCCGGTGCACTGCATGGGTAGATTCTGAGTCACCCATGAAGCACAACATTGACTTCCCCAACATGACAAACTCGTTCCCATGGAGATTAGCAAACAAATGCTAATGTTTTCTCCTCATTGATCTCACTACACTTTAGCACATTATCCATCTTGGGGTCGACATTAACTATTATGACAAAAGTAGCAGGGCTGTTATGCTATAAATTCCAAGATCCTGTGTTTAAATATTACCGAGGCTCTGTCAGAACAGCTGTAGTACGTGGCGAGCACTCTCCTCCACTCTGTTTATGGATGTGTTCTCTTCCAAATATTCAAAATGTTCACCAAGGAGTTCTGTTATGGAAATTTCGATGAAAGTTGAAATCCATGAGGAGTATCCCAGTCCGAGGCAGTCCAAGTTCACATCTGTGTGTGTGTGTGTGTGTGTGTGTGTGTGTGTGTGTGTGTGTGTGTGTGTGTGCGTGTGTGCGTGTGTGTGTGTGTGTGTGCGTGTGTGCGTGTGTGTGTGTGTGTGCGTGTGTGCGTGTGTGTGTGTTTGTGTGTGTCTTCCCTCAGGACAGTCAGAGTCACTTTAATAGAGCCATCAATGAACAGCACAGTCACAAAAGACACACACACACACACACACACACACACACACACACACACACACACATCTCAATGCTTCGCCTTCCCCATCCATTTCAGTTGAATGCCCCAGTATTGCTTAGACAGACAATTTCATTTCTGCTCTCTTAACAATCAGAATAAACTGTAATCATCTTCACAAGGGCGATTACCTTGCCAGGTCAGATGGATCCTATAAACTAGACATTTTTCATTCAAAATGCATGAAACACCATTATATCAGTCAATTACACCATCTGTCTCTTTGTAGGTACATGATGAAGGTTGTTGGGCAATTTACAGTACAATGAAACACCTTTGAAATGGCTTTTCACATCCTTTACCTCATGGCTACTGAATGCGAATAAATTCAGTCTTTGGCTTGTCACTAGAGTCTAACCTTTTTTTGCTAGGAGTGTACCTGTATAACAAATTCTACTCCAAGGGCTGATTGCGGAATTTGGAAACCAACACTTAATATGAGATATGAATCCAAGTTTTCTTTGACAGTACGATTTCATCCAGTGCTAGTGTAATTACCAAACATTTGGCTGACCTGTTTGCCTCTCTCCCTCGAGATACAAGCTGTAAACAGTACATCCATCACAGTCCAGTACATCTGACAAGTGGGCAGGTTCAGAGGACCCTAAACGTCGGCCATAAATATATTTGAATATCTCAGATTTTCCCAGATGAATAATGTCAAATGAGGAAGCAATTCAACCCCCACCGCCGAGCAGTTAACCAAACGTAATTGTTTTCGGTTGTGGGCTTACACAACATTTTCATTTCACTGTACGTCAAGTCGAGGGAAACAAAAAAAGTAATGTCGGAGACAAGAAAATAACATGTCTCTTTATTATTCCACAATCTCTGGCGGAACTAATTAGAACGCGGGTGGAGCGGAGAACTGGGAGAGTGATATGGGAATACTGAAGCAGTTCTAAAATTACAAAGACATTAAATATGATGGAGATCCTGACATATTCCCTCCGTTTTTTAATCCTGCGCTGAACTTTCCACATCCCCGACTCTATCGCGGCTCTCCTCTTGAACAACCACTACAGAGTAGCTAACACTAGTGAGGGGGGCATCTCTCTGCTTGCTCAGTGGTCCCTCTCCCACAGCCCCTGACATTGCCAGCTGACGCCTTGCCACTCGGAACACTCCACTTCCTGTTGTAAAGACGCTCCTCTGGGGAGAAGAGGGAACATGCCGTGGTAATGGAATTGTCTTGTTCATCTCAGCCAAATGGATGAGCGTGTGTGTGTGTTGGGGGGGTTGAGTGTGTGTGTGTGTGTGTGTGTGTGTGTGTGTGTGTGTGTGTGTGTGTGTGTGTGGGGGGGGGGGGGTACAAGGACGAGGAGGGGAGTGCATGAGAGAGAAACAGGGCAAGTCAGCATCAGGAAGTCAGCAAGTCAGCATCAATCTAACAACAGTACATGCACGCACTAGTGTTTTCTTTTCATTCTCGACTTTGCTGAGGGGAAAACAACTTGAGTGTCTTCCAACTGTCTCAGCGAGTCCTCTGAGAAATCATTGTAAGCATTGCTCAAAACTTTGTTTTTTTGTTTTCTATTTCCTCTGGAATTTCAACATTGACAACACATTAGTTGTCTTTGACATCAGCCCCCAGTATGATAGGTATCAGGTACCGTGCCTTCGTCATGTTGGTAACACTGGCAAGATCTCTACCATCTATGTGTAAATAAAGTTTTGATGCAAATGCGGTATGACTCATTTGATAATACAGGACTGTTGATGTTGCAACGTGTTGGCTATTCATGTGATTTGTTCTCTGGCTCAGGCTTATCTATTTGCAAGCATGAGAGTGATCCAAGAGTGTGTACCTTCAGGAGGTCAAGCAAGGTTTCAGATCAATAGCTAGAACAAAGTTCAGTTTCAATGAAGGGCTTAAAGGGCTTGTGCACCCAAAATACAACTTAACGTGATCTCACACATTACCTTGGATGTGGCCAATTTACCAAGACAGTTGGTGTAATTTAGTTTCCTTACTGAGATACTTGATGTATCCCATATTATGTTGAAAAAAGTACTTAACCTTTCTCATGTGTTCATCATCCCCCCCTTATTATAGTGTTCACGGCCAGATTTGGCCGGTCTGTTTTAACTGCTCTTATATTAACATGAAAAACAAAATTTGGTGATGATTTATGGTTAACACCTTTTTAAGATGTGAAACAATGTCTTCAGCTAGTGGTTAAGATGAGTAACTGCAGTGAATATACAAAGAACAGACACTGAAAATGTATTTCTACATTTCTATGTATTTTTTTCAATTGTATGTATGTATTTTTATACTTCATTACCCATTCATTTCCTATGGCTGTAATTTTAAACCCGGAACACTACAGGTGTGACAAAGTTGACCAAACCACTCAAAATTCAATGAAAGTGGTGATCAGCAATTGTATATGTTGAAATGCCTAGTGTGGAGGAAAACATAAGGTCTTGAGGCCATCAGATGAAAAACACAATATTTATGATTCAAGAAAAGTTGTAAATCGATGAGATTTGACCCGAACACTACAGGAAGGTTAATCTGCAAAATCTGCTCAATCTGCTCCTTCATAGCCAGTCCTCCGCGGCAGGGTTCTTAGATAGCCACGCTCTGACGCACACAGACGACAGCCTAGCCCTGTCTGTGGGATTGGGACCATGCCACTCTCATTCAAGCACTTAGCCAGAGGCTCTTATCTCGTTAGCTCCTCGCTCCGCTGTGACCAACATGTAGGATATTGAGATGGCCCCCATAACCCCAGAGTACGGCTCAATTTCTGTCACAGACCAAAAACCTCAGCCGCACCGGCCAAAACTAAGTGATTCCCAAGTCAAAACCTCACCCCACAACCCAAACTCTACCCCCCAAGCAGCCCGACCCCCCGACCACAACTAAAACTCTACCCCCCAAGCAGCCCGACCCCCCGACCACAACTAAAACTCTAGTCTTGCCCAAACCTAGCCAAAAACCGCATCCACCACTAACCCTCCCCCCCAACACACACACACACACACACACACACACACAAACAGCACTTCCTCCACAACATAAAACACACCTTCTCCATTGAGTGACAAGCCTCGCAGAACAGCAGTGCTTTAACACTCTAGCCTGTTAGAGTTATTGGTTCCTATTCCCTCTCCTCCGACCAGTAAACACATATACAGCTTTGTTCTGGGGTTGTACATCACTGTTCCGTTTGGTGCAAAGCAGACACACCCGTTCTCCTCTCCATCTCCTACTCCCCCTCAAATTTGATTTGTGATATTAACTCGCTGTCAGCAAGTTTAAAGGAAAGCAGTTAATGTCACCGATATTAAATCAAGCTTTTTGGCAGATACTATATAGCGAGGGCGATTCATAACTTCTCTCAAGGTTTGACAGCAGAGGAAAAGCAAACCGTATATCACTCAAGTTTTCTCAACTACGTAAACGCTCTGAGTCCACTGTGTTTGAAGCTCCAGTAAAGTAAATACCCACAGTTACTTCAGCGAAGATAGTGACATAAGTGTGACTTGTGTACATAAATGGACCTACTGGACAGATCTGGTCCATGGTTGTGGAGAGTGTTTGCTTACACAGACATGGCAAGCTCCGGTTTAAGACATTCTTTAGAATAGAATAACATCCTTACGGTGACATCACCTCAGATTCACATCACCGCAGCTCTACAGATGAGAGCTCTAAGGAAAGGGAGATTGTCATCAAAGCAGCGCTAGGACACACACACACACACACACACACACACACACACACACATCTGTGCTATGTGCACTCACCCTGCACTATGACATCACGCTGTCACACTCACAGTGGCCTATCCCACACACTTCATCAATCCAGAGGAGTGTGTACTCAGAGGACACTAAGCCCTCACAGAGGACACTAAGCCCTCACATACTCACACACAGATGGGACAGCATGGTCGCTGGAGGGGGGGTGTGGGGGGGTATGGGGGGGTTGGGGAGAGCAGTGTCGAGAGTCAGACGATGACATTCATTGTTAATGATGACCGTCTCAAAATGCACAGCGGGTAATTCCAAACAAGCTATTCCAGCGTGTGTCAAGCCAAGTGGCACGGAGGGAAACGAGTTGTGGTGAGGGGAATACAAACTGACACAGGGTCAGATTGCAGACCAGGAGAGAGAAGGACATAAGGGGCTCTATTTTCAGCCAGTGCAAAATGAACGCAGATCTAAACACAGGTGTATTGGCAATTTGTGTCGGTGATAACAGGTGAAATTACCACAGCATCCGAGCACTGTCTCGCCTGCACTCAGGTGGGTGCAGCAGCGATAGTAGAAGCGTGTTCATGACAATGAGCCAAGAGAACATTTTGAAAATAGCAGTAATATTTCAGACACACCGCCTAGCGCCATCGCTAGCATCCACGTTTTTTTTTGCGCCATTAAAATATAGCCGAAGGAGAGAGGTAACTCACTCACGAGAGAGAGAGAGAGAGAGAGAGAGAGAGAGGTAACTCACTCACGAGAGAGAGGGAGAGAGAGAGAGAGAGAGAGAGAGGGAGGGAGAGAGAGAGAGAGAGAGAGAGAGGTAACTCACTCACGAGAGAGAGAGAGAGAGAGAGAGAGAGAGAGAGAGAGAGAGAGAGAGAGGGAGAGCGAGAGAGAGAGAGAGAGAGAGAGAGAGAGAGAGAGAGAGGTAACTCACTCACGAGAGAGAGGGAGAGAGAGAAAGAGAGAGAGAGAGAGAGAGAGAGAGAGGGAGGGAGAGAGAGAGGGAGAGAGAGAGAGAGAGGGAGGGAGAGAGAGAGAGAGAGAGAGAGAGAGAGAGAGAGAGGGAGAGAGGGAGAGAGAGAGAGAGAGAGAGAGAGAGAGAGAGAGAGAGAGAGAGAGGGAGAGAGAGAGAGAGCGAGAGAGAGAGAGAGAGACAGAGACAGAGAGAGAGAGTGGTGGTCCAGGGGGATATGCTCATTATCATGCACACACACAAACAGGAACATAAAGCACCATGAGCACCTGATGCTACAGTACATAAATCCAATCCCATTATCCTAATCGCTATCATGAGAACTCACTGCCTATGCGTAGGTTGATCTGGTCACGACGTTCTCCGTTGGGGTTCTGGAAGCAGCTGTAGAGGCCGTTGTTGCTCAGGTCCACCTCCATCAGGATCAGCCGCGGCCCCTCCTCTCGGTGGCGCGCCTTGACATCCGTCCCGTTCACCTTCCATGTCACGGAGGCTTCGCTGTCCAGCGAGCCACACTGCATGGTCACGTCACTGGCCATACGCTCATACTGGTTCCTGGCACCTGGGAGAGAGGAGCATAGAGATTAGTTAGTAGAGTCTACTATATTGTAATTATATTTCAATGCTTATATTTCTTCTTTTTTTTCTACCTTAGAACTGTTACCAGTCACCACATTGGCAACTTTTTGTTTAATCCTTCATTTTTAAAAGTAAGTTGACTGAGAAGACATTCTCTCTTGAGTGCTGGGTTCTGAATTTAGCCAGGATACCATGCCTTCCAACCCTACTCTTGGGATAGGTGTCATGGGATTGTGACACAGAGAGTCAGGATTAAAGTTTAACACCGTGTTTGAAAGATTAGCAATGACACCATACCCACATTTGCAGAACAGCACTGTCAACACAACACATAGAATGATCCTCCCTACAGCCACACTGCTGGTACAACAATGACAACATTAAAGGGCACATTCCATCAAAGATTGTCAGGTGTTTTCAGACCTAAAAATGTCTAGTGTCAAGATCCAGTCCACCTCCCACGCTATCTGTTGTGCAGTTACAGCTATATGCTATCCCCAAATTAATGAGAAATATATAGCACTGTCTAATATCCAGATTTTATTTAGTGCTTATCTTTTCCATTTTAATTTAAACATTAAACCTTGCCTTTTGCAAACGTCAACTTGTCGACAGAATCTTCCTGAGACGTCAATGTCCAGAATATCAGACGTCAAAAAGACACAGAGAAAAAGATGAAATACATCAAAGGTCACTAACGAGTGAAGTTAATGTTGTGATACTGTATGTCTCTGTCGCTCTTTTATCTCACGTCTGTCAGTAGCACACAAAGACAGATACCAATCATGGAGCCACGTCAATGATTGAAGCAATAACCGGCGTCATGTAAATGTAATGGAATATGCCCCATGTATTCATTAACCTGTCCGCTCCTCAAGTGTCACAGTATAATATCGCTCCATAGTTGATGTGCAGGGAAGCAACGACAATGGCCTCCTTTCTGCTTCCTACCACTATCCCCTTTGAGGCCACTTATGGCGCTACTCCTCCTGCCAATTTTGACATTGGCGTCTCATTGTCAGCTTGCAGCACTTGCTTATGTTTCCTTGTTCATTTCAGTATGACAAACAGACTTCATTTGCTGAGGTACATGTACAATACCGATGAAACATTGAATATGTATGTATATCGAGTCACTAGAGTATATATCGGACTCGGGAAAGATGTGTTTCTGCATGCCTTCTTATTATGTTGTGTCCTGAGTGACAAGGTACACACAAGTAAGCAGAGGACGATATTACGAATGCTGAGAATGACCTGAGTGTCTGCGAGATCCGCCTGATCCTCTGCGCCAACCGCAGTCATGAATTTCACATTTCTCCCCAGCTTTGAAATTCTGCTGGGGGGATGGAGTGTAACCTTGGGGTCCACAAAGACCCTGATCAGAATCCTGCTATCAGTGTTCCAGTGGTGTGAGTATTCCATACACAGTGGTGCCGAACAAAGGTCATCCTCTTCACATGTGTCTGAGGAAGAGAAATCAAGGATTCCTGCTCATTACGTATTCATCACGGAACTCTTGTGGTTGATAGTTATTTGGCGAAACGAAGAGGCAAGACCATCTTGACGAGATTATAAACATCAACACCAAAGGGAGAGAGTGAATCGGACTGTGGTAAATATCCTGGTAAATATCCTCATATTTATGATTTCAAATGTCACATACAGCTGAATGTGGGTCACCTTGTCGAGCATTAATCTAATGCTATCCTGATAAAATGAGATCAGATACAGGATAAATTCCCTCTTTTGCCGTCGTGGTTTTTAAAATGGCTGCTGACGTCTTCTAATTGCATAAAGCCTAACTCTGGAAACAAGTAGGAGCATCTTAAGTTTCCGAAGCACGGCAACACCAACTGCTTAAGACAGCACTATGCTAGTGCTGACCCAGATGAGTTTGGACTCAGACGGACATGATAGCAGTGGCAGAAGGATTGTTGTATCCAGCCTTGCCTACTCTGCACTGTCCTAAAGTACAGAACATAGGGTACAGCTGACAGTACGCAACCATGCACACACACACACACACACACACACACACACGCACGCACGCACACACACACACACACACACAGCAAAACACTTCAGTCCACATGAGGATCATCCAGGGTAAACATGCCGTAGCGTTTCAATGTCTTAGTAAGTATAAATACTTGTTTATTACCAGATGTTTATTAGCCTGACATGGCAGTGGCCTGACATGGAAGCTCAGTATGCCGGGCCTGCTGATTACACTGCTAGGCATGTGTCACGTCTCAATCTGTCGGTGTGTGAGGGGAACACTTTGTACCGAGGGGTAATCCACTGCCTCAGTCTCATAATCCAGTTCCTCGTTGTAGCATGAAATGAGATTGTGGTTATGGTGCGCCATGACATTCTGATTTACCGACACACACTGTGCCTGTAGACAGCTTGTGCGCTTGTCAGTTTAAAACATAACTCAAGACAAAATATGCAAGTGCATCAGGTTTTTTGAATGCCTTCAAACCTATTCCTGTATTTCAATAGTCCTTTCAGGAGTCCTTGCCAAATGAATAAGTAGCCAAAATGGATTAATAGATTGGGGATTGGAGATCAGGTTTCTCGACTGTGTAGTCAAATAGAAGTTTAGGAGCATTTAATGTTGTTTGACTCAATGTGTATGTGCTATGTCATCCTAGAGGCAGACAGGGGAATAAAAGCCATTTCCATATTTCCTCTCCAAACATCTTCACCATTAAGTCATTGCTTTGCCCTCTGTCTCTTTCCCTGTGAGAGTTATGATTAAGAGGTTCTCTCTCTCTCTTTCTCTCTCTCTCTCTCTCTTTCTCTCTCTCTCTCTCTCCCTTTCTCTCTTTCTCTCTCTCTCTCTCCCTTTCTCTCTCTCTCACTTGTCTGAGCACTTTGGCAGCTGCGGGGAAGCGAGGCCCAAATAAATCCACTTCCTGTTTCCTGGCCTCTTATCTACCCCCCCCCCTGCGCAGACAGTGATAGAGCCGCACAATAGACCCCCCCCACCCCTCCTCCTGCCCCCCTTAGCAGGCTAGCGGAAACAATAACTCCTATCTGCCGCCTTTCCGATAGCCCACCGAATACCTAATTCTCATTATACAGTTTAGCAGGTGCCTCCGCTGAGGGTTCCTATCTGATCTTGGCTCGCTGTCGTATTCTGCCACAGAGACACTGGCTTTTCATAAGACGCCACAATGCACGCCGCTCCCTTCTCTCTCTATGCCTAGCCGCAAGGAGTTAGGCATATTATCTTCAAACAAACACATGCAACCCCGTTCGCACGAAATAACCTCCGAGAAAAAAGTTCCTCTTAGGCTAACCACCCTCGTTTTGATGCACTGTGAAAAGACTGTGAATTAGGCAGAATGAGTACAGTGTTGCACTCAGCAGCCAGAAATGGGGAGGAAAGACAGACAAGATGAAGATTTAAAAGGGGGAGATTTAATTGATACTTCAACATTTAGACATCAGCTATCTGTGGGAGTAAGGTCGAGGCTCAAGGGAAAGGGGGGAGACAGGGGATGGCACACCCACATGGAAGAGCTAAACTTTTTACGAGCCGGGATGTGCAGCCTCGTCTGGGAAGCAGCGGAGGATTCCGGAGTACTAGGGCCAAAGGGGCGGACAGCTGGATATCCCTGGCTAGATCCGAAACAGCTGTCTGTCCCTCATGAAACAAGGGAAACAAATTCAGCATCATTTCTAGAGACTGGACTCTCCAACAACAAGGCAGTATCGACCAGAGAGAGGATTGTTTTTGTAAAGATTTTTTACCTTTCAAAGCACTGGGGTTGTAGAGCTGCAAGCCTGTCCCCATTAGTTGGTCCATATTGAGTGTGTTGTGTGTCAAGCAAAAGTCTGATATTATTTCTTACTGACACATCTCTTTTATACTGATGCTATGCACATGTTTTCCTTTTATTGTTTTCCTAATTTATTATACATTTTTCAAATGCGATAAAAGCTATATTGCTTTTATCGCATTTGAAAAATGTATAATAAATTATATAACCCCATAGTGTAAAAAGGTAGTATCTTAATCTTGTTTCATGTCTTGTTATTCATGAATTCCCTTTTCCACCATATCTTATATTTCTATTTAGATAGAGTCTCCTGAAATGCATTCAAATAACATGACAGTCACTAAAGTAAATGTGTAGAGAATGTTTATACTTTAGGCTGTCAACCTGCACCATCTCTTATCTTGCAGCACAGCAATCCTGCCTGAAATGTTAAGGGAAACACAGTGTACATCATTGAGGACTGAGCTGCAGAGATACCGTACAGAACACAGAGATGCTCCACCATGCAGAATCTTCCGCATCGAAGGCTAAGGCTATAGCATAGGATTTAATGCCCCAAAGCACCTCCTGACACAATACCAATGGCGAGCGGAGGCTTAACACTGGTGGAACAGTGGCACATGGAATGCTCTCCTCCTTATGATACTGTGTTGTTATACAGGGAGGGATTTTCACACTGAGGGATGGGGGTCACGCTACAGTGAATGTTCCAAGAAGGTCAATAGGATTAGGAGACTGTCGGGAGTGATACACCCAGGATCTGAGGAGCTCTTCCTGACGTTTCGGCTTCGATAGGCTTAGATGCTCTTTTCCCCGGGAATGTGGGTTTGGCTGCTTGGTTTATTTTCTTGGTAGAGTGGAGAGAGCCGTTGACTAACTCCAGCCACAGGCTCAGTTCCTCCCCTTTTACCCCTCCCTGCCCAGACCTCCTGTGATGCACCACATGGCCACCGTGGTCTTGGAGGCAGGAGCTCGGTGGTCCACTCCACACCCCTCTCTTTGTCTGTGACCTAGTAAAACAACCAAACGGGCGTGCTTCCCCCAATCCGCCACCCAGGGTTATCACCCCGGTCTTCACCACCCCTCCCTTATCCCCGACTCCTGGAAGCCTTCCAGTATCAGGACCGGGACAGAGGAGCTAGAACTGAGGCGACAGCACTGAGACACAGACTCTACAGCAGTAGATATAGAGAAAGAGACTGACAGACTTACTAACACACCAGTCCAAGGACAGAGACACAGTCGGTAGGAGCCACTCTGGACAACACACAATGTGAGACACTCAATATACTGACTCTCTCAGTACACTTTCAAAGAGGTACATTTAGACAACATCTTAGAGTCCTTGTATCAGAGCAGGAACAGATACAACCTTTCTGACAGACTGTGTGTCTCATGTCTGTGATGACCCTCTCTCTCTCTGTCACCCGGTTTCCCTGTTGGCTGCCTATCTGGTTCAGGGAGCCAGTGTGGGCGGGGCTGGGAGGGTTGTTGGCAAATGTGGTTCACCTGTGCAGGTGTGGCCTACAGGCTTTATATGGTGAACCCCATCGGCCATTTTGGCTCTCTCTTCTCCCACGGGCAGGGTGGCTTCTGGTTTTGTTCCTCTTTGTTTTGTTCACATCATACAATATACCACAACACACATTCCATTCATCCATACATTACACACACTACTGATTATACAGATTTAACCTGACATTCTTATATTGTTTATCCTTTAAGTTAATAAATATATTACTTTAACCCTTGATCATGTTTGGAATCCCCTTTTTGTTGTGATCACCAGGCTTGGTCGTAGCATGTCCACTTGTTTGTGCATTATTTACCTACTGATAACACAGCATGATTCCCTATGGAGATCAAAAGGACTGCAGAAACCAAATAGCTGACTCTGATTGGAGGATGATTGCATACTGTATGAGGGCCTGTGATAGAGGTGAATATATGAGGATGGATAATACGCCAGAGGCAGGAGATGAAAGCTTGGTGTCACATTCGGCTCAGAACTTTAATGACCAAAGACAAGCATGTTTAAGTAAGATCCAGGAACACAGATGTAATGAGGGTGGCTTTGCCGCCTTTCATTTGTTCAACATGACTCCAGCCATTAGGAATACGAGAGCACCAGACCTGTACAGCGTCCAAGTAAAGCAGGCACCAAGCATGTTGCTGCTGACAGGGACAGCAGATATATGGTGTTCACGTACAGGTCCTCTGAGGCAGGCTGTTTGGCGCGAGGATGGAATGTTTAGGATAGGGTTCATGGGATATTAGATGGCCCGTCTCATGTTCATGCATCGTAGAGCACATGCCACAGGCAGCACCAGACCCTCAGGCTCAAAAGACATACTGGGTTGGATCTGAATCATCTTCTGGGCGCTCATGCCACTGTCTGTTGCTCCACAGTGGACTGGGTACACCTCACAGCCATGTTCTAGGAATGTGTGTCTCCAATGAGCTTAGGCACATCAGAGTCCCTGCAGTGGACAAACAAGTAATTGAGAATATAAATTGTATTGTTTGCCTGCTATTAGGGACACTTTAAGAAGATGAGAGTGCCGTACTTGCTCAGCTTTTCTAACTAACATTTGTTGGTATATATTTGTGGTTGGAATTTGGTATATTTTTTCAGCTACTAGTTGAGCGTTCACAAGCCAGAAATGGGTCCCCGAAAGAAAAAATAAAGATTCAAGAAATTACCTAATTGGACAGAGAGGGGCACATCTCCCCACTACCATTAACACGAGCTTATTTAGCAAAAGTTAGTTTTGGCCTTAAACTAAGGACTGTGTTGTCCTAATGTGATAGGAAATTGATTAACATTATATTATTAGCCACACT
>NC_139659.1:6190439-6192939 GCF_951799395.1 Argentina silus
CATACCAATCCATCAAAATGGCATCTGGTAGCTCCTTTGTGAGTGTGGTGTGTGAGTGATGGAGACGGCGGGAAGTTCTCCGCTAAGGTTAATGTTAGTGCTAGTGGATTAGTTGACCCATGCATGGGACAGGTTCTGTCAGTGTACGTATGTAGGTAAAGGTGTCATGATGAATGTACTCTGGGTTCAAATGTTCATATGTTATCCCAAAGGGGCCATGCTGAACATGTCTGAGCCGGCGCCTTAGCACATACTAAGAATGTATGATCCAGCCTTACAACACATACTGAACACACATGTGATCCAACATCAACAACTTACTGAATAGACATGGCCTTACAACACATACTGAACATGTGCAGTGCAGTATGACTCATCCCACAATGCACACAGTATATGCTCTAGTTAGTACATCCCATCACCAACTGCGCCGGTGGGTCCAGTGTAATGCAAACAGTTCAGTTCCAACCATGCATGCGTCAGCTTGCTCAGCCACTGTCACTGTCACTGTGATGAATGATCAGGTGGAAATGAGGAATGAAAACACACTGCGTCTCTCACAATGGGCCTGTGAGGGTGCCTGTCTCTCTGTCTTCTCTGTGAACAGATGCCCAGGCGCATGCCGAGTAAGCAGGAATGCCTGCAGACGTCCTATCATCACACACTCAATATGTGGAGCTGCTAGCTATTATTCAGCATTTCTGTACGGCAGGGCAGACTAAACAGTCGGTGAGAAGGTACATACCTCATACACCTTCTGTGCTGTCAAGTTAGGTCGCAGACGGAGCTGGAGTAGCTTACTGGTGCTTTTTCAGTTAGCTGGGGAGGCTGGTGCAGGTAGAAATCGGAGGACAAACTCATTGTAATGTATGGAATGAAATGAGGAATGATGTCAAGCAAGTGTTTGATAACATTCCTCATTTCATTCTATGCATTACAATGAGCCTGTCCTCCGATTTCTACCGTCACCAGCTTACACTGCCAGATAGGTATATGGAATGCATATTGTGAGCAACTTCTTAGAATGTGGGTATCTTGAGTGCCTCAAGACAGCATTTTGCCCGCTGAGCAAAGCCGAGGTGTTAGCTCACAGAGTCTGCACACGTCTTCAGGTTTTAGGCAAGGTTAGTCATCGGGCGGGTGTAGCGATGGTAATTTGGAATCACACTCTCCTGATATGGTTGCCATGCCTGAGGCAACTCAAGTGTCACCCTCAGACCTTGAGGATGGCCTCTTGGCCTAATGGTAGAGGTTTGGATCTTCCGGGGTACAAAGTCTGTTCCATATAATGTACCATCATTTTGGGAGGATGAGTCACTCATGTGTTTGATATTGTACTCTTATGAGCACCAGTGCGGCTCACGTAGCGATTACCTCAGGCGCTAACTGATGAGACACAAAAACAGTCTTTGATGCCGCCGTCATTTGGGTTGCAAATTCTTCTCAACTCCAGGATCAATGGATTCCCAATGGTTATCTTAGACGTAGAAAATGCACTAATGAATTGTTACTGGGAATACACGTAGCGTATGTTTGGGTACGATCACATTATCACCGTCACACAGAAGTAATTCTGTTATGTATGCTTTGGAACTGAAGATGGAAGGTTTCAATCATTCTGGGGATTATTTTCCTTTCCAGTATTGTTGTTTACGGTTGACTGTATGGAGGATGTGGATGTGAAAAGAAATCTAACTTGGTTGATGACAAACACTTTTTATTGTGTGAGGTCTCCAGAGCAGCAGGGGTGAGCTTATAGCAATCCTGCATCACAACAACAAGACACATCCTCCAATGGGGAAGAGCTCTACGTTCTCTTTTCTATTTTGCAAACATATTTTCAGATTTGACACACAAAAGTTCAACCTTCTACGTAGTGTCTCATTCATATCGCTCTCCAAAAAACATCATGCTTCAGTTTTGAAATAATGTGGTCCTTGAACAACATTGTTGACAATAGCAAGTTTCCAAGGTCCTCTATGAGGAATTGGTATTGGAATGTGTGTGTATAAACGTCTAGGAGGAGGGTGTTCAACGAAGGCAAATAGTTAGACATTTTTGCAGCCTCAGAAATACATAAAAAAATCAGACTATCAAGCATACTTCAATCTGCAAACAACCCAAGGCTAGGCGGTTTTTACTTGCAAAAGTTCCCTCCTAATGTCTTCTGCTTGGGGATCAGGCTGGCTAGGTCGGTTTATCTTTCCTGTACCATGTCTTCACAAATTGGATGGATAGTTCTAACTGTAATGGCATCGAAAAACAAGATGTTAAAGGAGCATTTTTTATTTTATTCAGAGATAGCAATAGGAAATGACAAATATCGTCAAGCTAATGATCTTCCCACTGCTTTTCAGTAAATACGAAACCCCCAAACTCAATCTGTCACTATCCCTCCGCACAGCTTGATCGAAAAACAGTTTGCTGAATTCATTTGGTGCCCTCTCCGAGAATAATAAATGGTTTGGGGAGGAAGGTGTTTGAAACAGCAGTCTACCCT
>NC_139659.1:6197939-6335439 GCF_951799395.1 Argentina silus
ATCATATAGTACTGTCATCATACAGTACTGTCATCATACAGTACTGTCATCCAGAATACTGCCTGTCCAACATGTACATCAGTAATCACCAAGACAAGAAGGCTGCACCAATGAGAATACAATCCCCAGGCAGAGCAACCAATCACAGTCAGAGGTAGAATAAATTCACAGACAACCTAACAAGCAATGATAGTCTGGTATAACACAAACCCCCCTCCCCCAGAGTATAAGACAACCAATCTGAAGTCAGAGATGCTGTACAACGGCCAATCCACAATCAAGCTTTGTTATAGAGTCTGTAAAGCAGCTACTCCTTAATGATCCTTGTCAGGACTTCCCGGTTCAAAACATTTAATGGTATTCATGTTGAATATGTTAATCTGCTCTGTGAGTGGTATCTAATGTAAGCGTGAGAGGGAAATACAATTCGTGCTGTGTATAGTTTGTCTCAGAATTCACAGGATGAGCAATTCGATTCCCATAGTTTGACAGTTTAATAGCACCTCTAACTTTAATACCCACTCAATGTTGCCTTCAGAAGGGATTTGACATTTGGAAATCTGTGAGTACCTGAGGTTTTTTTTAATTCCAAGGTTATGCAGACATTGACCAACATGTTAGAACAAGGATACTGTGGTTAAACACATTTAGATATTTATTAAGGGTTTATATACAGTATATGCAATATATGTTTAATAGCTACATCCCAAGGTGCCGGTTATATATTTCTCTTAATTACTCCTCAAGAATATTTATTAAATCACGTCTGTGTTTGCGCTAATCTCTACTCCTACAGCAGGGATACCTTTGAGACTAATTACAGCTAATGAATCACACACCTCAGTGAGAGCCACAAACAAAAGTAAACCCTCAGGGTTGGTCTGTGTGTGCGTGTGTGTTTACAGTATGTGTGTGTGTGTGTGTGCGTGCGTGCGTGCGTGCGTGCGTGCGTGCGTGCGTGCGTGCGTGCGTGCGTGCGTGCGTGCGTGCGTGCGTGCGTGCGTGTGTGTGTGTGTGTGTACGTGCGTGTACGTGTGTGTAGGTGTGTATGCATGCATGCTATAGCTTACATGCGTGTGTGCATTATACTCCTTGACACTATACTGTACGCGTGTTTTCAGTGTGTATGTCTATATTCGAATGCTACTGTACTACTGATGCTACTGTGCTACTGTGCGTCAGTAATACCCTAGAATTAGTCCCTGAGTTCCAAACAGTGCTTCTTCAAAGCCTGGCCTTGTCACTGATTAAACAGTGTGCAGTAAGATCCACAGAGGCTCAGTCAGATCGGGGGGGGTCACATAATACACACGCGTCTGGTGGTGAGATGGTGACGTTTGGATGACGTCACCCGATGATGTCACCCGATGATGTCACCCGATGATGTCACCCGACAGTAAATCTAG
The DNA here is from genome assembly GCF_951799395.1 of Argentina silus. Classification (NCBI taxonomy): domain Eukaryota; kingdom Metazoa; phylum Chordata; class Actinopteri; order Argentiniformes; family Argentinidae; genus Argentina; species Argentina silus. Next base: position 6,199,346 of record NC_139659.1, read on the forward strand.
ATCCTGACAGAGTCAATGATGGATGAGGGAATGAGCTAAAAGAAGGAGCGGCGGTCATACAATCACTATATGGCCGAACATCAACAACCAAAGTAGTCATCGGCATGATATCACCACCCCTCGGAACAGACACAGACACGAGTTAAGAGTGTGAGGACGTGAGGAACACAGGAATACAGAGAGACAGAGGGAGAGAAAGGGAGGGGGAGGGAGAGGAGAGAGAGATAGAGAGTGTATGTGTGTGTGTGTGTGTGTGTGTGTGTGCATGCGTGCCTGCATGGGTGGGTGCATGAGCAAGTGTGTGTGTGCGTGAGCAAGTGTGTGTGTGTGTGTACATGCATGTGTTTTTCTGATCATGTCATCTAAAAAAAAAATATTAAAGAGCAAAGACTACACAATGGAAGGGTTGACCACTCTGAGATGAGAGGTCATCTTTACACAGTGATTTATATTACTGTGCTTCATGATAAAATACCTATCTGAAATATCAGATCTCTTTCTTTTGTTCATCTGACTGATAAGCTTTTACAGCCAGTGTAGCGGAGGTGGTTTGGAACCACTCCATACCATAATCAGTAAGCCTGAGACCCTGAAGACCAGGCAAATGCCAGCAAATGCCTCCCCGAGCTAATGCTTAGGCTTTAGTTTAGTAGGCTAGGATGCATGTCTTCCATGTCGGAGACCCAGGTACAAAACCCAAGTCGGTCACATCAGCTCATCTAAGGTCACATTTGACACAAACATTGATTCGATGGTAGTAAGGACCTTCAATAAACTAGGCCTGTCATTAATTATGACTATAAAATTGATTTCCAATATACTCCAGCATCCTCTGTCTGGTTATTTGGTTTACTCTGTATATATATATATATGGAAAACTGGGTTATCCTTGTCCGGGATCATTGCAGTCATGTTTATGGATGTACCATTCAGTGACCCTCCTGTGGGGTTATCACTTTAAGCTTCCTTGTAAGCTACAGCTTTCTTGTTACATAAACCATTGTGATACCGAAGCTAACTTAAAGGGAAGCTCCTAGCTTCCTACCCTTTTATAATCCCAACAAAAGCTCTTGTGTTGTGTATCTCCACTCCACTAAACCATACTGTAGCTTCCCACGGGAATAGCTGTCAATCAAAGAAGCAGTTGCCAGCGGTTTCCAGAGTCATATTAAGGCACAGATGCTAGCAAGAAGCACACTGACATTAAGAAGGGTGTCAACGCATGTGAATGTGCGGTGTGGAAGAGCTGCACTCACACAGACAGGTGAGAGACAGTGATAGACAGTGTGCTACTTGTGTTAGCTCTCATTAGCTTGCGCCTCTTAACACACACAGGCGCCTCTTACCCCTGGAGAGATAGGCAGAGGCAGAGTCACTCTCCCCCCTCCCTACTTCCTTCTGCTTCCTCCTCCATGCGGACTCAGCCCTCCCTTGCTCCCTTGCTCCCTCTCTCCCTTGTTCTCTCTCTCCCACTCTTCCTCTCACCATCCCCATTCCTTCTCTTCTCTCTCTCTCTCTCTCTCTCTCTCTTCATTTCTCTATCCCTCTTTCCCTTCCTCTCTATGTTCCTCCCCATTCTCTCTCTTTCCCACACTCCATCTATCCTACTCTTCATCTATCCCTTGCCCCACATCTCCTCTCTTTTAGTTTAACCCCCTCTCCCCCCCACGCCACTACCTTCATTTCTCCTTCCCTCTCCCCTCCCCACTCCCTCTCTCTTTCCCTCCTCACTCTCTCCCTCCCCCTACGTGTGCGTCTGGCCTTGTGACTGAGCAGAGTGCTCAGTAGGCAGGCAGGCAGACAGGCCATGAGGAACACAACCCTCCTCAGCAGGGTCTCTCCCTATAGTCAGGTGATAGAAGGGCTGAGAGGCTCAAACTATGAGTCCTCTGTTCCAACCAGACAGGAAGAGAAATGAGGGAAAGAGAGAAGGGACACTACAAACTACACACAATACAGATAAGAACAACAAAACAACAACAACAGCAACAACAATACCCAAAATAAACCACAGCCCTTACAGTGTGGTGAATATGTCATTGATAAACCATAACTACGGACACTATACAACAACAACAACAACAACAACAACAACAACAACAACAACAACAACAACAACAACAACAACAACACCCAAATAAACTATACTCCTTACACTGTGGTAAATGTGTCATGGGTAAACCAGACTCCAATAGATAGAGTAAGAAGGTGAATGGCAAGGAGGAGGAAGGAGGAAGGGTGGAGGTGAGCGGGAGTGGCTGACTTACCTAGCTGGCTGCGCCTCTGAGCGTACACCACCACCGCAGCAGCGAGCACCACACAGCAGAGCGACGTTACAATGTTGGCCATCTGTGGAGGGACACAAAAGGTGCATGTCAGATGTCAGCGGTCTAGCCTGCTGAGGAAAGGTCAGGGCCATACACACACATACACACACACACACACGCACACACACACACACACACACACACACACACACACACACACACACACACACACACGCACCAACACAGCTGATGAAAGGAGAGCTTCCTCCCTCTCCTCTCTTCTCCTCTCCCGCACTCTCTGTGTGTTGCTTATCCCTCCTACTCTCTCTGTCTCTCTATCTCTGTTTGTCTGCCTCTCGCTTGTTTTCTTTTTATTTGCCTCTCTCTCTATATATCTGCCTCTCCCTCTCCCCCCCCCCTCTCTCTCTCTCTCTCTCTCTCCCCGCCCCAGTCCGAGCCGTGAGTTGCTCATCAGTGTAATGCGTTTCCTCTGGGAAGGCCATTCCTAGGATGCTGCTCTTAAAGAGACAGTAGGAGACCAGTTAGGAGACTGACTGATGTCTGACCTGGTTCACTGCTCCCATCACATCCTCTCTCCTTCATCCCTCTCTCTCCGTCCCTCGCTCCCCATTTCCACCTTGTCCTCTCTCCCCATCTTAAGTGTCCTCCCTCCCCTCTCTCATTTCTTCTCTCCCGTCTCCTCTTTTATTTCTCCCTTTACTCCTCCCTTTACTCCTCCCTTTTCTCCCTTTTACTCCTCCCTTACGATACAACAAATATATTTTGGGGAAGTTTTCCTATCTAAAACAGTGTGCGGAGGTCTCCATCTAAAATCCTGCTCCTCCATTTCCTACATCTCCACCCTCCCCTCTCATGACCCCTCTCTCTGCTCTCCTTTCTTTCTGCCCTCCCCTCCTCTCCCCTATCTCCCTACTCCTCCACCCTTCCCCCTTTCTCCTTCAACCTCTCCCCTTCCCTCCCCTCTCCCACCTCTTCTCACCCTATCTCACAACATCTCCCCCCTCCCCTCTTCCTTCCTCCAAGTCCTCGGTCCCCTGCCTACGGAGTCGTGGGGGGAAAAAGTTCAAAATGTCCTTCAGACAATGCTTGTCTCTGTGTGCACAGGGAAGTCAGTAACATTTCCTATCAATACCCTTGACTTACAGACTCTGTGTGCATCAGGGATATTTAGCCAATGTTCTCCAGGAGAAGAGAGACGGGGAGAAGCTTAGAACGTAAAGTGAGGGAATATCTTAGTGTCCAAGGGAGAGGAGAGAGGGACTAGCTCATTCAATTATGTTCTGTTCTATTCAGTGTTCGCGGTCGAGGGCAGAGGGAATAGTTCAAGGAATTGCCCTGTATTTGGAGGAACAGAGGTAATAGTTCAAACCCCAACCCAGGGAGGAGAGAGAAAAGAACGTGGTGAGGGGAAATAAAACATGGAGGAGGTTAGAGGTATATAGAGAGGAAAATTGCCTTCTCGGTGGAAAAAGAGAATACATATACTGTAGCCCAGTGTTTTACATTAGGCGGAGGACAGAGAGAAGAGAGGGGGGGGAGATCAGCTCCCTCCTCTACAGACTCAGTGTCCCTGCTGTTCCTGCTGTCACCCTCCATCAGAAGAGATGCATCTCTCATACAAGTCTTTCATGAGATATTCCATTGAAGCTTGCGAAACAAAGACCAAAAACGAACATTTTTCCAAGGTCACAGAATCAATCTGTTGCCTTTGAAGCCCATTGGTATTTTTCATTTTTTTACATTAAAGAGGCTTTTTTAAGTAAAAAAAACATCAACAAAGAAAGAGAAGAAACATTCGTGAGAAAACAAAAATGACATATACTGGAAACAAAATGAATTGCTTGTCTCGAGTTGAATACACACATTAAGCTACGAAAGGGAGCTGGCAGAGAAGAATTATAGCGCTATGCTTTGGTCTTAGTTTCACCCATGATCCCAGGCTTGTTTATTCCTAAAATATCTGGACTGAAAACACAAGGCCAAGATGGTCTTTGCGATAAATCTGAAGAAAATAACATGAGGATAATCACAATTATTCACAACTGAACTATAATGGGTACATCTAAAAATATTATTCTATTCAAGCTGTACTTGAATTGACTCATCATAAGTTCCTCTATCTTTTTTTGTCAAAGATTATCGTTAACACATTTCTCAATGTTCTAATCTACTTGGGTAGAATGCTTGAAAGAAAATAATAATTCACCAATTTACAATTACCAATGAATATATACTATATATTCTTGATTCTTAAATAATATGACTCATACATGTCTTAACCTAAAATATAAGGTTGTGTATTGGTAAACAAAGAATGTATAGCTTTAAAATAGTTTTGAAATTCAATTTCTGAATACTATTTCAACTTCATGAACTGTTAGTCCCTGCATTCAGAGCTCTGTCTATACATGTACGAGTGGTCCCATGTCCCCAACACCATCTGTCAACTTTAAACCAAAACAAGTGGCAGGCCACCCAGTTGGCTGAAAAACAAACAAGCACTAACATCCCACATCACACAGCAGAAGGAGATACTGTGGGTCTTCATTTCTATTGCATCCACAATAAGGCATCTTATTTCCAATCTTTTCAGAGTACAACTCCCTTATGTCTCAATCATGCAGAAATGCAGAACTGATTTAAACAGTTTTCCGCAAGATCGCGAAAAAGAAATAAAGAAAAGAAGAAATACTTTTTTAAATCACGGAGTGTCAAGTTGATTGACACTTCATATTTACAAAAATAGAAGCGACTGACAGGGGTGAAATTAAAATTGCATCCCCAGTCAGCGCTTTGGAATTCCCATCTCTTAGTCGTCAAACCCATAAGTGGCATTTAGCCCATCAAAGCATGGGAACAATACGTTTGGATATGTGACAGCTCAGGATCTTTTACTTAATGATAGCCCCCGGCACTTGGGAGGCTCATGATATCACCTCTCAATAGAGAATCATATTATTCTTCATCCCCCAATTATTTTTCCTACTTATTTATTTATTCATTTCTTATTTTCTGAGAGGAGCTGAATAGACGTGTTTCACCCGCTGCTTAATTAAAATATATAATTCATTGCGGTATTGAATGATTTTTTTGCCTCCCCTTTCCTTTAGTGAAGTCCGGTGGAAATTTGCATTTAAATTGGAAAATCCCAATGTGAATACAGGCGGTATGAAGCATCACAGACTGGGAGGCGTACAGATGGCAGCTCTTTATCCGTCTCGGACCAAAACAAAACACCAAAACAGGTTTATGCTGTGTATCTTAAACTCTCAAAATAAGCACATTACATAAGTGACGTGTCTAAAATAAACAATCTTTTTTTTTTAATATAAGTTATTGGTACCCCTGGCTGTGCGACATGGCTGTCCATAGTGAGGTGGGCTGTAATATATGGATGAGCATTGGGAGCTATACTATTTATTATAAACCTCAGATATAGATCTTTCTATATGTGATAAGGTAGGAGATGGAGCTATTATAGAAGTGACTCAGTGAGCCACACTCATGTGATGCCTAACCTTGTCTAACCCCAAGATCTGAAGACTTGCGTTAGCTAAGAAAGCTAATGCTCTAGGCTTTAGTTCAGTAGGCTAACACAGTCATGTGGAGCACATATTGTATGACCCAGGTTCGAACCCAGTTGGTGACACCAGCACTGCATGGTTGTGCATTGGGATCAGGTGACATAATAGATATCTGTATGGCAACCCCGCAGGCCAGATGCATTGATTTCCTAGCCGGTACTTTGATCGTATATTCCTCTGAAGATACCTCACATACCCTCACACCTAACACCTACTGAGAGAAAGTAAAAAAAAAGTTGCTGACTTTTATGCCAGTTAAAAAAGTTGTAGGACTGGATTCTGTAATGATTCTACTATTAGCCTAGTATCAGTCAGCGTTGAGAATAACATTTGAGAAATTGATCAAATTTGTATGAAAATACACCCCAGACTTAAATAATGATCAAAATAATGACTGAACAAGCTTGACAAGAAAGTATCCCCACAAGTATCATTTTAGTGCTTTTGAATAAAGATTCCAGTTTGAAATGTTAATTAGTTTACTCTGGACACAATTTGGTGGCTGAAAATATGGATTCATAACTGCAACCTCAATCAATTCCTATCTGCCAGTGCAATCCTTGTGACGTGTGTCATCCTCCTATCTCCCATAATGAAGCCCTTGCTTCCCGACACTAATTCTCTCATCAATCACTCTGGAGCACAGATCTCAACGCAGATTATCCAGAGGACTCTATGGAGACGTGTGGCATTTGGCTATACATGCCAGCTCAATAGGTTTGACCTTTCTCTTGTCACATTGTCTGTAATTGCATGCTAAAGACAATGTCGATGCTGTCACAACGGGCGCAGTCAGGGGACTGTGTTTACACGCCATGGCCTTGGGGCATTCTGGGAACAACAGGATACAGGATCGATATGGGATGATGAAGTCACAGACTAATCAGATGTGAAGTCACTTCTCTTCTAGGTGGTTAAAGATACCTGCTTGAATTGATGTGATTTGGCTATGTTTAGAGGGCCACTATCTCTTAGGGAGCACTGTACAGTATTTCTGTGTGTGTGTGTGTGTGTGTGTGTGTGTGTGTGTGTGTGTGTGTGTGTGTGTGTGTGTGTGTGTGTGTGTGTGTGTGTGTGTGTGATGCGTGGGTGTATTAGCGTAAGTTTGTGTGTGTGTGTGTGTGTGTGTGTGTAGGTAGGTAGGTAGGTGAGTGTATTAGCTTAAGTGTGTGTGTTTGCATTATGCTAGAGTGCGTGTGTATTTGGGTACGTGTGAGTCGTAAGTGTAGAGAGCGTGTGTGTGGTGTTCTTTTGCCATCTGGACTGCCTTCAGCAGAAGATTTAAGCCCGGAGAAGGTTACTACAAAAACACATTTTACCTCTACCCCTGTGGCCTTTGAACTCTCCAAAGTGTATCAAACAAAAGCAAACAGAGCAGGAACCGGGTGAAAGCTGACTTAAGGGCAGGATGAGTGACGGGCAGGAGTCCCCCAGCGAACACAGCCTCCACACAGGGTGCCTCCTATAGCTTTACTGGGATGGGCCACTAAAGCTCTGCTTTAAATTAACTCCAAGTTAAAACTCCAAGTACAGCCTAAGAACTGTGCGTTGCATAGATGTATAGCATGTCAGCTAGACTCCACTACTGCTGCTTCCGTTAGAGATATTTTATGAGGGGCTCTTACTGTTATATCTGTTGTTATCATTTCACCTTGTGTTCATTGATTTAGAAAATGAGGAATAATTGTGAGAGGGCTTGGCATTACACTATGTGCCTGCATCGCATCACTCTACCCTTCTTAGTCCTCAAACTGGCACATTCAGTTCCTCATAACCTGCTGTATCACCCAGCCAGTTCAATTTCTGAATTTCTATTCACGCGATGCCAGAAGTAAAGATTACAAAAAAATAAATGAATAGAAATTGTCCATGGGCATTTTATAAGTAATCTGTCGGATTACAATTGATGTCTTGAATGAATACAAATGTTGAATGTACCCTAAACCTGTACTGTATATAGCCTGCAGACAGCTGCTGTTCACCATAGCCCTCACGCCATAACTTTACAGATGGTCAAGGGTGTAAAAAAGCACACGTGAATAAGTCATTGAGGGGGAGCCGTGTTGGTAATAAACCTTGGCTGTGTGTGAGTGAAAACAGCCTGTTTACTCTGTGTCCGCTGGGCCTTAAAACACGTACATCATCCATGCTACGGGGCTTTGCTGCTGTGGAGCAGCCTTATCCCTCTCCACTCCCCGGGCCACCCGGACTGCTAACCACTCTCTGTGGTCTCTCCTTGCTACTGCAGCCAGGGAAAACACATACACACACACACACACACACACACACACACACACACACACACACACACACACACACACACACACACACACACACACACACACACACACACAGCAGTATCCATAAGTAGATTACAGTATGACAGTGAGACACAGACACACACTGGCGTCTCTTAGGAGTCCATCTGTGACACGCCCTACAGTTAGAGGCGGACACACACAAACACACACACCAGTGTTCATGAGGAGTCAATGTGGTGAAACACCCTGTGTGGCAGCAGCCTTCTCTACCTGTTTGCTGCTTACTAAATGGACCTAGTATTACAGTAGGGAGTTATCCACTTCAAACACGAATTGGGGGTATATCATTTATCCATCCATCAGTTAACATGAGACAGAACACATTCAACACGCTTTCTATGAAGATCTCCACTGGTTTTTACCTCAGGTGCTATTTGAGGTAAATACCTAAGCATCAAAACATTCTTGTACACCGGAAAGTTGGGTGGCCTTGCACCTCAGAATGCAATATTTACTCACCGAGAGGGATATGTTGATGTTACATGAACAAATATAAAGGTAGAAATAGCACCCTATTTACAGTATACTCCAATTACGTTTTCTTGTCTGTGATATTCTGTATACGGCCATGAGCGACAAATCTAACATCAAAAGCTTAGCCAATTATGGAAAAAGTGTCTGCTTAGGATTTCATATTCATATTCAAAACTTTCTCTTCTCTGGGTAAATCATAATTTTTTGCTGAGGAGCAGTTATGTGACTCTCTGACACTGACTTAGTGAACTATGACTTGTAATGTAATTATCTTTTTTCTCTATCATCTCAATGGCTCCGGGCTGACATCTGTCACAAGGCTACAGGACTGAGAGGGAGTTGGGGCGAGCAGCTCGTGCCTCCAATTCTGCAGCACTGACGACAGCACTTTCAATCTTCAAAGGCCCTCGCCTATGCAAAGAACCCTTGAACGCACAGATTTATTGCTTAGCTGATCAACCAAGGAGGGGGAAGAGTTGTGATCAGTCAAGGAGGGGGAAGAGTTGTGATCAGTCAATGAGGGGAAAGAGATGAGATTAGACATGTTGGGGAAAGAGAGGAGATCAGCCACGAGAGCAGAGAGTTGAGATGAGCCATTGAGGAGAGAGGGTTAAGATCAGCCAATGAGGGGGAATAGCTTAAACCAACTTGGAAGGAATTTCCACCCACACACACCCCCTCCGATGCCCTGAGTTATGGTGTCATCCAATCAGGCAAGACCCTTCTGTTAATCCATATTGTCTAGCACAGATGCATGTAGCCCCAAGGAGGATGTTTAACCGTCTAGGAAAACAACATTTATAAATACAGATAAGAGCTATTGGTGTTGTTGTTGGAGCATCTGCTAGGGTTATGGATGTGTTAGCTGGAGAAGAGCCGAAGGGTTCCGGGGCTTTAGAGAGTGAAACACCTCCTGGCATGTTTTGGGGATCAAACCCGCTTCACCTCGCCTCGCCAGCGACACAACAGCTGTCTCTTCCGGAGATCAATGAACAGCAGCCAATAGACGAATGAGCTGTCGGAATGTGGCACAACACCAAAGAGACAGGTTGATATGAAGTGTGTGGGGGGGTGGGGGTGGGTGTGAGGTGTGTAGTATGCAGTGTGTAATATGCAGTGTGTTGTGTGTATAGCAGGTGTATAGGTAGTGTGGGTGGTACTGTGTGTTTAGCAGTCAGTTGACGTAAGCAGGTTACCATATGCATTGCATAGTTAATGTTTAGAAGTCTTAAGCAGGGTTGATAGATAGTAAGCAAGTGTAGTTAGTAGCATGTTTAGGTGTTAGGTAGTCGGGGGGCAGGGTTGAGCCAGGCTCGGGGGGTACAGAGGGAGGTCTGGCTGAGAGGCTCTCAGAGGTACGTCCCTCATCAGGGTCCTGACAGCATCATTATGATTCTATTCCCAGTTCCCCCAGCCCCTTCACTGCTTATTAGCCAGACAATCCATTACAGGGTTGGCCGCTACCAACCCTCCCCGCATGCTCCCAAATTACTGCAGCGGGGAAATATTCCATCACAGGCGTTCCACCGGCGGTCACGCTCACCGGGACTCAATGACAAAGCCAAACAAGGGGAGAACAGAAAGGAAAAGCTCGGGTGTTAGAAAAACTCGATGTAACAAGGACAATGCACTGGAGCCGAAATGAAAGGTTGCCTTCTTCATGACCTAAGGGTCTTTATTCAGCATGGGAACAATACGCAGATGCTACCGTTTTCATATTGTTGTAAATATTATGTAAACATTTGTTGGTCTTGGACAATTAATGGAGGATACTTTTGTGATGTCATCTGTGTGTTCCACATTATGTAAAACACTGAATAAGTCAACAATCATTACGTTACCCAGAAATACAAGGAATCAATTACACATGTCAAGCTGTTTCCTTACCCTCGTCCCCCTTTGAAACTGAACTGTTCACTCCACAACAGTGTACCCTAATAATCACACAAACGATTACCGTCGATTCAAAAGGTTGAAGAGCCACTTGTCTTCTTTTAATAATCATCAACTTACCACAATGACAGCAAACACATGCAAACGTGTTCAGCAAAGCGCCTTTAATAGTTTTATTGTTTGGATGCAATTCATACACAGCATCGCATGAGTGAATGTTAATCAAACAATGCCCAACCGTCTTCAGCCCTCTTCAAGCTCAATTTCAGATTTCATTTCACGCCATTCCGAGATTCCAAACAATATCCCGGTGATTCCACTCGATTACACTGGGGCTACGCCATGTAAGCTTGGAGTCTGCACCCCTCCCTCCGCTTGTACCCCCTCTGACTGTACCCCCTCTGACTGACACCCATCGATCTCACAGCTTCAGACTTGTGACGGAGGTTGTGATGTGAAATTTGATTGCGTTGTGATGAGCAACCTTGCCTGGACTGGGTCCTGAATGCTTGGTTTAAGTTCTGAGTTAATACCTAGGCTTTAACTCAGTGGGCTAACAAACGTTTATACCGTGCAACCCTAACTGATACCCATCTGTCTCTGCACTTACATTCTCAGAAGTGTAACAGAGGTGGCACAATGAGTGATGATGAGCATTCTTGCCAGAGACTAGATCCTGATGTTGGGTTGATGTCTATTCTTTAGCTCGACTGGCTAACGGCCCACTCCAACCCAGTTGGTCACATAATATGCTCTGGTACAAAGTGGACAATAGTTTTACCAAAGTCCATGCATGGGCTTTAGCGTAGCCGGCTAAAATTGCCTTGTGGCGTGCAGACAACCTGGGTTCGAACCCAGCTGATCACAGAAGCGGTTATTGTACAGAGTGGAGGCACAGGGGTGTGGGCGCGCCCCTCAGAGAGCTCAGCTGAGCGAACAGAGATTATGTGCACCTGCCTCCACTTGACTCCCACTCCAGCAGACAGCACAGCCCACTGCACATGGAGACACCAGCCAGATGCACACTCTCTCTCTCTCACACACACACACACACACACTGGATAAAGCATGAATGCTGTGTTTTTTGGACAAGTAATAATTAAATCCATCAAGTGAGTGCTACTGTAGCTAGCTTTTTACCATTCTCCCTTGTGCGTATCCCAGTCAGGGCTCAGCTCTATGGAGAGGAGCAGTGCCAGCTCAACGGGGAGTCATTCTGTAAGGAGCAGACCCATGACATTGAGGAGTGTTAAACCTGTCATAAGCCGCCGCTCCGGTGAGCCCTCAGCAGAGCAATGCTAAAGGAAGGGATCAGCGTGGTGAAGAGAGGAGACCTGAGACAGAGCGAAGAGACTGATCAATGCCAACAATGAAATGCAGAGGAGCGTGCACTCACTGCACTTACACACGCACACACACACACACACACACACACACACACACACACACACACACACACACACACACTGACCCAGCAGGTTTCTCTGGTCATATTTATCGCTTTAGGTGATATGCATGAGCTTGCATGGTTCTCTCTGTCTGCCTGCTAATACCCTCAACCTCCACTGTCCTCATATCACAAACCCTCCCCTCTACCCCATCTAGACCTCCCCAGGATTCATCCACCTACTCTCACCTCTCACTACCCTCACCCACTATATCCTAATCCCCCTACCACCTTCCCTCAACCGCATACGCCAGACCCTATCCATCATTTATTTTACCCAGGACCCCCCCCTTTACACCCTCCTCCACCCTTGCTACCCAGCCCTCTCCTCATCAATAGCACCCCCAAACTCTCAATCTCATCACCGTCCTCGTCCGACCTCCCCGTCCCCCCCACCCCGCCTCTCAAGACCTCACCACTGCCATCTCTGACAATTACCCCTCACATTTATTGGAAAAGTTTTGTTCCAAGGGCTTCAAATGAGAGTATCGATCCGTTTCTGCCCCTCATGTCATTGCCCTCAAAGTCATCTTTAAGTGTATCTATTTTCCATCTTGTCTATTTCAGTGCCTCGTAGCTGGAAGGAAATTGCAAGGGACCAAGACTACAGCTTTTTCATTGAGGCCATATCAGGGAGGATCTTACATTAACTTTGAAAGGAGAGGTCATCACTATGTTCAGACACAGCTGCCATTGAAATCACTGTGAATATGGGTTACCTGCTCTCATGCCGGTTTCGTAATACTGTATTGAGGTTTTTACTTTAGACGAACGTCATATTCATCTAAGTACTTTGGGCCTAAAATGTCACGTTGTTGTTTTCAACAAAGTCACGTGAGGAGTTTTGTTGCTTTGCGACAGCGACCTTGTTATCCTCAATCTAATTATTAACACAATCTATTTCTCTACATTTTTCTCTCTGTCCATATTCCCCTCTCTCCTTCTATGTTCACACGCGACTCAGCAAAATCACTGCATAATGGCAAATGGTCTGCCAATAGGCCTAGCTAATGGAGTTTATTTTCGGGCACGTCTCTTTGAGCATCAATCGAAGTGGATCTGCAGGGTCTGAGCAGTGTTGCTATTCTTTACACCTCCTCCACTGCCATTGGAAGCTAATATATTTTGAGCTTCAGCAACTTATTGATCTCCTCAAAAAAGACAATTTTTTTAAAGGAAGAAGATTAGAAAGAAACCTTGGACATTCCAAGGTGAAAGGGCTGTTACGTTATACACTCACCGGCCACTTTATTAGATACACCTGTTCAACTGCTCGGTAACGCAAATATCTAATCAGCCAATCACATGGCAGCAACTCAATGCATTTAGGCATGTAGACATGGTCAAGACGACCTGCTGAAGTTCAAACCGAGCATCAGAATGGGGAAGAAAGGTGGTTTAAATTTAAATTTAACGTGGCATTGTTGTTGGTGCCAGGCGGCTGGTCTGAGTATTTCAGAAACTGCTGATCTACTGGGATTTTCACACACAACCATCTCTAGGGTTTACAGAGAATGGTCAGAAAAAGAGAAAATATCCAGTGAGCGGCAGTTCTCTGGGCGAAAATGCCTTGTTGATGCCAGAGGTCAGAGGAGAATGGCCAGACTGGTTCGAGATGATAGAAAGGCAACAGTAACTCAAATAACCACTCATTACAACCAAGGTATGCAGAAGATCATCTCTGAACGCACAACACGTCGAACATTGAAGCAGATGGGCTACAAAAGGGGGTCCAACCCAGTACTAGCAAGGTGTACCTAATAAAGTGGCTGGTGAGTGTAGGTGTCTTTGTTAAAAAGGGGTAGAATGAGAAGAGAATTATGACCGTATAGGTGATGTTCTCCTTATGCTACAGTGCATCCACTGACTCTCAAGTAGGTTTATTTGATTGTATATGTGTGATGCATTGATGGCAGCAGACACCTGAAAATATATTACAGTATTACTGTATGTTCACCGTAAAAGCTATGGATTAGGTAAACAAAAATGTGAAGATTTGAACATTAGCTTTTATGTCCACCATTTTCTCTGCTGCCAATAATGAGTGAAAGTTGAATGGCCGCAGTAGTATTGCCTCTTCTCTGTCTAAACTAAGCAAATGCTCAAGTTGATGTATCGTCTTAGACTACTTAACCCATGATGCAGGAGGGAAAATGCAGGGAAAAGAATAGTTCCTCTTCTGTTCTTACGCTGGATTGACTCTTTCCATCCATCTCTCTCTCTCTCTCTCTCTCTCTCTCTCTCTCTCTCTCTCTCTCTCTCTCTCTCGCGCGCGCTCTCTCCCCCCCCCCCCCCGATCATCAACACTCCACACTGTAGCATCAGAGACCTGTCACATTGACGGATATCAGCTCTCTAAGCATTAGCAGAGCTAGCTGAAGCCATATCGATCCCATACAAACATGGTTTACACTGTACAGTGACCGAGCACAGAGGGAGGGAGGGAGGGAGGGAGGGAGGGACAGGCGGAGAGTAGAGATGGGTGGGGGTGGGTGGGGGGAGGGTGCACTCATACACACTTATACAGTGAAACGGCATCCTGGCACCATGCCACGACTCCCCAGCCTGATCAGATCATTACAAATCGTGGTCTGTTAATGCCCAAACTGCGTGGTGGGTTTTAGCGATCTCTCTCTAATGGGGCTCACTGCTGGAGGGGACAATGACATTACAGCTGGGCAAGAACTCAATGGTCGAGTGACAATGCATATTATCTCTGATAATTGCTCATGTTTTTTTGTATAACTCTCATGCAAAAGAACATTATTTTGTGCTATCAAACATGCATCATTAATCTTTTTGACGTTTATTCATATTATGACGTCAAACTACACAAATAGAATATATAGAGGAGGATGTTGACATAGTCAAGAGCTGCACTCTTCACTTTTGTTCATTTCAGTTTGCTGACATTTTGGGGATATCACAAGGACAGCACCTACACTGACAAAGAGAACCTGTAGACTGCCATAGACACTATGGATTACCATAGAGTATAGATATTAGATATTATCTTGACTACCATAGAGACTCTGGACTAACACTGAGATTGTGGACTACCATATAGAGTACGGACTACTACTATGGACTACTATAGAGACGGCACTACCATGGAAACGGAATACCAACCTAATGAGGAATGGTAGACTAGAGTATGGACTGCCATAGAGACTGTGGACTACCATCGAGACCCTGAGGACTATAACAGAGACCCTGAGGATGACCTTACAATCCCCAGTTTGAGTTCAGTTGCAGTGCTCACACCAAGGCTCATCCTGCCAAGCCTCAGATCGATTCTCAAATGGAGAGAGTATAATTGTACATGCAGCCAACAAAGCCAATACTGAGAATGTATTCCCTTTTCTCCTACATTCTTTAACTTTCTCCTTTTATCAACCTCTCCTTCTCTCAACCTGTTTCAGACTCTCTCTCTCTGGGACAAGGCAACATTTTTATCAAAACAAATTGTGTAACGTCTCGCCCTGCTCTTTAGTTTATGTTTGTCATTGTTTTATGTTATTCATTTATTGTTTCCTGTTTATTTTTGTGTTCCTCACCTTGTCTCTCGTTTCAGACACTTCACCACCTGCCCTTGTGTGTTTCCCGCCTGTGTGATTGTCTACCTCGCCCTGATTGGCTTCAGTTGTTCCTCATCATCCTTCCCTGTGTATTTAGTCAGTGTGTTCCCCTGTCTCTGTGCCAGTTTGTCTTTGTACCTTCGTGTCATACGACCCAGCTATTTTCAGAGTGTTAAGTATTTGCCTACCCCTTATCGGATTATCGGCCTGCCTTTTTGAACTGCCTACCTGTGTACCGACCCCTGCTTTGCCTATCCCCTTCCTGGATTATCTGCCTACCCATTGACTGCCTACCTGTGTACCAAACCTTTTTGAAAGTAAATATTATTCTATTGGATATAGGTTTTGTCTCCAAGCCGTGCATTTGAGTCCTCTGCCTAAGTACTACAGTCTTTGCAAAAAGTCTTTGTGAAAAGATTGTACTTAGGGTTTAAATGGCAGCAATTAATGTGTTCTGCAGCATCCTCTTTGTTTTCAGAGGACCTCGTTTGACAGTCATTTCTGTCTATCTAGACACTGTTCTACAGTGTCGCTGTAATTAAAACAACAGTTTTAGCACTCTACGATGACAGCATAATTGGTCATGTAGCTCACAAAAATCGTTCTGCACCCCACGTGAACCATATGTTCGCTTCAACCTCGGATCGTTGCTGTTTGTGGGTAGATCGCTCAGGGGGAGAAAATGTATTATGGTGAGCAGCTTTCTCTGGAGCCTCACAGAATGTTGATATGGTCATTACGCGACTGGGAGATAGGGTGGATGTTCAGAAAATGATAAAGTCAGGGAAGATTGCAAATCCTATTCTATCACCATATGGCTCCCAATTTGCGAAGCTGAGGTTCTGAATGCACTTGTTCAATATGCTAATTCACCACATAATGTGGCTGGACATGCCTTCAATTGATAGGTAGGTAGATTAAGTAAATTGGCTGCAGAGAGATTGATGCTGGCATGGTGTGTATTATCAAAATAATTGCCACAGATTGAATACAATATGATGATGATAATGAGGTCAAAGTTATTACTTGATTAATCAAAGTTTCTGCAAGCGATGAAGTGTTTATTACGATTGCTTTAAGCCCATTATAGGTGAATCTTCCAAGAGTCCTTGAAAGACTAAATAAATAAGGACTCTTGGAATATCAGCCTATGACGGGCTGAAATAGATCCTAATAAACAAACACACAAACACTTTAGAGCTTATTCTATACCTTTGCCAAAAGTGTTGCCAGAAGTTATTTTCACTGATTGAATACAATACCAAGCAAGAGGGAAAAACCACTTCCTGGCTGCATTTCTCTTCCTCCAAATGAGTGATGGAAGTTAGTAACAAATCCCAGAGATGCGGGATCAGGGGGTGGATTAGAGTCGCAGTACTCCCGTTCATTCACCACATTTACAATCAGTGCAGGAATACTGGAAGGAAAAGCAGATTTCATGGCAGCTTTAAGGGATTATTCAGCAAGCCACAGCATTTTGCATTCTCTGCCGAAAAAGTGTGAAACATTTTTATGTTTGTCTTTTCTGTTTTTGTTGTTCAAGCGCCACTGAAAAATAAGTGTTTGCGGTAATTGATTCCATGCATGATTATTTATTGTGGGCCCCGACCGTCCTTGGAGATCTCCCACATGCTCCAAATGCATTTTAAGTTGAGAGAGAGCCCATAGAAGTAGCACAGCTGATATATTGTATGCTTCCTTCCAGTCCTTAGACTTTCCAAAAAAAATACAAGGTTTCAAAAGTTCACATGACAACGCTGACATATAGTTCAAATATTTTTCTGCTAACTGACATGGCCAAACCGGAATGTGCTATGCTTGAAAAATATTTCCTTTGTTTATAAACACTCTTTTGTTTGGTTATGTTTTGATTTGATTTATTGGGTATTCCTTGTAAACAGTCAACCGAGTGACTGTAAAATATTACCAACAAAGAACTTGCACAATATTAAACCGATACAAACCTCGCACACATGCAACAGAAAATATCACACACCAGAACACCGTGCTAACACCCTTATCAAAAAAAAAAAAGCTTGGCCAGACACAACATGTTAAAACTGACCCCACCCACCCTCTGCCTCTTGGGTTAGCCTCACTTTTAATGAACATAGACATGGTTGCTGCATTATTAACAAGTCACATGAATAATGACCTTTACTAGGCAGGGTCTTGGTTTACACTGGGCCAATATCAAAGCCCCTAGTACTCGGGATGTGTGACCCTGGACCAGTAGGGGGGGCATCGATAAAGCACGGAGCAGGGATGGGGAGTGCTGCCAGAACTGCACTCAGGCTCCAAGGCTAAATCCGGTTTCATATGATCATGACTCTCCCATCCCTGACAGGATGAAAAGGGAGAGCTCCGCTCAAATGGGAGAGAGATGGATGCTCCAGCATAGACTGTCACTGGGGACAAGTCCAGAACAAGAGAGCCCATTCCAGGTTTACAGCAGTGATCAATTGCAAGTCATACAGGCCTTAGTGCATTGGAAGACAAGAGTGAGACAAGGGGGAGACAAGGGGCAGACAAGGGGGAGACAAGGGGCAGACAAGGGGTGTGGGCGTGGGAGGGTGGCCAGGCAGGACCGAGGGGGTAAAGGACAGCATAAGCCCATAGCCAAAACCATGCAGCCAAATCCACTAATATTATGCCAGAAAGAAACACAAGGTAAAACGAAAGCATTTGAGTTTTCGATTCACAACGCGACCCTACAGACTTTAAAAAGCCCCAGAGGTATAGGAACCTTTTTTCTCTGGAGTGAAACGGCTGGCATTAACTAGATTTATGCAACAAAGCAGCATGAGAAGCAGAGGATTAAAAAGATGGGGGGAAGTTTTCATTAATCTTAAAGAAGTGAACAGGCTGCAAACTTCAGCCAGGTCCAGCGGTCTGGAACAATAACTGCCGGGGATTAGCCGAGGACAAGGCCCTGGGAAGAAAACATTTTGGCCAAACTAATTAAGCTAAAAGTGCAATTCCACCGAGCAGAGAGGGAATTTACATATATTCGAAATGTACCGGAGGAATCTCTCTTGGGTTGAAAACCCTCTGTGGCAAGAGGGTATTTGCTGATAATGAGCAGAAGGGCTATACTACATGTATAAACATTATGCTAAAATGTGTCTACATTTGCCATCTCTTTACAGGAAAATCTAAAGACTGGTTTTGCAGTGGTGAGGAAAATAATTGTCTAAAGTTCCATTATGAATGATTTTCAGGGGAAAAGAAGCGGTGAGGCTCAAGAGTGTATAAATGAAGGTTTGTGTGTGTGTGTGTGTGTGTGTGTGTGTGTGTGTGTGTGTGTGTGTGTGTGCATGCAGGACACATTCATTTTCCTCTGTGAGTGCAAATCAGCCAGAAAATGACAAATTGTTTCAGAACTGGAGACATACAGTAATCTGTTATTCTCATTCTTCCACAAACACACAATCACTTTCCAGAATCACCCTCATTTAAGAATACATACATAAATAAAATAAAACAAATCTTTTAAAATCTTTTAATGTTTTTATTGGATACTACAGATACGTGTTGTTCAGTTTTTTTAGCATTGACATTCCGTCTGGAGGACAACATACTGGCAATTCAGACTTTTATTGATTTCTCTGTAGTGAAGTACAGTATGAGTGGAGAATACAGAAAGCCATCATGTACTGTATCAGACCCGTTCTTATTTAGATTAGCTAGAGAGACAACATGAGGAAATGCCGAGGAGGGAGCAGATCATACGTATAATATTCAGAATATTTTTACATATCCTCCAGTGGGTTGCATGTTTGGAACAGAGTATTTTTATACAAAGTCTCTGTTACTCAGTTAAGGTCCAAATAGATGCATTTGGGACCCTCCATTGTCCCATTTTGCACTATTGCCACAACACTCTCTATTTACTGTATGTACAGTATATATTGAATTGCCTTTTTCTTGTCAGTAGCAGGTCCAAATCTGCCATGAAAACCACCGAATGGCTTTGCAGCCTACTAATAGACACTATCATTAGGAGATAATGGGCTCCAATTTGCTTCCGCTAAAGAGGCCGTTTGGTAGTATGGTATCACCGCAAAGTTTGTGTGCTCCCAAACCTAGCACCAATACAGGCGGGGCAGTAAATGGGAGTGTCGATGGACATGTAAATATCCATTCACTATTGCCAGCGACCCTAAGTAGATGTACAATAGGTTTCTGTAATAATAACCATACAGTTCTGACGGTGTTTACAGAGGGGAAACAACAAGGTATGCAATTATATCAATAAATGAATGTAAGCAACTGTAAGACTACACTAAAGTGGCAGGTAATTATGGTTATGAGAGGGGGTTGTAAGAGATTTGCTTATTTATTTCGCTGATGCTTATGATAGGCTCGTTGAGTGCTTAGATTATGATGAGTGTTTAAGCTTGTGGTTACATTTGAAGTCTAAAACT
The DNA here is from genome assembly GCF_951799395.1 of Argentina silus. NCBI lineage: Eukaryota > Metazoa > Chordata > Actinopteri > Argentiniformes > Argentinidae > Argentina > Argentina silus. The sequence goes on from NC_139659.1 coordinate 6,219,358, forward strand.
GATAGTATGGTCATTTTATTTGTCAAAAATAATCCATTCCAACTTTTGCAGTGAAATTCTGGTTGCCGAAGACACTAGACATTTTCATGTCATATTCAATTATCCCCATTCACGTTATTCAACTTAGCTGCCATGTCAGCTAAAATTTAGTGGTGTGCAGCACTATTTAGCAGAAGCAAATTTGATCCCAATGTCACAAGTGACACGCCTGATGTGAGACAGTTCCACATCTGTAACTGTAATACTCTATAAGTGTAATAACTTACCTCTATAATGTGTAATATCTCACTTCTATAACCCGTAATGCATACTGTTATAAGTATATTATAACTCTATAACTAATAATGCACTTTCATAGCTGTAATAACTCACTTCTGTAAGTCCAATAACACCTATAACAACAACTTGCTTCTATAACGGCACCAACTAACTCTAGTAACTCAGTTCATGGACACATTAGGACTGAGGGCCGTATCAGTCCATTGGACTGGCTAATGCGTTGCACTGCGTTGCATCATAGTCTCTGGCAATCATTAGATGATTGGAATTTGAATACATTTTGTAAGCTCTCTGCATTCATTAGTATCCGCATAATGTGCATGGGTGAGGTCGTTTTGCCTTTCTACTTATCAACTGGTGTGTCTGTCTGTCTGTCTGTCTGTCTGTCTGTCTGTCTGCCTGTCTGTCTGTCTGTCTGTCTGTCTGTCTGTCTGCTCTACTTAACCATATGGGACTTGTATAATAATAATATTCTAATACAGCAACTTGTTGAACCATCTTACATTTCTATTTCAAAAAGCAATACTGTCATTACAAGCAAGTATAGTCTTTCAGCTGTAGACAGGTAACAGCAATGGACTGAGCTCTCTAAAAGCTTTGATGTTTCAAGTTCAAATTTCGCTCACCAATCAGGAGAGGTGTACTTAAAAGCAACTATACTCTTTTCAAGATGAAAGACTGGTGTGAAACACAATAGATATCGTCTTGTTAATCAGCATCTGACAAAACTCAAACTTCTTTGAAGTCATAGAAAAAAAGAAATAAAGGAAAAGAAATATATGCCTCTTGTTTTGACATGGATGACTGTTGTCCTAAGAGGGACTGTCTTTGACCTTGAGAGAAGACAGTCTCAATAACCTAGCCTTGCAGCACTGCCTCGCTTAGGCAACGCTCCTCCACAGGCCAGCTCCATTCCAGATGTTGCGTTTGCAATAATGTCTTTTTAATTATCGTCCCCGAAGTGTGATCGCCTAAGTTCGGAATTAAATTCCCTCCCTTTTTTTTCCAATTTAACAGCTGAGTGGGTACGTTGTCAATCTCTTTTAAGTAGCCTGTCAAAGTTTATAATCAATCCCTGGCTCAAAAATGGCCTAATTTTCTAAATATTCGTTCTCAGTCATGTTGAAAAGTGGACTGACACATTGAACCCAACTTTTCAAATAACCATTATCTTTGTTGACCAGATAACATTCTGGCTGAAGTACAGAAACACAGTATACATCAGACACATAGAACTGGTCCACAAGACAGCTTGTAAAACCATTCTGTATATTTCCCTGAGGTTGAGTCACAGACAGGCTGATATGAAAATATATACACACAGAGCACACACACACACACACACACACACACACACACACACACACAGAGAGAGAAGATAATGGTCTCTATCAAACACTGGAAGGAATAAAGATATCATCCATGACTGGCTCTGTTCCTAGCTGATGTGTTAAAACCACCACAGAGGTTTAAAACAGACCAGCGTTACAGCTGAAATCATTTTCAGTTTTCAAACTAACCAAATGTGTTTCTTTTTCTTATATTCTTTTTCAAACCCTTCACAGTGAGCCACCAACAGTCTTTCTATTAAGGCTGCTCTCCCTTTATCTCAAGGACAGTTGCTCGATATTGAGGGAAAGGTGCCCAACTCAGTTAATTAACACTGAATTATTCCAAAGAATATTTAATTGATTTCACATTTCAAAATTCAGTTCCTGGCAGCAGGGGATCAGCTGAAAACAACAATGGTGTTCAGACTACAGGGCCATTTGGAGATGCTTCATTTCCTTTATCTTCTAACTTCACTGGGAAAAAAAACAGGAAATGGAGCAAGTAATTGGATAACAGGGCAAGTTTGAGCAACTTCACCTCCTACAATGATAAGACTGGTGTCATTTCATAGCAAGCCGACGTTGGAATTGGTGATACTGTCCGTCACACTTCAGGGGAGGGTGCCTGTGTGTGTGTGTGTGTGTGTGTGTGTGTGTGTGTGTGTGTGTGTGTGTGTGTGTGTGTGTGTGTGTGTGTGTGTGTGTGTGTGTGTGTGTGTGTGTGTGTTTGTGTGTGTGTGTGTGCGTGTGTGTGTGTGTGTGTGTGTGTGTGTGTGTGTGTGTGTGTGTGTGTGCCTGTGCCTGTGCCTGTGCCTGGGATGTGCCTGGGATGCCAGCAGGAGTATATGGAGTGTCTGGACCTTCTCCCAGCACGGGCAAAAGAAAGGTCATCTTCATAATCACAACCAACATCCGTTAAGCATTCAGCATGATGACCATAGCCACACACTAAATAGTTACAGCTACAGTACAAACACATCCACACTTGAGACTCTCTCCAGCTTCTGGAGACTATGCTAGGCACTCTACAGCCTGCCATGACTACGAAAGAACATACACTTGAACTCTGGTGTCCTCTCCTCAATGTCACCTCCACCACACACAAACAAACTTCTTCATAAGCTTCTCCACAAAATGTCAGTATGTCCTTCAGCATAGAGTACTTCAGTTTGTTTGGAACAACAATATCAATTGATAATGGTCCATTGAAGCTTAGCATTTACTGGATGAGATTGTTTGGGTTGAGGTGGTAGTGACCCTCTTAAGCACTGGATGGTGGAACCTTCTACATTGTGCATCTCTCGCCTCGTCTCTGTTAAAGGCGTCACACGCTCAACTACTCTCATGTGCTCTCCACCTACTCAGCTGCACTCTTTGGACTCACTCTCATCCTACGTGATTTTATCTACCGTGGATGTGGTTATGACCTTCTCAGAAAATAAAATCGGTCCGTTTTGTTATCCCATTTCAGAGATGACAATAGTTTAACTAGTAAGTGGTTTGTCAAAGGTATGATGATGAAAATGTGACCTGGATTAAAATACCCAAGTACTTGAAAGTACCTGACTGAAATACTTGAAAGTACCAGGCTCAAACACTTGAAAGTACTTGTGCTAGATGTACTGTAGCTTGAAGCTCACACTTTTGGAACTGTTGTGACTAAGTGATTTGAACACAGCTCAAGAATTTGATAGTATTTGACGTAGCTATTTCATGTACCCAGGTTTGATGAAAAATTATAAAACTAAGACTACAGTGAACAGTCAGTCAAAACACTCCATGTTCAGTTATCACAGCCCCATTGTTTAATATGCAGAGTGGGCGCTTTGATCACCAGCCCTACAGACGCTTGATTACCTCACAATCGAATCCCTTTGTGTTCATTCAAGGAAAATTACACCCATTTGAATGAGCATTACGTCTCTTTTATAGCCACTGGGTGAATGTCCTTCTCCTAACATTTGGTTAGTTTTACCAGCGCACTGATGTAATCATGGTTTTTGATATTATGTTGATTTTTTGAATTATAAAGCTTATAAAGTTCTTTATTGTGTTTAGGAAAAGTGGATTATGAGATTTATGGACTTTCTATGAGCTGTGCGTTTGACTTTTTGTCATGTTGTTTACATCAATTACACTCTGGCTTGTATACCTCAAGGACACAACACAATCCCTTGTTATTGCCTCGTATGAAACACAGCAAGTAATTTGTCTACTGTGGAGTGTGCCCACTTAAAATGAGATGAGTTGAGAGGTGCAGAGTGTAGAAGGTTATTTTTGTTCTCCTTACTGATCAACGTTCCATCATCTACACACACACACACACACACACACACACACACACACACACTCACACACACACACTCACACACACACAGACCCTCTGAGACCCTGTCAAACTCTGCCCCTCATTATATGCTTACATGAGTCCTTCAATTTAAATGCATGTAAAATACAATAAACTATTAATGGCAGGCTGCCTTTGATGGTGGCAGATCCGGTGGGTTGCAGAGGCGTTTGTGACCAGAATGTTTCAGCTTCAGAGACTCAACAACTGGAATGAAAATAAATGGTCGAGCCGGGCCTCGGACCCCAGAGGAGGACCACTTAAGTAATTAATGTCTGAAATCACTGAACTTTAACTGACTGGCCCCTCTAGAGACCACGTATCAGTCACAGAGAGAGAGAGAGAGAGAGAGAGACAGAGAGAGGAGTGTGTGTGTGTGTGTGTGTGTGTGTGTGTGTGGGGGGAGGGGGGGGGGGGGGGACTACCGAGGAACTACCGAGACAAGAGGAGAGAGGTTTGATCAGCCAAATCAAGGATCTTATCAAAGATCTCTGCAGCAGCTCTCTCTCTCTCTCTCTCTCTCTCTCTCTCTCTCTCTCTCTCTCTCTCTACATGACACCTCCAAATTAACACCCTGCCGCCTTCCCTTTTCAACTACTTAATGACCTTTACACTAAACCTGTGGAGTTTCACATACGTGGTATAACCGCCATTCTGAGTTCAGCTCTGGATTCCTAGTCATTTAAGAGATCCCCTTAACGTCCACTTGAAGCTGTCCTCTCTGGCACTTGTCGCGTCTCCTCGGTGCTGCTTACACCTTTGGCATAATAATATATCACTTTCCCGTCCTTGGCCTGAGCAGCTTGAGTGAACAGCCCCAACGTGTTTTCCTTTAAGGGCTGTAATAAGATCTGTCTCGCACCTCCAGTGCCCCACTTCGCCACCCTCCTCTCGTCAGGATCCATCAATGTGGAAAATCCCTCGGCCCAACATCAGTGAAAAGGCGTGCGGCGTTCACACCTTTCAGCACTTTTGTCATTTATTCTGTAGACTACACAACAACAAGCTTCACACTTGGCTACAAAACAGAAATAAACACTTTAGGTCTACAACCTTAGCCCAACGGTATAATGCAAACTGAAGCCATTGCTACATGTACACAACTCAACATCAACTCATGTCTGAGCAATACAGTATCAACGCATATTGCGTGGACCGTGTTAACTATTGCAACATAAAAACAACAAACGGACTGAAGCATCGCTTCAAGACCACAAAAACAATAGACCAAAGAATAACATGCTCATAAGGCATCTATAAATAATATTTTTCAAGAATCAAGAAAAAGGCTTCACGAATTACGGATTGTGGCTTTAAACCGTTCCAATGACTAGGCAGATGACACTGTCATGTTGCAGTCCTCTCAGCCTCTCAGCCTGAACCAGCCTGTTGACCATCACAGATGGGTTTTCACAAGCTTTCTTACACTAAGCTTATCTTAAACCTGTCGATTGACAAGATAACGATAAGATAGACAAAAGATTATATTAGTGCTACATGCTACACAGTCTTCAAGCAACTCATTCCAGGTTGCCTGGTTCAACACCATTTCAGGGTCCTTTTCCTGATTTCCTGGGTTTGTATTTTTATAACAACATTTGAGTCCTTTCCTGCCCGGATCCTGCCCTCTACTCCCTCCACCCTCATAGAGAGAGAAGCAGCTGAAGTGAATTTAGAGAGTAGGAGGTGGGAGTAGGAGGTTACTGTCTCATAGGCCCCTCTTATGAGTCCTGGGCCTAGGTGTTGGGGAATTACACATGGCACTTATAAAACAGAACAGACTGATGAGACAGAGGAAGAAGAAGTGGAGAGAGAGAGAGAGAGAGAGAGAGAGAGAGAGACGGGGAGAAATGTGAGGAAGCCCATCACCAGAGGGGTCCGTTAGACATCAATAAAGCTTAGGCGTCCAGAGCAACCACCAGAGTAAATCACTTCCTTGTGTGCCCCCCTCCCTCCCTCCCTCTCTCTCTCTCTCTCTCTCTCTCTCTCCCTCCCTCCCTCTCTCTCCCTCCCTCTCTCTCCCTCTCTCTCTCTCTCTCCCTCTCTCTCTCTCTCTCTCTCTCTCTCTCCCTCTCTCTCTCTCCCTCTCTCTCTCTCTCTCTCTCTCTCTCTCTCAACAACGTGTGTTTTCTCTGTCTTCTTTTTTTTTTGCAAAAATAATATGTAGGATCACATTGCCGTTCTCCTGGTATTTCATCTGCTAAGCATGTCCCATCAGCCCTGCATGCGAGAGTGGAGAGAGGCAGCCTCTCGCAGGAGATCAATGGGAGGCCTGTGCTTTGCTGATGTGTCGGCATTTCCTCTGCTTCGCACAATAAGGGCTCTCTCAATGATGGAGGGGTGTGTGTGGTGTGTGAGAGAGAGAGAGGGAGACGAGGTACTGAGTGTATGTGTGTGTGTGTGTGTGTGTGTGTGTGTGTGTGTGTGTGTGTGTGTGTGTGTGTGTGTGTGTGTGTGTGTGTGTGTGTGTGGTGTGTGAGAGAGAGAGGGAGACGAGGTACTGAGTGTATGTTTGTGTGTGTGTGTGTGTGTGTGTGTGTGTGTGTGTGTGTGTGTGTGTGTGTGTGTGTGTGTGTGTGTGTGTGTGTGTGTGTGTGTGTGATTTCATTTAAGCATCATGTCCGTTTCAGCCCTTAAGCGTTACAATGTATAACCAACTATCACCACGTTGCTGTAATAACACAGTCTGTTTCTGTTCATTTTATCCTTTCAAGTTTAACTGTAAATTAAAACATCAGATTATTGATTTGGAAAAAACATGAGGTTCTCTTCCCACTGTTCAAACAGAATGTTCTCTGGTTGACAATAGAAAGTAGATTTGGATCCTCAGCCTATGTTCTCATCAATAGCAGTCAACTGGGGTTAATCCCTGGAGGCCAGAAGACCATGTAACTCCACTGTGCTAAAGTGAACAGGTGGAAATTAGGTTGATATCTTGATACTAGGGGTCAAACTGGAGCAAATCTACAGTATGTCTGGGAGATGGATTTGCAGCCACAGAAATACATTCATAAGTCACAGCCCTTTGAGTCGCACCCTAATCGCTTTTGCTTTTACTTCTCTTCTGTAAGGTGACCTTGGGTGACCTGAAAGGCGCCTCCAAATAAAATGCATTATTATTATTATTATTATTATTACACAAGGACGGTAGATGGAGTTTAAAATATTCTATAGTGTCGGTATGATGATTATCTACAATATTGGATAATGTTAGGAGAATATATGTGGTGCATTACCATTGCTTTGCATTACCATACCATCACCACTGCTTTTTACCTGTCCTAAATAAGATAATACTGCACATCATCAATACATAAACAACAATATAAGGCAAAATAACATAATTATGTTAATAATTATTAACATAACATAAATAAGTAATGCCAGGACACAAATGTAATACTAATGATTTACAAATGTTAACAAATCATTAACAAATCTATTGTAAATAAAGTGGCTTATTAATAAACATCAAGTTATGATAAAGTGTTAGCAATTGGTTAATCATTCGAGTTTGAGGACAGCAGCAGGTAGAAGGACATGCACAAAAGGTATAAAAATAGAAGTAACATGCACAATAAATCATTCATGACAGCTGGAGCAGCAGCAGGTTAGCGAAGTTTAAATATTCATATAAGTGTCAGGTTGCACTTTTTAGAAATACATGATTGTTTCCCTTGTTTGTTGTTTGTGTAGACTGAATTATGCATTGAAGATTGATAGACTTCTCATGTAATAATAATGTATACTTTAGTGATGAAAATGATCTTTTTGAACCCCGCCCCCCCCCCCTCCCCGAGACAGCACACACAGCACAGCACAGGGGGAACCTCTAGGCTACCTGCCGCCCCGATAATGTTATTTACATGTAGAGCAAAACATTTGGTAACCCTTTATTTTACAGCATTACACTTAAGAAATGTACATACTTAAGAAAGTAAATGTATTACCAGTTACTAACTACTGAATCAATTGAGGCAGTCGCCAGAAAGTACCCGTTATCACAATTGATGTATATGGCCAAGGGAATATTACACTTTAGATTGAGGGGGGGCAGGGGGGGAATATTACACTTTAGATTGAGGGGGGGCAGGGGTAAAGGTGGGGTGAAAAATGGCAGTAGTAGATGGTAAAGGTAGGCTCACACAAAATCCGAACTTATCTTATATATATCTTACCGTTTTCCCAGTAACTCTCTCTCTCTCTCTCTCTCTCTCTCTCTCTCTCTCTCTCTCTCTCTCTCTCTTTCTGTCTATCTACTCTCCCCCTCTCCTTCCCTCTCTCCACCTATCTCTGTCCCCTTCTCCCATAATATATGTCTCCCACCCTCTCAACCTCCCCCCACCCCACCCCCCCACTCCCTCTGGTGTCTGATTCCATCCCTCATCGGAGTGGGAGTAGACCCACTGACGTCGTCTGTATTGATTTTATCATATGGGTGACAAAATAAGAGAGCCCGGAGGCAAGGAGTTCAGAATATGGGCATACATGAAACCAGCAACTCTCCCATTTCTTAAAATTATTAATATGGAAATTAAACAAATCTGACCATATCCCCATGGTTTTGGCAGGGTATGTAGACCTATACTGTACCTTCCTACCTCCAGCCTCCTCCCCACCTTGGAGATGAGTGGTGAGGAGGACTCAGGACACCGACACACCATTTTCCACCGGCTCTAATTGCAATCAATTAAGAAACCTCAGAAGCATGAAATACAAGCCTTGACGTGGGACATCCGCCGAGGTGAATTTGATTAAAATCAATAGCGAGGCTGGGAGTAGCCAGCTTACCAACACAGCTGACCTTGCAAGGGTAATATCACCCATGCCCGAAAAAAATAAACAGCGTAAGCAGAGCATGAGCACAACAGATTGGAGAGAGAAAGAGGGTGGGTCGGGGGGGGGGGGGGTTGAGGGGGGCGGGGGGGGGGGGTATACTGTACAGAGAGAGGATGGTAGGATGAGAGAGAGAGAGGGGGAGAGGGATGAGACAGATAGATAGAGAGAAAGAGAGAGAGAGAGGATGAGACAAGGAAAGGGATGGGGGAATGGAAAAGAAAATAAGAAAAGGGAAGGGACGGAGAGAATGATTAGGTGATTAGAGAGAGGGGGAGAGGTGGAGAATGGCAAATAAAATAAGCATAGGGGAGGGGGAGGGAGAGAGAGAGAGAAAGAGAAAGGAAAAGAGAACTGATAATAGAGTAATAAGGAGAGATACAGACAAAGGGAATGGCACTACAATAGTGCCAAAGCATTGCCCTACTACCCATCCTTGAAAATGGCCCTGATCCCCATGTTCTAATTTAAATTTCAACCCCATTGTTATTACAATCCAGCTCTGACCCCCCTGCCAGCCCAGCCCCTGCCTGCCAGCCCCCCAACAGCATGACAATCCCAGAACAGGAATCACATCCAGTTTAATTCCAAACACTGCTCCTGTTCAAATCCACAGATAGGATTGTATTGCCGCCTCTCCCTGTAGATATCAATGTGACCGTGGGCCAGAGCAAACATGGCTGTGGAATAGTAAGCAGCTTGTTGCAAAAGGTCTACAAGCTTGTCTCAGACCCTCTGCATGTCTATGCAATGCAAATCCTCCCTTTCAGCTACCTGGCTTTAGCATCTTATGGGGGAAAAGGGCAGTCAGGTGGTTTTTTGTACCGTTGTCAGCAGTGAAAGTGTATGAAAAGTGTTTTAAAAAAAAATGTCTTAACACTTCCTGGTGTCAGATAGAATAACCAAATTTGGCAGGCTTATGATTATTCAACAGCCATTAAAGCCTCTTGTAGCACTTAACCAACCTGCCCTATAAACAGACTGAGGATTCACTCGTCCCTCTTTAATGCTATTTAAATGATGACTTTTAGCCCTGCTTACACGTGCCTCTGCATGAAAATACGCACATTAACTTCTCGACATGCAAATCCTGCACTAGTCTAAAATAAACCTGGCTTTTGGCAATGGGTTTGGCGACAGATAACCCTGGGAGGATAAAAACAAACAAGCTCAGATTACTCCAAAGCGCAATACGGTAGCTGGAAACCACATGGGGAAGAACATGATGGCCGCCCCCTTCCCCATGCCGTACACATGTATACATGACACGCTAGCGTCTACAAAGCCGAGCCGACTCGAATGCCATTCAGGCAATTAGTCATGCCAAGCAGAAGGAGCTCGCTAACCGAGTTTGCTAATGCAAGTGAGAGAGGCTAAACAGGATGGATTACACCCATGTATCACTGGGGCTGGGGCTGGGGCTGGGGCTGGGGCTGGGGCTGGGGCTGGGGCTGGGGCTGGGGCTGAGGCTGGGGCTGAGGCTGGGGCTGGGGCTGGGGCTGGGGCTGAGGCTGGGGCTGAGGCTGGGGCTGGGGCTGGGGCTGAGGCTGCGGCTGGGGCTGGGGCTGAGGCTGGGGCTGAGGCTGGGGCTGGGGCTGAGGCTGGGGCTGGGGCTGAGGCTGGGGCTGGGGCTGGGGCTGAGGCTGGGGCTGGGGCTGGGGCTGAGGCTGGGGCTGAGGCTGGGGCTGGGGCTGAGGCTGAGGCTGGGGCTGAGGCTGGGGCTGGGGCTGGGGCTGGGGCTGGGGCTGGGGCTGGGGCTGAGGCTGGGGCTGGGGCTGAGGCTGAGGCTGGGGCTGGGGCTGAGGCTGGGGCTGGGGCTGAGGCTGGGGCTGAGGCTGAGGCTGGGGCTGGGGCTGGGACACTGGGCAGAGGGGCTAGACGATAGGGCTAGGGGCTGCTCTGGAACCAGGGGAGGGATGTTGTGGATTTCATGCCCCAAACCGTAGACCAGTGGACCCAGATGGGAGGCTAGACATGAATCACATGGGGAAAGGTGGGTGGGTGGTGGTGGGGGAGTGGGGGAAAACGGTGAGGTGGGAAGGGAAAGAGTAGAGGGAAGAGGCACCATCATAGAAATAGAATTCGATGCATCATTGAACAATCCAATGTCAGTTGTGTTGTGCTGAATACTCCAATGTACCGTACGCCGAGTTGGTTGTTGATAAGGCTAAATTTAATTGGAAACTTCTGAATTGGATCACAAAGAAGATGCAGGTGTGCTTTGCTAATAATTATAATTCTATGACCACCGCCCACAGAGACAGAGACAGGGACTCATCAGCTTATTCTACTGCTTAGAAGATGGACAATGCCATCATAATGTTAGCACTGTGGCTATATTATAGCATTAGCCAACATACAGAAGAACTTTGAGGATGTCACCATGGAGCGACTGTAGCACTGTAGCTGGATTATAACATTGTGCAAAGGTTTACCATTTCATTACAACTACACAATCCAACACTGCTTGAGTTTCAGTTCAGTTATATAAGGACAAGTGGGAATGCCGTGATTGAATGTAGGTGTTCGACTGCAGTCTTTTATTTCTAAAATTCCTATTTTAGAAATATTCAAATTCAGTCTGCCTACACTTGTGATTCAACACGTCTTATCCAACATTCTTTGAAAAATAAAAATATAGCCAGCCAGCGAAAAAGCCCAAAAAGTACCAGAACTACAGTAACATTGTATGTTTATGAGCACATGGCAATGGCTTTCATGGAAGCTGCTTGTCAGTGGCATTTATGGTCAAACGTCAGAAACACTATCCTGTGGTGACGCCCTTTCACCACTCACTACCGATGTAACGACATGCCCAACGTGTGACACCCTGACATCACTGGACACCGACACCATGTAGTCAGCCATATCATAGCAGTTTCCTATGTCAGCCTGGGTTTCAATGTCAACACCTCCTTCTGCCGGCTTTGGGTGAATCTCATGTTATTGAAATGTGAAAAATACTTCTTGGTGTGAAAAAGATTGAATGTTTTATTGATATAAATAACATGAGGAAGACACAATTTTAGCTATCAATTATTGATTAAGCTATGCTACTGTAGTATAAACAAGAACATTATGTTGCAAAACTGGGTACTGTCTGGTATTTTCGGGCAGTGGTGCCTAATGTTGCGTTTTACAATTCTAAGCAATTATGTCTTGTCTGGATTGGTAATAACAATTGGACCACAGCCTCCTTATCATATGCTACCACGCCATTCCACTTAAAGGCATTCATATTCACACTATAGGCTATTCAAGATGTATCTACCCCCCCTACAGAGACTCCATATGGAATCCATTCTCCTCACCTGGTTAGTGCTTTGTCAGACAGGTGAGGTCCAGCACACAAGCATGTAACGCCCATCAACAGAATTAGATAAACCATAAAACGCTTGTTACCCGGGGTGAGGCGACTGAAATGAAGTGGTCTCCTTTCATCAATGAATCCACTCTATACTTTCTTTATTTCACCTTAGCCAATCAGCCGGACTGGAGTTCAGTTTTGGCATGGCTCATTTTATGGGTGATACTCCTTGGAGCAAGTTGTGAATTCTATGATTTATTGACATTGCTGTGTTTGTGCAGACTGAAGGTTATACCTTTACCCCGCTGAAGAATGCTTCAGAAATGTGTTTTTTCTCACGGAAATGCTGGCTGGTGAAATAGTTTGTAGTCAGGACAGAATCGCTGATGTCACCAGCTTGGTGGAACATTCTGCGATGCATAATATCTCCTTCTAAACCCAATACCTTCCTTTTAACATCAGCTGCACTTTTCTACCTCAGGGCCTCTCCAGACAATGCAGGCAGGATTCAATCTGGCCAAGGACACAAACAAACAAACAAACAAACAAACAAACAAACAAACCAAAACAGCAAACAACCAAAATGACATGACAAAAACACCTGAACTGAGCAGAGGGAGTTGTTGAGAAAAAGATTATCCGAGATAATTAGACGCTCAGCATGTACCATAAATTAAAAAATACCATATTATTCTGCTGTGTGTCCCAGAGTGCAGAGTTATCTTCAAAAGCTATTATTAAAGGCTCAGCTCAGTATTTAAGAAGTTTAAAGTTAAAAGGAGTGAGAGTTCACATCCTAAGATGAATCCACTCCATAACCGTCAATGACTAAACTGAAATATGTTTTATATGTTTTACATATGTTTTTATATGTTTTATTTGTTTCTATAGTGACATCTATATGGATGAAGTCAAGTACAGTATGTAATGTTCCAACCATGTGTCTCGAGCAACAACCAGGGTTCCAAAGGATGAAGTCTGTAGAAAATGATTCTACCCAGAGGAAACCATTGATGAAAAGCGACAATGTTTGATTCATCATTCATTCTGTCGTATAGGACATGATGCTGGAGAGTTGCAATTCCAGTACAGCTTATGGGGAACTAGTTGTTTGATGGTCAGTGCTGCTTAGACCTTAGAGATGCTTAGAGATGGATAAGGAGTCCATCTCCCACCCCTGTAATGTTTATTTGTGTTATTTTCCAGGTAGTAATTAACAAGCTCAGACAAGACTGTTTAGATAAAAGAAATGGTAAACCGAAGTAATCTCAAAGTTTCTATACCCTTCGTGGCAGCTGCTAATGTTAACAATGGGCCACATGTCATTGATGACGCTAACTTGACTTCGTTCATTCAGGGGGACTCATAGCTAGATAGACCTGTGAAAAACAGACTTGCATAACAGACTTGCAGAACAGTTACTATTGGAGGATCACATACTGTATGCTGCTGCATGCAAGAGCTTCATTTTGAAAAGGTCAGCCGATCCATAATGCCAGGATATTGTCCTCTAGCAGCCCATGCTGGACAGATGATTGCCAATTGCCTTCACCCATCCATGACCTGTGACAGGGCAGGGTCAGTATAGGCAGGCATATAAATCCTCTGCCCTGTTCGAATACATTAGAAATGCATCCTTCTTTCCTCCTTTCCTTGAATTGATGGCTGATCTAACATGATTGGATTGGTCAAGGGAAGCTTGCTTATCACTTATCAAGTCATGTCAGATCTGTGATTTTGGTGGTGTCAGCCCTGGGTCAGGAGGTCAAGGCCACTGTAGTGCTCTAGGAGGAATCTATTTATTATGGTTGGTATACAGTAGGGCCATTGCAGTGAGTCGTTGACTACCTCATCCATCCCATAGATACCGTTAGCACTGCTCTACTGTCATGTGACTCTGTTTCGAGGGTTTCAGTGCACTCCTAAGGAGCAGCGCCCACCAGTTACATGACATAAAAGATCACAACCATAGAGAGTTTATAATTGGCTGAAGAACCGTCATGGTTATTGTCCAGCTTTGTCAGAGTATGATTGTGCTACGATTTACACACAAGATTTCTAGAAAATACAGGGGAAATGTCTACAGCAGCGCTACATTTTTCTCCATCATTCCTCCAGGCTTCCTCCAAGCAAACAACACCTTTGTGAATTATGCTGTATTTTGTTATTTCAGTAAGAGATACAGTACTGAGTGCATACTAGTCGAGAGAACCCCCATTGAGCTAGATAGATAAAGTGTATATTATTTAGCTTGACAGGGCTCCAGGTTGTTAGCATATTGTTCAGTTTTACATCCCAGAATGCATCACAGAGAGACATTTCCTTCTACAAGATAAATCTATCATGATTATTCATTTCCAGATGCTATTTTCAAATGCTTTTCATTTTCTCTGAGGAATAAACTGTATTAAACTGCTTATGTTTATAAGCACCAATGCAATTCTAAAGCTGGAACAGAAATGATTTAAAGGAAAATATGACTAAACAAACTTACAGAAATACCGGTATAAACTGAGTGAGGAAAAGAAACACCATGATCATCAGAATTGTTGATTCTTTATCATTCGGAGGAATTCTGAGGAATTAAGATTATGCTGATGCTATTGTGCTGTTGGCATAAAAGAAAGATCCCAGCCATGTGTGTTTCACATTATCATCAGGTAACACAAGATTGGAAGAACAACTGGAAGAACCAACATGGAACCAAAAATGGACTTACATTGCACCAAAAACAGTGCTTCAAAGGGTCCTCCTACGGGGACAAGATGAAGAACCCTTTCTTGTTCTAGGCATAGCAGGAAACTAACAGCACACCAGTATTTTTTTTCTTTTGCATCACCACCATTCAGCCAGCTGCTCTTTCGCAGTGTACATGGTTATAATGTCTGTCTGGTTGTGTTGTTGTTCCAGCCTTGGCTGTGAGTGATGGGATAATGGGGGTAGCTGAGTGGCCATACTGCCGTTCTGCCTCAGTAGCTCCGGCCTTGAGCGAGCAGGAGGGTTTGCTCCATTCATCTGCCCTGTTTAGACAATCAACTCTGGCACGCAATCACACTGCCCAGGCTGCTGTTCAGTTCACTTTCCATCCTTGTGAAGCGGATGTGAAATATTCATATCTTTACCTGGAGGAAAGGTGAAGCTGAAGACTTCAAGTAGAAGTAGAAGAATCAAGAAATGATTGGCCTAAATCAGTCAAAACCGATATTGGATTATTTTAGTCAGTGATTGACAACGCATTTGGAAGTTTTATTTTTCATTCTATCAGTCAGTATGATCATGGGGGCAAGGTTAGGAGACCGTCAGATTCCCAATATCGTCTGACTAAGCCACCAGATATGGCTTATTTTGGGCAGGTGCAGGGACGAACTTAATGCTATGAAATTGACATGAAAATGAGCGATGCCTCTGAAATACAGGACTGAGCGGCACCTGAGGTTTTAAAAAAGACTCACTGTAGTTTGGCTGTGGCCTGATAAGATATGGCAACCTTATCTGCCCCTCCAGATGACTTTCTTTGGGCCTTCTATGGTTATGGGAAATGTGGGCCGAAGACGACAGTATTGGGGGATATTCAATGGGGAATATTGGGTATGACTGACATTGCTTCTCTTTTTCTCACTGACTAGTTTTAGTCTAGTCTAGCACAGTCATGCAGACTGGGAGAGATGGGTTTGACTATGGAATAATCGAACAAACCAGGGTTCTCTCACCAGACTCACGTAAAAAGATAGATAGATAGAGAGAGAGAGAGAGAGAGAGAGAGAGAGAGAGAGAGAGAGAAAGAGAATGTAGAGTGGAGGGGTGGTATTTCTGAATGCCCTTCGGCAGTCCCAACTCGATCAGCCTTAGTTAGAATTCTAATCAAGCCATTACCATGAAAATGACCTGGGATTTCATCTGACATGGACTGTTAGTTCTCCACCACCTTAATTATTTCATGTGTTTGAGTCATAATCGACATGATTGTTTGTAGTCATTTATAATAACCCCCACACAAATACGGCAAATTATTATTTTGGCGACAAGTCAGATCCCGAGATTGGATTTTCATATCATAGCCATGTGACATGTGGTGGCGGGGCAATCTAATGATTTAATAGTCATCTACGCCTATAAATGTTAATTAATGGAATCGCTCCAGGACGTTCATCTCCGTTAGGGCTGGAGGCATAGGATCGTAAAAATAGAACTGGTGTGAGGATATGCAGCATTTCCAAGGACACAGGGATGTAACGCTGTACCGTTTGTCCTCTATAAACCCCCATACTCACACAGAGTCAGCATGGTATAACAGACCCCTGTGGCGCTATGACACAGCAGGGACTACAGAGACTGTTAGTCTGTACTTGTGGGGAGTCTGTGAGCATGTGTAACAAGGATGCGATTGTTGAAAAATGTGATTCAGTTTACTGCTTTTCTTTGGGCACATTGAATACAGTGGGAAGTGCGTACACTGTTCGATAACTCTGTGGACAGAGGCAGTGTGATAATATACTTCTCCTTGAGCAGAGCGAAGGCAGTGGAGGTGTGTCAGCACAGTACATGGGTAGTGTGTATGTGTACAGTAGCACACAATTGGAACACACTAAGACCTGTGGACAGAGGACAGTTATGCAGTACGGGCCCATTGTGGGTTGCATCCCACACTAGGAGCTAACACAGTGTGTTTGATAACACTCTTTAGTAGTGTTACCTTACACAGTGGCAAAAGCAACATTGGAGCAACATGAAATCCCCTTTTTGAGATCAACCTTAGCAGAGGTATAAACGGACATATTTTGTCACATGAAATTGCCACAGACACAGTCATATATATTTCCCCTTGTAGATAAGGCAGCGACCAAATAAAGGTAATGTACTGGTCAGTCAAATACATTATCAGAATCAAACCATTTTAGTGGAGACAGTCCGCCCCATTAAGCAACCATGAACATGCACAATTAATATTAATTGCTTGTTTTGTTATTGAACTGCGTTATTGATGTGCCATTTTAAAAAAAATCTAGCAATCTGCGTATTGCCTGCATATTGTCAGGGAGTCATTAGACCTTGTAGTACTGAAAGTCTGACATCAGGCTGCTGCCTGGGATCAGAGACACTGAGGGGGCTGTGTTGTCACGGGGATGACAGAGTCCCCTTCATGTTCTTTCACAACCCCTTCTTGACGTTTCCTCTTGTGTCCCCAGGGGCTGAGCCTAGCAGCTAAGGAGCAGAGTGATCTGTCCCTCTCTAATATATATAATCTCTCTTACACTCTCGCTCTAATTTCTTTCTATCTCTGTCTCAAGCTCTCTCTCTCTCTCTCTCTCTCTCTTTCTCTCTCATCTCTCTCTCTCATCTCTCTCTCTCATCTCTCTCTCATCGCTTTCTCTCTCTCCTTTCTAAAGCTATCTCTCGTTCTCTCTCTGTGTCTCCTTCTCTTTCTCCGTCTCTCTCTGTCTCCCATTTTCCCTCTCTCCCTCAGTCCCTCTCTTACTCTTCTTGTCCTTGACTCCTAAAACAGACTGTGCTGTTCGAACCTGCTGCCATTTTGTGACTGGGGTTGACCATGGAGACATTTTATGACGAAATTTCATTCCCACTAGATAAGAGAGGGGGATATGTAAAAGTAGTAGTTCAATGATGTCGCCCAAAGGGGGAGCCCAGCTGGATCCCATGGTTGAAACCGAGATAAGAGGGTATGTTCTGCCACTTACACCAGCCTGGTTTTCATTTACTGTCAGCCTGATAAGACTAAGAGTAAACATGGTCGTCCCTATAAGGAGTGACAGACAGGGAGGGAGGCTACTCAACGCTGCCAACTACTATACCAACGATCAAGGCAACAAAGGGGGCCATTTTCGCTCCTACCATCCTCTTTTTTTTTTACACCATCTCCACCTGAACTGTCAGGCGGGGACAGAGAGTGATGTGACGTTTATTTTTTTCTTTCTCTCCCTCCTCTTCAGAGGCATAACCAAGCGCTTAAATCCCTGGCCACCACCACCGTTTACGAAAGGCACTTTATTCTCTCTCCATGCAGGTAAATTGCCCGGAACTATATATTTTACAACACCCAGCCAGCCACGGGGGCCTGTCAGCCGCTCTTAAATTAAAAACGACTTTTAATGCGGTCCTCTTGTCAACTGTAATAATTTCTCTCGCCATTAGCACATCTGTGTGTTCCTATCTATCCGGGATTACTTTTCCACGAATTAATCAGGCTTTCTCTTCCTTCCCACTCATTACTGCAAGACATGTGGCACCAGTTTCGGTGACAGCTAGCTGTATATTGTTTGCTCTCCTTTGATATGTTTGAAAGCAGTGGCGAACCATTCCTATTAGACCTAGGCCTTCAGTGTGACTGCTCCTCCCAAAAACCTTCCCCTCAAACACAAAATCCATGACAACTATGTATACATCATTACTACTGAGCCCAAGACAAAAAAAGTTTGTATTGGAATCTGTAAATCTAGCTATTTTAGCTGGATTGTTGAGCGTGATAAAATATATTTTTTGTTGTTGTTCAATTGTTTTTAGAATCCAAACAGATGTACTACTGTACTACTGTACAAGGTGGACTACTGTACAATGTGGCTTACGTGAAAGTCACTAACATAGCTGAACAAATCTTCTAAACCGTTGGGAGCAAATTTAGCAGCCAAATATTTACATTTTCCTGTCAGTGCTGCACGTTTGCTTGGGTGTCTCCAGTGACATTCCACTTTACCAAGCGTGCGCTCTTTGAACATGACAGCAGCAGACCTAGTGACCAGTCTTAGGCCTTCGAGATGGCAGAAGTTGTCATACTTTTTCTTTAAAATGATTCCACCCATTGCAAGTCAAAATATTATTGGTTCATTTCACTGTCACTCCAAAATTCTGCCCAAATAGTTGCCTTCCTAGCCAATGGCTGAGCTTGCTAGTTAGAATTTTCTCCCCAGAGACCACCAAAGAAAATTTCTAATTGGATATTTCTTTCCCTTCAGTGTTAACCCTTCACAAACTGGAAAGATGCAATCAGAATGTGAAAAACACATTTGAAATAGACATTTTAAACAAGAATTTTATAAATCCTTCTCTGAAGGCCTAGAAGGCCCTGACAGTTCCTCACTGTCTAAAATGACCTCCAACAAGAAGCATAATACTGTATCTCCATGCTGCTATTTTTCAGCATCTACGGTACACTTCTACAGCATCTACGGTGTTTACATGTCATTACTAGCACAAAGACATGACATCAACTTAAAGTGGAATGAATGGTATTCTGAGGGAAATTGACTCTTAGTACGAGACTAGAGTTTGGGTAAACATGATTGAATATTTATTACCACATCAGACTGATTCCTATTATGCTTCCATGCCATTCCCCAGCCAAGGCAATGCTTCACCCCTGCTGTGAACAATACATTCCTCATTATATCATCCCTGTGCATGGTCTCTCAATATCATTATGGTGTATCTACCACCAACAAAATTGAGGGAAATAGCATGTCACTCAAATGAAAATGTATATTTATAGGACAGAGGTAGGGAACATTCTAGTTAATATTCTGTTCTTCACACTTGCCAGTGACAATCACACTGTGTTTGTTTTACAACAAACAGAAACCAAGGTGGTTGATAGACAGGTTTAAAGTGATAATTCTCCTAAATTACAAAATCCCATATTTGGTCACTAACTGCTATCTGATAGCATTTTAACCAAATACCAATTGAACTCAACCTCCCCTTTTTAGCATCTTTTGATTTTCATATCCAAATCTCAAACGTATGTGATTTAATAATGTGGGTGAACTATCCCTTTAAGGAGAGGTTACTCAGACTGATAATTAGATCAAAGACAGATTTAGACATCCATTCCCAGGGTGGCATGGAGTTTTTAAGACCTCTTCTATGATTTACTGAATTCAATCTGCAGTAATACAGAGCATTTATTTACAGCACAATGAAAGTGCTCGAGTTTCCTCTCTAATGCCTTTTTGGCAACGTACATTTTTAATGATGTCCTTTAACATACGATACTGGGCTTTTTCTTTCGTCTCTGTTTCTGACAAGTTGAGCTTTGCACAGCTCTCTGCTTTTTACACATACGCACGCACATACAAACACATCCATGCACGCACGCACGCACGCAAGCACGCACGCAGGCACACACACACACACACACACACACACACACACACACACACACACACACACACACACACACACACACACACACACACATAAAGATAGATAGGCTTGACAGCTCTTTTGAAGTTTTTTGAAAATCTTGCATAACACCTTCATAGGAGACAGGGACACAAGCCTAAAGGTTTGTAAAAGGTGGTAAAAGCTGAACAGCAGAATACTGTACCAGGTGGTTATGAACCAAAACGATATGTTTTATTTTACAGTCTATTATCTGCCTTCCCCCAGTACTTGTATCTGCAAGAGTTTTAGAAATCATGTGATAAGTATCTCATCTCATTGTGTAATTATATCAAACCTGAAGATACTGTTAAAACAAAAATATTCTAATGATACGTAGAAAGTGTTTGTTAAGTAAATATTACATTGATATATACAGGCCATTGTGTGGTATAAGACTCTCTCATAACACTCTCTCATTACCAAAAACAGCACGCACAATTCAAACTCCTGACTTCAGGCAAAGTTATGTAAAAAAGGTTATAATTGTATTTATAATGGAATTGCCATGAAGCATACTTCTTACATAAACCATTCTGAGAACAATAAACTAACTAAGTTTTTTACACCCCTAATGTGTCAGTGCAGTTCTTTGTCAGACAGGTTTTAGACTGTTCATATTCCCATTGGCTGTGTCATCTGTGGCACCCACACAACGCTATTTAATGGCACCTTTTGCAGGATTGCAGCCTCTTTCAACTGCAATGGGAATTGCAATGACAGTTCAGAACAGTGTCTTCTCCTCTCTCCCTCCCCTTGCTCAAAGTTTCCGTCATTCCCAAAACAAAACTCAGACAAGGCTGTAATGTCAAATAGGAAGTTTACTAGGAGGAATCATCAGAATACATGTTACAACCCTATTTGCACACAAAGGTCGACTTCCAGCACTCAGAAATGCTTGTGGCTCACAAGCAGCAGGTAGCCAATGAGCCACACACACCACAAGACACAGGTTACATGCCCACAGCAAGGGTGTAGACGCCCAGAAACATCCCAAACATTTTGAAAAAGCAAATTCTTGCAGAAGGGCAGGGTCTTGGCAGGTGCACACGCTGTCACAGAACTGCCCATGCATCATAAGTAATGATTCAGCATAGTTATTTAGTGACATTTTCGAGGGCAAATAAAATACAGATTCCACTTTAAGTACAAGGAAGTACAAAGGAAATCAAAATCTCACGAGTGAAATGCTAGCTAGGTAATCCAGGGTTTATGCATATTGACAGTTATGTATATCAAGATAAGTGTTATCATTAGAAAGTATTCACTAAGTCATCCCACAAGACAACAAGATATTGTGGCCAAAACATCTTATCTGATGCTACATAGCTAACATGAATTACTAATTGGTCTTCTAAGCAGATAATGATGAACTGAGATGAACAGTGGTGGCCTACAGTATGTGGGTCCTCAAGACCCCCTAGAATGTTAGGCTGAGTAGTCAGTAGTCACTGGGATACTGTGATGTTGAGCTATACAAACATTTCTCAATACATGATCCAGACCTCCTAAGGCTTCAAAAGCTTGACATTGTCCCAAACATCCAAAACAGGTCTATCTCAAAACTTAACCACCCCATTAAACAGTGCTTATTATATAATGTGCTTAATTTCACTTTCATTCAAAATATGCATGATTTATGAACAAATGCTAGTTTGCAGCATATCATTTTAAGTAGGCAATTAAAAGAAATTGCTTCTCAAAATGATAACTTCCATATGCATTTTTTTCAAAAATGTCAGCACATTTGTATGTTTTCCTTGTAATTCCTCCCACAGTCGTCGCTACATAATCAATAGTTTGGCCTTTTGCCTGGCTAGCAACAGTCAATATCTGAAGGGTTGAAAATATGGATTCAAAGCACTGTAACAACAGTAATACACAGCCTTTTTCCAATGCACATACTTATCGCACACAATCCTAAATTACACATACTGCATGTCCTATATAGCTTTTATTTGGAGACTGTTGCTGTGAGTAATTTCAAACATTGCCCAAGCAAGCACTGGCAGTGAGGGGAATATCATTAACGCTCTGTGCTAAAGAAAAACAATCTGATCACAGCCAGTACTGTTAGGATTACTGGTCCCAAGGAGTAACCTGGAGGGGTTGAGTCCCCACCGATAGAGCCAACACTCTTTTAATTAAAGACCCTTGAAGCTGTTCTTAAAATGGATAACATTCTCAGGTGATAAGACAAATTCCCGGAGCCTTAAAAGCACGTTAAAGGAACTTGTCGCCGGTGAAATGGGGATCACTGCGAGGACATTTCACTGAGCCCTACCGCTTAAGCCGGAGGTGGGGACCAACGAAGACAAGACTGACAGAAAAAGGGCTGTGAGAAGCAAATTAGTTTATTTTATCTAGGATGAGAAAGCTGTAAGCTTAAGAAGCCTGCTTCCCCCGTAAATCTAAAATTGCCAGCTTCTTACTTGACACAATATCAGTGGCTTTTCAGTGGAACAGTATACAGTGGGTATTTGTTGGAGGATGTAAACATTGGAAAACATTTAATACTCATTGTATTAAGAGAGAGGGGGAGAGGGAGAAGAGAAAGACATAGAGATACACAGAGGGAAAGAGAGGAAGAGAGAGCAAGAGATACAGAGAGTGAGAGAGAGAGAGAGAGAGATGGGCAAGAGTGAGAGAAAGGTTCGTGTGCTGGTGTCTTGGCTGCGTCTGAGGAAACCTGTTTCAGTTCACGGGGTTCCATGAGGAGGCCTCCGCCAGAAAAAGAAAATGACAAAAAATAAAAAAAAATCTACCTTGGCACATTCCCCAGTAGACGGGGTCCACTCTGGTGAGAAGAAATAAAGGATGCTAATGCAATTAGCAGCGGTGCTTCAGAGGCAGCTCACATGCTTCGGCCCAGCCCCTTTTCCCTTTCACTTATAATGAAGCGTGCCTGCTATCAAAAAAGGCATCGCTAATAAAGCACACACTTTGTAGGCAACATAAAGCACCAGCAGGATGGGCCCGGGCATGTGCTACAGAAGAGAGCCAGTGAGGAAGAAGGGCTGGGGAGTTGTTTCAGAGCTGACCAGCCACTCAGCCGCCATGGTTTATTTATTAATTTCCCTCTCCCCTTTAATGGAAATATAAAAGCCTGCATTGATTAGTGTTTAAGGATCAGCAGTTAATAGATTAAAAGCCCCTGGTAGCCAAGTAGGAAATACAGCAATGGTTCTCCAGTCGCACTGCTTCAAGGCTTTCCATAATGAGCATGTGTGCCACAGCTCCTCAGTCTGGGTCCAATGGACTGGGGGTTGGTTGATGCCGCCGTGGTTCTGTGACCTTTTTCCATGAGATGTTTGAGCGGAGGATCCCTGTGCTGGGGCTGGGCCAAGGCGCTGACCATTACAGTCACGCACGTCAGCTCTGGGTCTGCTATTGTGGCCTGCAGGCATTGTTACTGCAGCTCCAGTCTGGCCATTTAAGATCAGGACACAGTCAGGGGGAAGACTAAGCCAGGCCTTGAGGCTACAGAGACACTCCATACACAGACATTGTTACGGGTTTTACAATGGAGCTTCATTCTTGCCCAGGTCTCTCTTAAAAATAGATTATTGACCTCAGTGGGACTTCCTTGTTTACATCAAGTTTTGAGTAAGGTTTCTTAATGTTTTTATAAGGTTTAATTAAAAATAACTACCCCTAAAATTACACTCAGATGCAGAGAGACATCATCGACGAAACATCATCACAATGCTCTGCTCTGCCTGAAACGAGGAAGAAGGTGTTTGTGTAGCTAGTTAGCCAGGCTGGCCGCCTTACTAATGGGGCAGATTTGTTTGGGGCTTTAGAAGACATAGGAATGTGTTAAAACAACCCAGGGAATCATTAGCTCCAAGGCAAACATATCCTTTAAGATCTCTTTAGGGACGGGTTTGCATATTCATAAAAGGTATTCAACTACTTTGATCAGCCAGTTACTGAGGTCCATCCCTTCTGAGTTGCCTGGGGAAAGCTACAGGGACTGGCTAACCCAGTCTGATGCAGTGAAATAGTTCAAACTAGCCAATGTTCTCTAATGTACATGAAAGAAATCTGGAGCTGCTATACAGTATACTCATTGCAGTTCCAGACCAAAGTATAGGTCATTTAGAAAACGAATGTTTTCACAAGCGCATATGTCAAATGTTGGATTCTAGAGATATACATAGACTAATCTGTTTAGTTACACCTTATTTGAACCATCTGTATGTAATTCGCCTTTAATGATGCATGCAAGCTGTTGCGACAAGAAACTATAACACGTTTTTGAATGCACTTTGAATGTAATAACAAGATATAATGCATTTTAGGGGATGACAGCTGTAAACATGGTCGATTTGGAAACACTTTGCAAATCAAAATACATTTTAGTCCTTAAAAACAGAGTGTTACTCTGCATAAGGAGTCTTCTTTTTCTGCATTCTTCCAGAAAAAAATTAACCCTAACCCTAACCCTAACCCTAACCCTAACCCTAACTCAGACTGGCGATAAAGACTTTGTTTTTTCAGTTGTTTGCTTTTTGCTTACCCTATATAACCACACCCATATGCATAAACTGTGTAATTAGTTTCACTGTGGGTTGTATTGACACATTTACTCCTGCAAGCATGTGGAATAGTGTGGGGAGATGAAGACTATTTAAGCAAATGTGTGGGCCTTCTCTGGAGAGTGAATCAGCTCTCTCTCTCTCTCTCTCTCTCTCTCTCTCTCTCTCTCTCTCTCTCTCTCTCTCTCGCCTCAGTTTCAGTAGCACTCTACACAGAGACAGCTCTCTGAGACTCACAGCACCGGCTTCCAATTTGTAGGATTTGTGTATCTTAGGGCGGGGAGCCTCGCTAACCCCCCTCTCCCTCTGATCAGGCCAAATTCTGACATCTGCTGAAGGATGTTTATCCAAGGGGATAAGTATGTTAAGGGAAATATTATGCCAGTTTTATTTTACCTTTCTTGTGTTTCGATCATAAACACTGTTTCAAGGTGGGAGAGAAGATTAGAGTGAAGAGTGCAAGTCTGGGGGCCTTGATCACACTTTAAAAAAAAGCAGTATCGGATAAAAAGGTGAGAATTGAAAAGGAACACCATCGGGGCTCGTAACAGCACAATAGCAGGTCCCACAGACCGGGTTCATTTCTTCTCTGAAACAGGGAGATCAGTCAGACACCATCCAAAAGTATAGTATGCACAACAAACCTGATATAACACTCAACTTAAAGCCACCAGGCATAATGCATTGTTCGTTATAAGCATGCATGAGTTTCCATACGGTCTTATCATCCAAGTAATATCATCCAAGTAATATCATCCAAGTAATTTGGCAATTTATCAACTGACAAAATGGCTATCAACCATTCATAAAATCATTTTGAGGTTAAACATTTTGCGCACTAAAACATTATAAGGCCATATGTGCTTATGACAAGTCATAATGCATCATAACAATGTGTCATACCTATTGGCTTTAAGTAAAGTATCACCAGAAGTAACACTTGACATGCCTATCCACGTTGGGAGGACTTTGCCCTCGCGCACATTGCCCTCTCTCGATATTTATATGGTCTGGGTAAAACCAAACCAGCTGTGGAGAGCGGCGAGAAGGACAAGGCTGCCCAGGCGACTCTCTCTGCGCCCTGGAGGTGGTGTTAAGTCCTTTTTTTCCAGCGATTTAGGAATAGACAAGTAGCCAAGAGACAGAGAGAGAGAGAGAGAGAGAGAGAGAGAGAGGGAGAGAGAGAGAGAGGGAGAGAGCGAAGGAGGAGAGAACTTCCACTGAGAGTGGGTGTCCTGCTCCTTTTCAAGCATTACCTTCAACAAGGCATGAAACAAGAAGTCATTAAGGCATAGACATCTAAGCCTGCCCCAAAGCTCCCCATCGGCTTTGATGTGCACAGACCCCACGCTAAACACTTAGGAACTGTGTCAGGGAGGGGAGACCCACGGGAAGAGAGAGAGAGAGAGAGAGAGAGAGAGAGAGAGAGAGAGAGAGAGAGAGAGTGTTCTCCACTGTTGAGGGGAGAAAAGGGACCTGACCAACCTTCCTCTCTCCTCTCTTCTCTCCCTTCTCCTCACCCTTCTATCTCTCCCCTCTCGTCACTCCCCTCTCTCACACACCCAGAGACGGGAGGAGAGTCAAACTGACACAGTCAAACTGCAACTAATGACAACCGTGTTGCTCCCAGGGAAATGTGCGCCCCAAAACAGGGGATATCAATAAGTTAGAAATTAGAATAAGATTAAAAGGCGACAGAGAGATACAAGAGCCGAAAAAAAAGAACAAAAAGCAGCAGGAGGAGGAGGAGAAGAAAGGAAAAAAAGGGATTTCCGCTAAAACTAATCAATCAGGGATTGATAATGGCTTCCATGCAGGAGTGTTGACACAGGGGTCAGGCCATCCCCTGACCCGCGGCTTCGGGGCAGGGGCTTTAGAAAGGGCCAGATAACGGAATCCTCAGCTAATTGTCTGGCCAGTGTCAGTGGTTTTCAA
This sequence comes from Argentina silus, assembly GCF_951799395.1. Lineage (NCBI taxonomy): Eukaryota > Metazoa > Chordata > Actinopteri > Argentiniformes > Argentinidae > Argentina > Argentina silus. The sequence goes on from NC_139659.1 coordinate 6,246,106, forward strand.
TGCCCTCCACTTTCTCTCTAATTCTTGTCTTTCTTCTCCGGCTCTCTCGCTCTGTCTCTCCTCCTCTTCACCCTGCCCCGCTCTGTTCTCTCTCTCTCTCTCTCTCTCTCTCTCTCTCTCTTTCTCTTTTCTCTCTCTATCTCTTTCTCCTTTTGCAAGAATCCACTTTGTAACAGCATGGTCGGGTGAGAAAGAGAGCGAGAGGGACTGGACTGCTCTGCCATAGCGAGAGGCAGAAGACAGGCAGCTGAGCAAAGTGCATTTCACTCCACATGTGCGTAATACCAGCGCTACGGGGCTAATAGCAATACAAACCCGCTCCATGTGAATGCACACAATTAATGAATGATGACAAGCATGTCTATGAATGAATCAACGATTGCCAAAAGATCTAAATGAAGCATTACAGCATAAATAAAAATCCTATGAGACCCAAAGCAAATGGACTTGGAATGTCATTCCATTCACCCTAAAAGCACATTATTATATTAAACGCATCATATTATCCAGATTGACATCCTTCTGTCGCATCCTTCTGTGAACTCATATCACACATGACTCTATACAACAGACAGATCACGCAAAAAAACGGCTTTAAAGAAAAAGAAATAAGAACGATGGTACTTACTTAGAATATGTTGCTTGCTCCTCTGTCACTCTCTATCCAGTCCCTCCTCAGTGGCAGGGTGTGTATGACAGTGTGTGTGTGTGTGTGTCTGTGTGTGTGTGTGTGTGTGTGTGTCGCTCCAATACAGAAAGTTGAATGTGGGATTGGTGTGTGCACAACAAGCTGTGGCTCTCTCAGAGGCTGCCTCTGCACTGGCTGAGGGAAACTAAAGCACTTTTAAACTGGCAAAGGCTCCCCATGTGACCAGCCCCAGCCGGCAGTCAGGAATACATTAGCCTCCCAGCCTGTGTCCATAGTGCACCCCCTAGCCACTGCTCAGGGAAGTGTAGGAGCATAGAGGGACAGATACATACATGGACACGGACACGGACATGGACACGTACGCGTACACACACACACACACACACACACACACACACACACACACACACACACACACACACACAGACACACACACACACACACACACACATAATGTGCATGCATATAAAGGAGTAAGTAAGAGCAACACCATAAAATCACAGTGCTATGTGTGATATGATGTGATGTGATGGATGGTAAGGAACCAGAACCAGTTTTTCAACGAGGAAAGCTCCTTATTTTGGTCCATTTCAGAGTCGGGAATGTAAGCAATATGTTGACACTAATTAAAGAATGGTGATACACAAAGGTATGCAAATACACACCAAGGACTGAATATATGATTACATGAAGCCATTATTGTGTTAAATACCTGAATATTTAAAACTCAATTATGCTACATTCACCAGCACAGATGTGGTAATGTTGAATTATGCCTTACGATATTCATTAAAAACCAAGTGTTTTTTTAAAACATAATTAGTTTTCCAAATAAATTGTGCCTATATACATACCTCATTTCCATTTCACATGTGGGATCTTGTCACTTTTCAAGTGACTATAATACTTATGCTAAGACAATGTACAATGTACACCAAGGACTGAATATTGGACAATGTACAATATTCTTCCTCTGGGCCTTTTAGTTAGTCATAAAACACTATAGAGACATGTTTGGATTTAGAGAAAAGTGAAACTAATTAAATTGCCTAATGAGCATATCTTACAAGTTTACATGTCTCTCTCTCTCTCTCTCTCTCTCTCTCTCTCTCTCTCTCTCTCTCTCTCTCTATCTCTCTCTCATTCATTTAGACAAGAGGCACTGCTATGCTAATGTCACTGTTAAAGAAAGAGGGGACTCCTCACGGATAAACACACGGTGTGCATTTACAAATCAATACAGAGAGCCAGCAGGCCTTGCATTAAACATGAGGAGCGTGGAGCCAAGCTGAGAGCTAGCTACTAATGCTGCTTTCAAAGTCACCTGACTCAGGGTTGAGGGAGGGCAGTCTGCAGGACCATAGCGACCTCATCACTGTCACATGACCTGGCCCGGCCCCCCAACAGGACGTTTACATTCACTGGTCATTCTGAAATATCCAGGCTGCTGTTATTGACAAACAGTAAAGATCCTGAAAAAGTTAAGCTGTCCTGGGGCGCAGTAGAGACATTTGCGGCAATACTGCAAAAAAAATGGCTGCAGAGCAGCACATTTAGGGGCACATTTCAGAAGTGTATTTCATTGTACTGGTTCTTGTAAGAGAACGGCCTTGGTGCTTTGTGCACAACGCCACTTTAGTAGCGTCATCCTGCAAAATAATTTGTCACATTTACCTTTGCAACTGCAGAAAGGTATGACAAACATGTTACTGTACCAGGACCTACACTGTAGTAACAAAAAAACTCATTATCATTTCATTGGGGTTGCCTGTGTGTATGCTTATGTCTCAAATAAAATAAAAGTTTATTTATCATATACATAAAATACAGCCGTAGACGAAATTAAATGCTTAGGGCAACAACAACTCCACAACAATGCAGCAAACAACAATCACACAACCAACAATGCAGTACAATATAATAATAATAAAAACAATAACATAAGGTGTCAAATGTATAGCAGCAATATTGGGCAGTAGCAATAGTAGTGGAATGGGATTGCAAATGTGGGCAATGTCATATGAGAATGAAGACCTGAGGTCTGCAACAGCTGGTGCAATCACATGTCCCTTGGGTAATCAAAAAAGAACCGTGGATGAAAAGAAAAAAAGTACTATGAATTTGATGTGATTCATTCATTTGAATCTTCAATATTTGGTATTTCAATTACACAAAACACAATTTACCTCATAGCAGTATAGAGCAATTAGCAGTGGTCTCCCTTTGATAAGATGCCAACATGAAAAATGCATTGGAGCCCTTTGAATTAATCATCTTGTTCAAACTCAGTCAAACAAATAATTTAGCATAAGACCTCGTCCTTGAAGTCATCACAATCTTAAGCAAAAACATCTGAGCTCCTATGCTTTGTAATAATGACATGAGAGTGGCAGCTTTGACTAAAGGTCAACATCGAGCTTTCACAAATATCTTCTTGAAGTTTCACCGGCATAACGATTGCTTCTCAACTGAGCATCTCATGTATTAAGTAAAAGTTCTATAGTCCTTCGATCTGCGTCAGAGATTAACAACTCTGATGCTGAGAGACCGGGGGAGGTGAATGTTGCCCTCACCCAGGATTATCAGACTACAGGAGTAACACCATGCATCCCTGCTACCATGGTTCCAGGATTCAAACCTGTGTCACAACAGCACAACCTACTCTGAAAAACAAAGGTACTTTTGAAATACTTTCAAATACTTGGAGCATTTCCTTGAGCCTAGCTGCGTTTGCTTGAGCCTGCCTGTGCCAGGCAAGCACAGCTAATCCAGGTCTGGGTCTCAGGTACACCCATCAGAGCTGCTGGTTTCTCACTGGTCCTTTATTAGATGACATCATCACCTCCAGTCTGAGGATGAAATGGCCTCTTCACTGATAATAATGATAAAGTTAGTGTTTGATTTTGTCATGTCAAGTCTTTATTTTTCTTAACTATAGAAGAGCTCAGTGATTCCCTGAACCCTTAGGCCATAGAGGAACAAGGCTTTCAGTGCTTTCAGTGGATGTCTGTGAGTAACCATAAAACAAAGAAAAGATTCTGTGTAGTGACAACCTGCATCCTCTATTTAGTAAGCTTGTGTTACAATGTGTTACAATGGAAACACATACATTATATTACTTGGAGTTTTACCCGAGAACAGAACTACATCAGTTGTACTTAAGGCAAGTTTCAACATGTTGCATCATGATGCATACATTTCCCCCATGTGAAGGATACATATATACAATATTTATCTTGCTGTCTTGGGGATATTTGCTCTGGTCAGTGAGAAGCGTGCTCTGAACCTCTGCAGGCAACACTCTGGAAAACATAAACACATTTCTGCTATCCAATGTCCTACACTTCAGTCAATAATAATTGTTTGTGATTTGACAAGTGTAATAAAGAGTTCTGAACACTTTAGCTTAGCAGGTTAAAGCGGTGTAATAGTGTGGAGAGCCAAATTATATTATATTGTGTCAGTTACACAAGCATAGTGTGACATTTCTAACACGGTGAGAGCATTCATATTTAGTGTGTGTTATTGCAAATTCATAAGACAAATTGTAATTACTCTATTCTGCAATACTATTCTGAACTACAGTTTTAAACGGGCCTGTTGAGATGAGGCCTGACATCGAAGACTTTTTCATGAGCCCGAGCCCCCCCAAAAAAATAAGAAAACAACCGTGCCTTTATTCATTGCACAAAATTGCAGCACTGCGGAGTAAGGAGAGAAAACTCAACTTAATTACTATCAACAACTGTATTTACTGCACCTGCTTTTATAGAATACCTTATATATTTCCAGATCTTGCTGTCGTCGCAGCATTTTGTGTGTTTGTAAGCGTTGATGCCAATAGCACTCTATAAGAGAGGGCTTACTCTTGGGCTGGTGCAGACAAAGAGAGCATGACAGAGGCACATTAGCGAATTGGGAATGTTCATAAAAAAAAATGGTGCAGCCTTTAACACCAATTCAGTAATGGACTAACAGAAACAGCGAGAGAACGTAAAAAGGCGCTCCAAAGTAAATTATTTGCATTATTTCTGCAGATAATATATAGCCTAAATTAAAATAACAATAACAAAAACATTTGATTGAACAGGTGCTGCTGTTCATATATGACTAGCGCAGAGGGAGAGCAGTTATCACACACAGCCACATAAGATTATAATTAACAGCAAATCCAAAGCCTGGCCCGGCCCAAATATATTTCAGAAAATTAGGCCTGGCCCGAGCTGGTCTGGTCCTGTCGGGTTCAGGCTGAAATTGAAAACTATATTTGAGCACTGTAAAAGAGAAGGGGTTGGCAATCCAAATAGCTTATGCTATTTATCGCACACTGTATTACTTCCAACAGTGTTATAAGAATATACCATATGTTTTTAAGTCCAGAAGAGATTGTTTAAAAAAATATTGTTTAGTTTGTTTCAATGCAATCTAATTGAAAGACTTCTGCCATAAACACATCAACATCCGCAACATCCAGGTTTCTAAGATAATATCACATCCTGAACGCATTTCACAGTTGACATTTTCCTCTCTTAATGAATTTATTGATTGTACTGTATATGTACAAACAGCTCATAAATAAACAATGCTCTCTTGAAGACAAATCAAATGGGAAGATTTCTGCTGTTCACAGTGAGATGTCTTCCTGTTTTATCAGATGAAAAGAATGTCAAAACAAAATCCAAGAGGCATCAAAAAACACGTTCACCAAAGGTTTCGTTCAATATTCAAATGTCATATGCCTGACAGACATTGTTCTACTTAATCCCTGTGAGAGCGGGAAAACAAGCTCCTGCCCTCACAACAGAGAAATAAATACACTGGCATTCATTAGCATACTCTCACAATACTTGTTCCCACTGTAAACAAATAACCACTTTTTAAAGGGATAGTTCACTCTAAAATCTAATTTCTGTGATCAATCACATACCTTCACTCCAGCCGATACACAAAGACACTTTTGAAGTTTGTATCCTGGTTTTTCAGAAACCTGCAACAGACATATGTTCCAATGTAATGGACGTGGATGAGTACCAATTTGTGTCCATTAGCTTTTCGTAGCCTTCAAGAGGATCTATTATAAGGCCAATATAGATAGTGAATTTATAAGCTGATTCTTACTTTAAAAAGTGTGTTATGACATCTGGCACTTTGCAAAAATGTGGTAAAACTCTTGACACCTTTTGCATAGCATGATATTTTCTTATACAGTAAATGATTTGTGTCTAAAAAGTGTTAATTCTTTAAAGGGGCAATCTGTAATTGGTACATACATTTTTTGACTTATACTGTATATATAATATACATTAATTATATATAGCCCTTGATTATTGAAGACTATAACTTATGAATGCCTCATGAGCTTAGATCAACTGTCTTACGCCATCAGAACCCAAAATAATGTACTTATTTTTTTAAAACAATGCAATTGTAAACAAACACAGTAAAGCTTTAAAAGATGGTTATAACTATAATACTATAATAGTGATCTAATGGATGGTCCATCCTTGCATCCATAGTTCTGTCTATGAAATTGAGAGTGGTTACATTTCTCCAGCCCCATCCCTCAGCTGTTTACTAAAAAAGTGTCAGGGAGCCTGCTTTGTTGTTGTTTGAATTACAGATTGCACCTTTAAAGTAAATATATTCAATTAATAGCTTTCTGGTTGCAATACCCTTTTATCAATCTGTGATTTTCATGTTAACTATGTACTGATGTTAATGCACATGTGGTATGATGGATTGAGCCCAGCATCAGTATCAAATACACACACAGCAGGTCCACAGTAAGACTACATGAGGATTCCTCATTATTGGACATGAGCAGCTCTTTTTGCGGAGGATTGTATGTATTTGACTATCAATTATCAATTTATGCACACACACACACGCGCACACACACACACACACACACACACACACACACACACACATACACACACACACACACACACACACACACACACACACACATACACACACACACACACACACACAAATGTGCAAGGTCATTTGGGAACTGAAGTAGATGTGTGTGCACGAGTTTGTCTGAGTTTCGTCCTTGGGCCTGTTTTGCACTGGCCCAAAAACACTGACCCTCCTCATTGGAATGATAATCTCTGCAACAGAGTTCAAAAGGAGTAATCAAATGTTGGAGTTATATTTGAAAAACTACTGAAGAGCCTCTTTAAACAACACATCATAACACTATTGAAGATTAAATCCTTATGGCTAAAAACAAAATATGTCTTAGTCACAGAAATGTTATTGAAGGTTGGCTGCATGAGATTAGTCCATATTACTTTCTATGTTTGCCACAGCAATTATTTTACACTCAATTAAAATCCCCTTTCAATTAAAATTCTAATTAGAAATAGAAAAACAATTAGCTGCATATTGAGACATGTCGATATTTACCAACACAAAGAGTTAACATCCAGTCAAAATCGACAAACACCGTTTACTGAAAACACCATTTTCAGCATCACTATATGTATATACAACCATTTTGGTCTAAAATAAGCAATTTTGTTCCAAAAGTTAAAACTCTTATAATGTGAGATATGTCCTTTTGGTGACACACAATCGATCTGACGTTATTGAGTTGAGTTCTCTGGCCATCCCGTCAAACAGGTAACACACTCTCTACTCTCATACTGTCTGTTGAAGTCATCACGCAACTGCACATGGAAAATGTTTTGCTCTTAATTTGACATGAATAAATGCAAGTCGGCTTTCATAATGCAACGTATGGATTACAGAATTAAGTTAGGGTTAGGGGTTAGGGTTAGGGTTATGGGTTATGATATGCGTAAGGATTTGGGTTTTCATTGGGATTGAGACTGGATAGAAAAGGACAGAGAAGATTTTTTGTTTGCTCTCCCATGTCTCTACTTCATGGCTGTCACAGAGATGCCTACTGTATGTAATGCATCGAGCATAGTGCGTAAAACGTGTTTTGCAACATTGAATTACCCTTTCACCTTCCCCCACCTATTTGTAAATGATGACCAGGGTGCAAATAGTCTAACAACCCACTGATGTTTTCACCATCTAGCCCATTTGGGTGGGGTGAAGCGGGGGAAATCCTGGATGTGGATGTTAATAACACACAGCCACCCTTCTTGTGTCATTTGGGTATGGTAGGGTATCCTTTCTCAATACCAACCCCGAAAACAGCAAGGTTCCAATCCCGAAAACCCAAATTATATGCAGACACTCTCACTCTCCTCTGCAATGTAATGTACATGTGATCTTAATTTAGAAATCACCATCGGTTCTGTAGTCTAGTAACCTATCTTTCAAAGGAGGTAAAGGAGGTAGGAGGTTGGTATTGCAAACTATGCAATACGATTACTGTGAGAATAAACACCTCACTTTGATTATAATCACATTATGTACGTATCATTTTGTAATATAATAATATAGTTATCTCATACAGTATGCTGAGATATTCCCTCTAATGCAATATTAACAACTTTGTTGATGAATTTATGTATTAAACACTGACCTACTATAGTTACTTGGCGGTAAGGTAAGGTTTATTACTTCAAGTCTACCTCAACGCTGTTGGAGCTGCTCTGTCACTGTTCACCATTGTCCCACTGACCACGGATGGAGGGTCGTTGCCACCCACTCTCTTGCGTTGCAGTGTCGACTTAACTGAAAAGTTCAGATTGCCAGGTATCGTACGTGACGACCATTTTCTTTAATGACTGGTTGATGAGTGATGGTTCATTAAGTCACAGACGTAGTAATAACATGACTCATCATCATCCATAGTGTAGCCCCTTTTCACCACCCTAACACAACCAAAAGTGATCTTTTTTGCTGTCCAATATTGTGTTGCCTTCATCACCTCTTTTAACTGTTAGCTATCTGTAATCCTAGTGACATCTTGCATTAGTCAGTGAATTTGTGTAAAAAAGAAAATCTGTTTTCGATAAATGTCTGTTTTCGATAAATGGGATATTTTTCGATTTGGATCGACATTTTGCAGAAGACCACAATTCAATTTCTCTTCCTCATATCAATGGACATCTCATAGAGTCAGGAAACAGATGAAAACCATGAGAGACACCAACAGTGCACACAGATAAAATGCTTAAAGAAAAAGAGCCTTTAAAAAAGAGAAAAGCCAATTTAACCACAACTTCAGAGCTTCACACATTCCTGTGTAGGGAGCTTGCTGTTAGGGGAATGTGTTAAAGAGAGTCCCATGTCTGAAGATATTTAGGACTCGGTCAGAGATGAAACGAGGGCTAACCTCAACAGAGGAGCTGTCTGAGAGGGCCTGCGGTCCTCACATGCAGATCGCTCCTCAGATCTGTCAGGCCCTTGCGGTCGACTTTTCATTAGCGGATTGCATTTCCACCCACGGCTCCCGACCATATGAATCTAATCTTGGTTTTCCTTTGACATGCATTTGACTAATGAATGTCAATATTTGGGTTCTACAGATTCCCTTATAAAAAAAAAGGGAGATTTTGGGAGCCAACGGTTTGCAGCCAGGGGTGTAAGTACCCCTCTGGGTGTTTGGCCACCTCTTGGTTGTGGTTGGGGTTGGGGTGGAAGAGTGGAGGGAGGGGTGAGGCCCCTCGGAGTGCTCTTAGTCTGTGTCAAATCCAATACAAACCAACCCTTCAATCAGGAAATGATTTATGTGCAGTACAGTATTACCACATTTTTATAGCAGTACACCATATGTGCAACAGTGGTCGGCAAGGGCAACAAGTTGAGAGCTATTATTTGGCTACATTTAAAATCATAATCGCTTCCTTGAATTTTCCAAGCTGACCACGTCTAAGTGGATGGCAGGGAGGGATGCCTTGAGAGCCAGTTCAGTTTGGTGCCATAACAGTAAAAGTCTCTTTCCTTCGACACTTGATGCTATCACAGGAACCATACCACCAGAGGAAAATCGAAAGTCTATGAAATTAGCATAATATCTGGAGCTTTCATATCTCTTTGAAATGTAAGAAACACTAAACATGCATTTCTCAAGGACCTTGGGTTTCTCAACTTGATATGGCCTCTGTGCACATTGATAAGATAACACCAGCGCAATTGGAATGGATGTTTGTAATTAATCACATGCACAACTCAGAGAAGGAATGCTCCTCCTCTCTCTTGGGGATGCTACTGTACTTCACTAAAAGGAAAATAAGTGGGTCATACTGTAGGCATTGAAATCGTGATTTGGGTTTATATTTTGATAGGTGTGACTAGAGTGATGTGGCTTGTCTCCTTAAATCCTGCCTTACTCTGTAACTTAGAAAGAGCAAAGAAATTAAAACCAGTTCTCTTTCATAGCATTCAATAACATATCAGGAAAATGCTTTATTCTTCTCCGCAGGTAATACGGGGACAAATGTAACAGGGGTCAAATGTAACACCCTGCTTTTCTCCAATTAGAAACAAGCTAGAGTGATGGCACTCATTCTGCACATGCTCAGTTGTGTTCTCTATCTCTCTATCTCTATCCCAAGCAAATCTCTCACTCTCAGCGTACTTTTCCCAATTTCACAGTGTTACTTCAACATCATGTTTTTTGAATATATGGCCCCTTTAAGGTTTAATGTAATCCTTACTTGCAATCACTTTTATGATTACTGTTCTTTGGCAACTAATTGACATGATTGACATGTGTCAGAATTGTTGCCAGCCAGCTAGCACATAAGGTTTGTCATGGCTGCTAGGGTTGGGAACACAGTGTTACAATTGCCCCTAAGGCAAGCAGCCAAATCACAGCATCCTCTCTCTCTTAGGAGCAGACATTAAATTGAAAATCAATGTTTGTTTACAGAATGCCTAGATTCAGACCCAGGAACACTCCGCCATTAATGTTTGCAGCATAGGTGTCTCAGGGCAAGACACTGAGGGGAGCAGCAGTCACACAACATTTGTCATGTGACCAGGGCTGTAAACTAGGTGAATTTTTTACCGAGGTCATGCATATCCCATGTAGGGGGTCAGGAGGAATCCTTCCCCAGGAGATTTATTTCCCAGCTCAACAGCTAGAAACTACATTTGAGCACACTCTGAACTGCAAATGGATCCATTTTATGGCAATTGTTTTTAACAATTAAGCTGTCTCAGCAATCTAGATGGGGAGGAAGGGGAGGAAGTGCACCGTTTTAGAAAATCTGTCCATCACCATCAGAATGGTGGTGTTACCTTCCGAGGGCGGTAACCCTGTGATTTAAATTTAGTTCCTCAAAAAGTCATCTTATTTCATAAATGTATTTCGAAAATCTATTTAAATGCATTTTCATAATTCATGTATTTCATAAATACATTTAAATTTTTTAGATATACAGTATGTACATACATTTTATAATTTATGAATATGTCTGTATCCATGATCTTTCAGTATTGGTATAAATGGTATAAATTCAAGATTCAAGATTCAAGATTCTTTTTTTTTTTTCTTTTTTTTTAAATGATTAGTAGACAGATGAGTTTCTAATTTCAACAAATGACTGATTTAAGTAGAGCGGTCTCTGAGTAATAGACTTGAATGCAAAATCTTTACATTTGTCCCTGGTCTCCTCCACCTTCATCTTAAAACCACCTACCATTGTTTAGTTATGCTTCATAATTCTTTACAAACATTTTAATAACATATTTAAACAAACTGCATTCTAGCCTATACCTCAACAATTTCTCGATGTGTTCTATACAACACTAAATTCTGCTATGTGTTCTATAGTCTTTTTTGGTTGGCCATACACAATGATACCATACACAACAGAGGCATTCAAAGCCTACTGGTTGAGTCATGGGCTAAGAGTGGGATGGTGTGGAGGTGGGAGCCATAAGAGGAATGTATCAGTTTCCATGTGTATACTTATAATCTCCCTGCCTATATGGCATGGACGTTGATGTTGCATAGAGCTTGTCTCTAGTCAGTTCAATACAAGTGAAAAACATGCATTCTCTGACGAAGACTGTAATACTAGCTATGTTGTAACTTCTGAGTAGAAGGAAAATGTAGAAAATGTTCAGCTACATTACCATGCAACTACTAACTACATAAAGTACTGTATGACAACATATCCTACAATGTTGCAAAAAGAGTTACTACACATGCATAGACAAAGGCAGACAGCAAAATGATGTTTCGATGGGTAATTTCAGAGATGTTTCAGCTTCATCCAAGCAAGGCATTTTGTGTGTGGCAAAAAGGATGGCAAGTGAATTTTCTTGCTTTAGGCTTGTTCTCTCCGCGCTATTTTGTGGCTAGGTCATATGAACTTAGGATAGGGACATGCTACTCTGAGGCCAATCTTTGTGCTCTCCTACTGAGAAACTGAGTAACAACTGGGTCCTCTCACTCTCCTTCGTCTCTATTACCCTATCTGATCTTCACATGATGTTCTCTCCTCTAAAATGACTCTTCTGCCAGTTTCTTTCAAAAGAAAGGAGAGCAGACATTGATTTCTTTAACGACAGAGAGTGAACTTCTCCAGACACACTGAAGAACAATACACCCCTAGAGAGTATAATGTTCTAAACAGAGCACATTGGTTTGATGTGTGACCAACTGTCATTTTAGAGACATATTGCTGTGGCTGAATGTCTCTTCTGGATGTCTTAATTGCAGCGATTTGCTCTGCATGGAACCTGACAAGAGGTTTCCACAGTAGGAGAATGGCAGAGTGGAAAGTTTCAGTTTGATCTACTTTTGAAATAGTTTTCAAGAGGTTGAGGTATTGCCTCCAGGTTTTAGGAATTAAATGATATACAGAGCAAAACAGAACAATTCATGTGGCTGTAAGTAACACTTGAAAATAACAAATCACACAAAAAAAACAATACAGAACGTATTGACCTTGATCCAGTTTTACAAAGTTTTTAATACTCTCAATCTTCTCTCGACAGGGATTTTTTGAATACAGATGTAACTGTTCCTCAGGTGGGTTCAGGATGTACTGAATAAGAAAACATTGACACTTTCAATCATAGCTGGCATTCTGCAATGACGCTCATGCCTCAATAGTGCATTTATTCCCAGGTGTTTTGTACACCAGGGACACAGATACTGCTGAAAAGTATAATCCATTCATCCATCTCTTTGTATAGGCTGACCTTGTGAGGAAGGAAGGCCGGGTGACTCTCATGACACCTTTGATGTGGGTCTGGAGGTGAGAAATTGGGTGGTGTTTGTTTCCATTACAGGAAGACGGCTGCATGTGGGTGGTATATAAATTCCTGTATTATTGGTTTGCTTGACAGCTTGGCAGGACGGCAGCATCCCATAGTTCTATTTTCACACAGAACCATGGAGGTCCAGCGTGAAGATGCAACCAGACCAGTGACGTGTGGTCAGGGTAGGCAGGGTAGGCAGGGTAGGCAGGGTAGGCATTGACATGTCACCACATTGCACTAGAAACAGTCACACACACCACTGAACCAGACCTGGGTTCAAATAGTATTTGAAATCATTTCAAATACTTTGCTGTGCTTGATTAAGTTGCCTAGCACTATGGAACAAATGGAATAGTCCCAAAATGTTAAACCCTGTCCATCTGGCACTCCAGGCATACTAAGAAAACTCTCAAAGTATTTGAAAGTACTTTAACTTGTTAAATCCCACTTCTGGATGCAAAAAACATGGTTCCACTGTTCCTAGAACCAGAAAGGGTTCTTCAGCTGTCCCTGTCTTTTGAATGTATAACCCAGGATTAACCTATGTATAACCCAGGGTTCTTCCAAGGGTTCTCTTAAAGCGACAGATGAAGAACCCTTTTTTATTAAGAGTGTATAGCACTAAAAAATAACATCACCTGATTTTGAATAAGACAAGTCTTGTAGCCTCGCCGAGCCATGGTTGGATGAGTATTATAGTTTGTTTTAAAATATGTTGCTGGTGGGAGAGCCTCAGGGAAAAAAATAATAGATCATGAAAACACTCTAAATCTGATTTTGTAAAGCACACTCGGAGAATGATGTTTATTAATGGAATTGTGACTCTTTTTCTCTTTTTTTCTAATAGTGTATACATAGTAGAAGTGTACATTTTAAATAATTGTCATTTATGGGGCCTTCCCATACAGGAACAAAAATGTGTTCACCTTGATTGTGCTTCCCTTGACTCAAGGATCAACTGTTAGGGCGAGATTTTCCTGTTGAAGACAGATGCACCTGTTGTGCACCATGTTTACAATACATAATGTGTACAATCTTCTCTTTTAAAGCCGTCCATGAGATGGAGTTTTTATGATAATTTTAAGTAAACAGAGCAAAAAATCTGTTCCTAGCTACGCAGTCACGACCTGAAGAATTCCAAATTAATGTTGTATTAATTGACTTTTCTGTTCTATTTATTTAGTGGAAAGAAAATGGAGCCCTGTGTGCACAGTGTATTTAACACAGCTGCCCAGCTCTTAACCTTTCACAGATGTATGTCATTACCTACTAGAACAACACATATTTTCTGTGTGCATTTTAGGGATTAGGGAGTTATGCAATTGGCCTTTTGAGAGACCATTTTAAAATGGCGGTTTTGTCAGACTTGGCAAACAGTCCCATATATTTAAGGTGCCATTTTTAACTTTTTAATATTCAGTTTTGTTGCTAGGAGAGGCAGAAATAAAATAAAAACAACAACAACGCATGATTAAGGAGAATTCTCTGACCTCACAATGACAAGACATCAACATAATCTTTCCTGAAAGACTACTGGCCTGCATATACAGTACAGGGCTGACCAGTACCACACAGTATGTTGTTATGGCAGCACTGTGCTGTGTGTATTAGATCAAACATAAAAATACATAAAGACTGTCGAAGCAGTGATTCACATTTAGGTTTTTTTTACAGACAGTTATTGTTTTAACACAACATTTGTAAAAGGTGTTCTACAGTAACTAACAGGTAAATGGTTGGTCCTGCAATAAGAGTAACATATTATAAATTCTCACTTCAGATAACATACTGTATAGTCTCGAAGCAATCCATACCAGATAATGCAGTACATCTGGGGAAAAAAATGTATCCAGCTTTTGAGAATAAACAAAATCTTCCAAGAAGGGTCTTCTACAGACAGATACTCTCCCGGCAAATCACGGGTTTGGGTAGATAAAATAATAATAGAATAAAATGGAGGAATCAGTGGAGGAGGTTGAGGAATAATAATAGCAGGATTTTCTGCACGTGCAAAAGTTGAGCAGATGGTTGGCCAGGAGTATAAATCCTGAATTATCTAAAAATGATCAGGTGATCATTGTATCCGTAAAATGCCCCAAATCCTTAACAAGTACTCGTTTTGGAGTACTCCTCACACCCCTAATACTGTATGCCTATACAACTATGTATATAGTAGATGTTTTGAAGTAAAAAGTCAAGTAATATCTTAATACTCAAATACATATCCAGACAAAAATCTGATTCTTGGCCATGCAACTTTATTTACGCTGAAGTGATTTTTTTGTCAAACCCTATGTGACACAATGTTGTCAAGATTCAAGATTCAAAGATTCAAAGTGTTTATTATCATATGCACAGTAGAAAAACATGTTTCCCTGTACAACGAAATTCTTGCTTTGCTGTCCGCAGAATGCCAACCAATGTAAAATATACAATACTAAAGAATATACAATATATACTAAACAAAATGTACAAGACAGCAAAATTTAAGGCATAAAATAAAATAGCAGCAATAATAATAATAAAACAGTGCAAATGTAGCAGTGCAATTATGCATGTGCAAACTGGAAAATTCAGTTATTTGAGGTAGTAAAGTTATATTAATCTCCTGTGGGTTGTTTAGGAGCCTGATGGCAGTGCGAAAGAAGGAGTTCTTCAGTCTGGTGGTCCTGCATTTAACACTTCTGTACCTCCGGCCTGAGGGTAGAAGTGTGAACAGTCCGTGCTGGGGGTGGGTGGGGTCCTTGAGGATGGAGGCGGCTCTCCTGTGGACTCTGCAGTGGTAGATGCTCTGCAGAGAGGGCAGTGGAGTCCTGGTGATTTTCTCAGCGGTCTTCACCACTCTCTGCAGGCGTCTGCGGTCCATAGCAGTAGTGTTGCCGTACCACACAGTGATACAGCTAGTTAGGATGCTCTCAACAATGCAGCTGTAGAAGTTGCTGAGGATCTTGGGCGACACGCCAAACTTCCTCAGCCTCCTCAGAAAGTACAGCCGCTGTTGGGCCTTCTTAACCAGCTGAGTGGTGTTAAGTGTCCAGGTGAGGTCCTCGCTGATGTGGACGCCCAGGTATTTGAAACTGCTCACCCTCTCTACTTCAAGTTCCCGGATGTACAGTGGCCGATGAGGTCCCCTCTTCTTCCCCTCTTCTTCTTCCTACACAGCACATGGTCTGACATCATCATGCCGTGATACAAACCAAACAACAAACAAACATGGAGGACAAGAGTTTGTGGAGTACTGAAGAGGTGTGTTGCTTTTTGTCACTAGCCATGATTCTCATAAAGAGAAACAGAGCAAGCAACTGGGAATCTTCCATGACAGGCATTGTTGTCACCCACAACAACTTCTGAGTTAGAGGAAGCACGAGCACCGCCACCTACACAGCACATGGTCCCGTTGTTACTATGACGACTAGCATAGCCATGTCAGTTTAAGTCTACACAGAGCATTGCATTCGAGCATTAAGGCCTGCAGTGTGAACAACGTTTTGTTCTTTCAAGCACAGAAGATTGACCGACAAACATTGGATTTTACAATATTGCCACTATCTCATGGCTTTGTGGCTGGGTTTCAGGAGAAATGTTTTACTTCAGCTAGGGAGCTTTCAGCAAACTGAGTCATTCTCTGCTCTTCTATATTAGGCCTGTGTAGAAATGGTGGAAGTAGTGGGATATAGACATTAGTAGGATTACAATGTAGACCCTATCATCCAAAAGATATGTAGAGAGTCGTGAAACATGACTAAACTTCCTGTGTGCCTTTTTTGGCTTTTGTTTTGTTTTCCCCATTCCACTTACCCTTAGAACAATTTACATCACCACAACAATCGGTTTTCTACGAAAACATAGTAGCTTGGGTGCCAATACTGAACATACCAGAAAACCCATCCAATTTTCATTTATCGGACACCACAGCCAAAACTCGAATTTACTGTATAACTACAATCACGCTGTGCCAACAGCTCTTATCCAACTAAAACAGAACGCAGCAGACACAAACAAGATTTCCGGGCTGGAGCAGAGCTTTTTTTTTTCTTTCTAGTTTTCATATTGAAGGCAGATGGAGGTTTTATCTATGCTCTCAACTATCTACTCAAAAATATCATTTGACTAGGATAACAGATTTCTGTTTGGACAAAATGAGTGCTAAGAACTATTATTGTATGTTTGTTCCTCATTTCTGAGGAAAATTAGAATAAAATGATACATGTGAAGGAAGGTCTCATTACTTAAAACGTGGTTTAGATTAGAAGCCAACTTGATAGTTCCTGCATTTTGAGTGTGACGATGATTTGACATATTTCGTTCTACAGCAGAATATATGCCATATAAGTTGTTGATGTCCTCAAGCGTTGATAGCAAGACAGAAATGGCAAGCAAAAACAGGAGTAATAAAATATCCTTCTTTCACAACATGTCTACATCGAAAAAGAATAGAAGCCAACCTGTACTCCCCCACTCTCCCTAACTCCTTCACTGCCTCACCCTTCACTCTCCCCAACTCTCCTCTTCCACTCTTCTCAACTTTCCCCCACCTTCCCCAACATCTGAATATGACCCTGAGCTTAACTATCTGAGGGAAAGCTGCCAATAATTTTCTGGCAGAATCAACAGCCATTCATTCTATTAATTTCTCATAAATGAGGCATGTAGATGAGGCTAAAAGCAGCACTGTTCATCTGAGCTCTGAATTGACTTTGACTGAGGACCATCATCTACAAATCTCCACTATCTATTACATGTCAGGGCTCTCCTGTAACATATTGCAGCTCTTGCCAAGGAGTTGATATATAACAACCTAAAACAAATCAAACAAATATAAAACAAATATATAAAACAAATCACTTTACAGATGAGTACAGCACCATGAACATCATAAAGACAGCAGCCAACATGACATGACCGCATGTATGATCAACCCTTAAAAGGGGCAATCTGGGTGCATCAAATGCATTAAATATATGATATATATCCATTGATTGTTGGAGAATATAATTTATAAATGCCTCATGAGCTTAGTTAAATTGTCTTACCCCACCGGAACCCAAAATATATGTTCAATTTTTGTAAACAATGTAATTGTAAACCAACACTGTTATAATGTAGGTTAAAAACATGGCTAAAACTATCATTTTGATCAGAAGGTCAGTCCTTGCATCCGTAGCTTAGTCTATACATTTTAGAGTGGATATACTTCTCCAGCCCCGTCCCTCAGCTGTTTACCGAACAAGGTGGCAGGGTGACTGCTTTGTTGCTGTTTGAATCCCAGATGCTGTGGGAGCCGAAAAGCTGAGAAAAGCTGATGTTATGTGACTAGCATTTTACAGAATTTTCAGTAATGCCATGGCAATAACTGCAATACAGTACCTCTGGCTTCCACTAAGGATATATTGTTCATAGACACATAGTATATACCTATCCTGAAATATAATGAGGTCACACTTGAGGTATACTTTATAAAAGTTTGATGAAAAATGAAAAAATATCTAAATGAAAATGATTGTATTGTATAATAGTTTTACTCTCAATATGCTAAGCCCAGACAATCAATATTGTAGGCCTATCAGTATTGTCATTAACATAATTACAGTAGAGAATCACAGTAGGGAATTTACTGTATGCTTCATAAAGGATACATAATTCTATATGCACATTTGACGTTAATTAAGTTAATAGCTGTGTCACTATACTGGGTGAATAGTTCAACCTTTTTAAAAAATCTTCATGAATTTAAAAAAGTTAAGCAAACAGTGAAATATATTCACCTCTTTGATTATCATATTAATTAATCTTGCTTACTTGGTCGTGTAATTTAAACATTTGCCGGATTCAGAGAGAGAGAGAGAGAGAGAGTCACTCATCTGATCTAATTGAGAAGGTGGCTGTGCAGTGTTCAGCACTGCATAAATGTAGCTTGAAGAGGGATTGAAGTTGATCTTTACGCTTCTATTACCTTTATGGAAAACACAATATCAGTTTTCTCAGTCTAAATGTAGCACGTATTAGAGTATGTGCTTGCATGGAAGGAGTTGTGAAAGGTACACTTTGTCGTTATTAAAGCATTATTTACCCTCAAAACCAGTGATTGAACATGGCATATTATACAGGCAGTCAACACATAAAATGTTAATGATAGACAGTATGGCTGTATGGCTGTACACATGTGGATGAATGTTAACCTTTAAAATCAGAGTTGAACTTTGCACTGTTTCCAGAAAGGGCTATATGTTTAATTGGTTTGCAACACATATAATACACACGTGAATATGGTTAACAATATGATAACAGAAGGTAAGAAATAACATGGAGGCTAATATAGGGCAATAGGAATATCAACACACCCAAAACACTGTATATAGTGTATTAGTGAGGACAGCCTTCATTGCCATATTTAAATGTCATAGTCAGTCTCATTTGCATATCTTAGGTCACCTTGCAACTGATAGCAACCAGATATTGACACGTATTATTAAATGTATAATATAAACAACCCATGCAGAAGAATACTAATCAACCGAAATCTGCAGAACACTCACAAAGAAAGACTGCAACAATTTCTCCACATTGCGTTGCATTTAAGAGGATACTCTGTGATCGACCTCAAAGATAAAACTAACTTTTCCACCTCCTCTGGGATCTGTCAGTCAAAGACTTTTGCATCTGCTTTGTGAACTACTGTGTTGCAGACATCATATTTCCCCAATGATTCTTCCCAACACAGAGGGTGTGAACTACAAGTCTCACTGGACTTGGCTTTGGGCCAACACTGAACCTGTGTAAACATTCTTTGACATGTAAATTCTAGTTCCCGTGTCAGCAGATGATCCTTCGCAGATTCACATGCGTTAGCACCGGGCGCAGAACGATGAATTATGCATTGCATTGTGTGATTAGAGTTCCCAGCTGCTGTAATTCTAATTGAAAAAAGTCACCCTCTTTTGTTTACAAGTGGAAAATTGATGGATTGTTTGTTTTTTTCTCATTAGAATTTACATGGCAGATTTCCAAGATAAAAGTAAACTTCCCAGCAAGCTCAAAAAAAGAACAAAACTTCAGTCTGTTTTGTTCCGACAACCTTTTCAATCTTAAACAGAAAAGAACATGGATGGTTTGAGAATGACATGTAGTTGCTACAGCTGCTTTCTGCATCAGGGTGAATTATTCAAAACAGAATGATTTCAAATGAAAGCATGGAATATTTCTCTAGTTTTGAAATAGGCCTATACATGTACCACTATTGTGCAGTCTGGTGCATTACCCCAATTGCTCTACACTATCAGGAGTTCAATCAAAAACACACAAAGAGGCAAAACACAAAAATAGACGGCCATGGATTTTCAGTAGAATATGTCGGAGAATATGAGAGTGTTGAAGGAAACTAGGATAGAATTGAAAACCAACTATAAACTTGGTGACCTTATCTGGAATCTAAAGTTCACCCCAGTCAGGTAATGCAACTGTTCATTTCACTGACTTTGCTTATTAATATAAACACTCATGCTGCCCTTTAGACTTGGAGGATAGGTTTAAACTTTTAGGATCGGAATAAACAAAACATACACACACACACACACACACACACACACAAACACACACACACGCAGACACTCTTGGATGACCGCTACTGGTCAGAGAGAGTGACTGACAGTGTTGCCCTTCAGGTGGGCTGTGACCTGAATACCAACACACACACACACACACACACACACACACACACACACACACAGAGAAATAAAGAGATGGGTTCCAGCACCCTGAGAGTGGTATTATACCCTTAATAGTACTGTACCACTCTAACAGACACAGTGGAAGTTCACTGGTAACATACCTACTATACCGGTAGGGTATGCAAAATAGGTGCAAGAGAAACTTAATGTAAAATCAACAGAGACTGAGCATAACATTAATAATGCATTAAGCATCATTCTCCTCATCCAAAGTTTACCAGACACACACAAATTACAGACACATTATGGCTGTTGTGACAAGAAGATATCTATGGTGCCTAAATTGTTCACAGGGAGTTGCACCTGAAGCAATGGGCCCATATGCTGGGTACAATCAGAGCAGCACATAACCTACAGTAGCCATTTTCCCCTGATGCCAATTACAGGGACTATTTACTTCTGCTCTAAATGATGAGAGGAGATTAAGTTTGATTAAAGCGGCACTTTTAAATGTCATTGAGCAAGGTTATCTGCCATCATTATAGTGTGTAGGGGAGACCGGGAGCAATTGTAACATTTTTTGCAATTAACTCAATTACTCAGAGACCACTCAACCTAGTCCAGTATTTTTTTTCATATCAGAAACGTACATCTGTCTACTAATGTGATGTCACATTTGCCCCTGTGAGCGTGGGCAATTTTAAAAGTAAGCAGGGGCAAATGTAACACCTTTAAAAAAAACACATAATAAACCCACTGAACTCCTCTGGAAGACAAAATAGACACACTAATGTTCTATCATCATCTTCAACACTAGTCGTCCCAACGGAGGTCCTAGGGCGTGACGTGGCACTGTATAATAAAACAACTGCCATTGTGAAACCCATGTCCCCCTCCATCCCTGACTTTTCCTAAATGTCTGTTTTTAACATAACCTTAAATTGACAATTTCAAAATGACACATTTTCATGACTACGAAGCATTCTTTAATAGCCAACATCTGCAAGTCACATCCTGAGGCACAATTAACACCTGCCACACGGACCATGGACCATCTGTGCTAGCCTTATTGTAGCTTTATCCTCATCATGGTGATTAAAAACGGACCGTACAGTTATGAATGGCTTACCAATTTCAACTGTAATGGGCCGCACACATTGACAGAAAGACAATAACAGTTATTTGCATGATCAATGTGTGATTACACATTCACGACATACAGGTGTGAATAGAAGCCAGCGTGCACCCAGCCTCCGAAGAAGAGACACCTACCCTTTATCACACCCGTATGCCCTCCAACCTAGATAACTACCGCCCAATATCCAAGCTATCTTGCCTTTCCAAAGTATTGGAGTCCCTGGTCAACTCCCAGCTAAGAACCTTTTTATCTTTCCATTCTATTCTAAATGTACACCAATCTGGCTTTAGACCAGGTCATGGCAGTCTCAGCTGCTACACTTGTCTTAGATGATGTGTTAAATTGCCTAAAAAAAAACATTGTGCTGCCTTATTTATAGATCTCACAAAGCATTCGATACGGTCAACCATTACCTACTCATTCAGAGGTTGTCTGAAATAGGCCTGGATCAGGCTTCATGTAGCTGGTTTGAAAATTATTTAATGGACAGAACGAATTGTGTCTTAACTGATGGTGTTAAATCAGGTTTTCTGGATAAGGGTGTCCCACATGGATCAATTCTTGGTCTTTTTACTATTTACATTAACAATATTGGATTATCTGTAAATAATTGTAACCTGCATCTATATGCCAATGACACTGTTCTATATGCTTTTGCCCCCATGATTGACCAGGCTCTTTCTGAGCTACAGTCTGCATTCGCTGTCCTGTAGAGAGCATTTGTTGGGCTGAGGTTGGTGCTTAATGCTGGAAAGAACAAATATATGTTATTTACCAAATTGGAGAAAATGGAGTTATGCATATGTACTTTGGGTGGTGCTCCCCTTGAGCGTATCCCTGCTTATAAATACCTGGTTTGACAGACTTGACGTTCAGAAAACATACAGAGGAGCTTGTTAAAAAGCTACGATTTAAGGTGGCCTTCTTTTATAGGAATAGATCTTGCCTTTCCCTGAACAGTATAAAGCAGATCAACATTCATGCCAGTGCTTGATTATGGTGACATCATCTACCAGAATGCAGCAGCCACTACTCTTAAACCTTTGGATGCCATCCACCATAGCACCCTTCACTTTATCACAGGTAATAGTGATAGGGGATAGGTGATAGTTTTAATACTCATCATTGCATACTTTATAAAAAGGTTAGCTCATTAAAGTCCTGTCGATGTCTTCATTACTCCCTTTTTGTGTATTAAGCCCTACTGCCTAGCCCTACACTCTCGGCTTGTCTAACCTCATTATTGAAATCCAAGAACATAAATTACCTACCTCGTTCTCACAGTTGGTTAACTCTTGAGGTTCCTCGGGTCTCCACCAGATTGGGTAAATCGGCTTTTAGTTATGGTGCACCTCAATGCTGGAACAATCGACAAAAAAACATTTCAGTTGGTTGTTCTGGTGCCGCTGAGGACCTCTTTGGTGAAGGATGTGATTGCTTCTCCTGATATGTTATGGTTTAATATGACTATATATATTTAGTTATATATTCCTGTATTTAACTGTGTCGTAATTTGTATGTGTTGTTTTGTAATTGTATATATATTGTGGACAGGGTACACCTGCAAAAGAGGCCATGGTCTCAGTGTGTTTTCCCCTGTATAAATAAAGGTTAAATGAAATGTTGAAATGCAGACTTATTGTTTTACTCAGCCACAACATTTCTGAGCTTTTCTCTCAGTCTATTTCGACCTTGTTTTCACTGAGTATGTAGGCTACAGTATGTGTGTCTGTGCCTAAAGGCCCATAATGTTGAAAACAATACAGAAAGTGGCAGTCAATGCATAATGATGTGGATAATGGATGAGGCAAACAATTTGCTTTTTTTTTTGCCTCTTTGAGTTCCAGATTGCTTATACTGCCTTAATTATGATGGGAAAGAGGAACCGCTATTGACCTACTGTATACCAAAATATACTTTAAAAGTATTGTTAAACTCTGAACTTTTCCACTTAGCTATCATTTGTTCCAACTTGTTGTAATTACATTCTATTAGAACCAAACTGTCCCTCATTATAATGGATAACAATGGGATAGGGATATTCATTCTCTTGTTCATCCCCAGTATACTACCATTTATCTTAAAGGTGCAAGCTGTAATTCAAACAACAACAAAGTGGGCTCCCTGCCACTTTTTTGGCAAACAGCTCAGGGATGGGGCTGGAGGAATGTAATCACTTTCAATTCTATAGACAGAGACATGACCATCCATGAGATCAAAATTATAGTTTTAACCATATTTTGAAGCTGTACAGTACAGTGTTAGTTAACAATTGCATTGTTTGCAACAATGAAGTAAAAGAAGGTTATATTTTGAGTTCTGATGGGGTAAGACATCTAAGATCATAAGGTGTATTGTTTATGAATCAATGTCCAAAGTCCAAAAATTTATCAATTTATTATATGTATCAATTACAGATTGCCTGTACCTCCAAGGGACATTTAATAAGGAAACAGTAGTTACAAATGTGGTTAAACTTGCATTAAGAAAAATTGCAACTTCAAATGAAGTACTACCATATGTTTAATGTAGATGTTGAAAGCTCAACGGATGTCTTGTTCACATAACCTAGTGCATAATGTGGCACTGGTTACAACACTTTCACACAATTCTCACACTCAAATCTACTCAATCATCATCATCCTGAAAACCATAACCTCATACTGTATCTCCACACACAGGCACACATGTACAATAGGCCCATGGTGCAACCCACCTTTATCAATACAATGAAAGGTTCCACTTCTATGGACAGCCTCAACAAAGCAGGACTGCAGTGCTTGGCTTATTCAGGGTAGCAGGCCGCTGTAATTAAAAGCAGTTTTAATTGGCGAGATCAGGAGCTGAGATCAGGGTGGGACTGCTGACATGGTGACCATGCTGTTAAAATGTTAAAAATGATGCACAGCAAAGCATTAATATTCCAAACAACTTTCTTTTGTGTGGCAGGTGAATGAGTGAGTGAGTGAGTGTGCACGTGTGTGTGTGTGTGTGCATGTGTGCATGTCTTACATGTGAGTGAGTCAGTGAGTGTGTGAGGGAGGGAGGGAGAAAGAGAGTGAGTGAGAGAGAATGTGGGCGCTGGAACAAAAATAGCCACATTGCTCAATCATTCATGCACATATTGAAATGTTCCCATTTCCAAAAGACTTTCCACTGTCGACTATTTGTACATTGTGCACATATCTCCATGAGCATAAGTTAAAATCTGGGCATCTCAGATCTGGCCATCGTATTACTACAAAGCGAACTTCTGCTAGCTCACACCAGTTTGCTAGATGGCTACAGAGAGCACCCCTGTAGAGTGCCCCAGTTTCCACAAATGAACGTTGACAATTATTTCTCTGATGTGACATGGTGAAATGAGGCCCAGTGCCACATTAAGAAAGCAGAGTAAAGTTCATTGCAGTGAGTTTAATTCCCCACTGTGCTGTCCATGGTCCTGAATCATTATACAGGCTTAATCATCTACTGGGAACTAAAAACATTACAGAACTATACAATAACTCCCAATTAAGAGTTACATTTGGACTTCGATCATTAATTTAATGTTTTTGATACAGAGGGAATTTCTGTATGTAGGTTTTTGAAAGCTAGAATATTTATTGGACTGCTTGTCATCCTGATATTGAAAACTAACTTAGCATATATATATATATATATATATATATATATAATGTTGTGTTACATACATTATGTTACAGTTTAGGATAGAACTCAAGAAAAACAAGAAACAAGAAAAAGTTAGAGAGAGACAAATAAAGAGAGAGAAAGTGTAGGATAAATTGAAAGTGAAAATAGGATAAAGGGGAGGAAAGTAGTGTGAGAGATGGAAGACGTTTGGAAAAAAAGGTGACTTCACACACCCTGGCAGCTTTCTATAGTAAGTAGATGTGGTAGATTTAACCTCCGGGACCCGTAAAGTGAATGTGGCACAATCCATTCAGAAGTAATTAACGGGGGAAAGTAAAAGGTCCATTTTGGAGCCTGACACAGAGGCAAATACTCGACCGCATTGAGCGGTAGATAATTGGAGTAAGCAGTCAAGAAGTGTATCAGCTTGATAAATAAAGTGGCCCATCTTCTATACATTTACAGCTAGCCTGCCTTCTAGATAGATGAGACGACTACTTAGAAAGCTACTCAATTTTATCAAATTTGCAGAGCATTTTGGGGGAAGCCTATCTGTCTATCAAACAAAGAAGGACCTGTTAAACCAAGGGTGTCAAACTCGTTTTAGTCGCGGGCCACTTTGGACCAAATCCACCTTACAGGGGCCAGAAAAAAATAATACATTTGTTAGTGAAACTAAACAAATGTCCATTGTTGTGCACTCTGGCGCCTCATTATTACAACACTCGATATTACATGTGCCTATACTTATAAGTCCATTACAAGCAATGTTTACATTACATGTACCTTACCAAGTACAATAAATAGCTGTAAGTAGGAGTCTTAACTTTTCATGTCCTCCAATCAGGGGAGGGGGAGGTAGGGATTAAAACATTAAATAAAAAATAAAAAAAGAGAATACATTATGCAAGCAATGCTTTCTGATATAACTTAATTGCTGTCTTTCCATTTCAGAGCTGATCTATATTTAAAAAATGTTTTTTGTTTTGTTTTTTTGTGCAAATCACCCACAAGCCTGATTGGACTGCCTGACAGGCCAGTTCCAAATTGCAATCAAACAATCTTAACAAGCTCTGAGATAGGAGTCTCAGCAAACACAGAGTTATAAGTTAATTGTTATATTGATATCACATCTCATACTCTACTACCCAATGCCATGGCAGGTCAAATGAGATCTAACACTGTGACCTTCATTCTATCTAATTAGCTAAGGCCT
Organism: Argentina silus; assembly: GCF_951799395.1. Taxonomy (NCBI): domain Eukaryota; kingdom Metazoa; phylum Chordata; class Actinopteri; order Argentiniformes; family Argentinidae; genus Argentina; species Argentina silus. Next base: position 6,272,556 of record NC_139659.1, read on the forward strand.
TTCAATAGCTACTCAAAAATGCCAACCCGACGGAACTGCTGTCAGTGTAATTGGCCTGTTTGTGTGATGGCTACAATACATGGTGATGTTACGGTCTTTTCTCACACTTGTTCACCTCTCCTCATCTCCCTGACAGTAAAATTGGTTTTAATGAGCTTTTAAGAAAAATAAGGGAAAAAGGGAGCTGTTCCAAAGGAAAAATGGTTCTCGCTTCAAATTTCGCATCATAGTTTAGTCATTTCATTTCATCCACAGGGCTCCAGAGTAGTTTCTTATTTCTCCAAGACTGCTTGCCCCGGGGCCAATTCCTATCATCCTGCAACCTCTGTTTCTGTCTCACTCTAAATGCATGAGATGCATTGGTCAGTTTCCCACTGAAGTTTGGAACCAAAGTTCTAGTTTTGTTCATTCTGATCAGCAGCAGAGATGTTTAAAAAGAGGTTGGAATTTGGTTCAGAACGACAACCTTGACTCAACTGCAGATTGAGGCAAACTGCGTTATGGGTTTACTTAGACTGTTGTCACTTTTATCCAAATAGACTTTTTTCACGTCTGTCCACACAGCATGTGAAAACAGACACACCCTCAACTGTTCCTCTCGTGGATGTTATCATTGGATATTGATTAAAAAAAAACACACCTTTGCCCAAAAGACTGAACATTGTAAGCAAACCCGCAATGCTGTTTCCCTATAACTGCAATTGATTGAATGGGGCCCTCCAATGACTATGAAAACGATTAACTTTGCAACTTCACCTCATTCACACCCCAAAGGTTGACGCATATCTATGAATGGTAATATGTTTGGGTAAAAATAGAAACAGAGAGCTAGTTCTACACCCAATTATCGGCAAAGAGAGTTGAAGACATTAGAGCAAAAGTATTTAGAGGATAGATGATTAATTAGAATATCAACAGCAGGCCACAAAGACATTATTAGGCAAGAGTCTGCTGTTGGAGCTTTCTGTCAGACCCAGCTGGATTAATAGGCATACCTCCCATCTGTTAAAGCTAGCTCCATAAAAGAGATGCACATTAAAGACCAGACCTACATTAAAAACACTGAAAACTTATTCTCATCAATTATTTATGCAACCCTGAGTTGGTGTAATTTATAACTCTAACTTAAAGGAATGCTTAGGTTGTGGGTTTGATTCCCACTGGCACCATATATACTGAAATGTATGCACTCACTGCAATGTAAGTCGCTTTGGATAAAAGCGTCAGTTAAATGGCATATATTACATTCCAAATAACTAATTGTTATGATGTTCAATGTCAAATAATAATAGTATGTGAGAACAATATTTTTTCGCTGTTATAATAAGGTAGGAAGGAAGCAACATGTGAAAATCGGTGGCCAGGCTGACACTAATATGACAGTGCATATAGTGAAAAGATAATAGGTTATGCGGTTTAGGATGTGCACTCAGCGGTATCAGCATGAATAGGATTTCATGCAAATTCAAGTAAAGCTCAAAAAGTGTAAGGAGTATAAACAATCTGAATATAAGTTCTTTTGGTAGGGTCAGTGTACACAGTTTAGAGGTGGTTGGGGTGTTTAGCTGTTTTTTTTCAAGAGTTCTGAAAATTCCATAGCATTTGCAGCAACAATAGAGGAATGGAGCTCTTAGAATATTGGCCTAAATCAACATTCAACCTTAGACCTCCATGTTAAAATTCACATTTTCAAGTTTGTATACTTGAAAAAGTATAATGAGTTGGAAAATGTTGAATGCAAGCACTTCACATTAGAAGTCTCTGTTGGATTTGTGTGAGTAGCTTAAAATGTGTAGGTGGAGTAGCAGTGGGAAAATTGGAAAGAAGAAGAACTAGAAAAATAAGTTCCGGAAGAAACTTTGTGGGCTTGCAAACTCTTATTTTGGTAGTAGAAAAATGTAAAGATGGTTTGGAGGATAGATAGATAGATTTGCTGAGTAGTTGAAGGAAAGTGAGATTATTATGGTATGTCTTATTATGGTCGCGGATAAAGTAAACATGGTTTCATTGGCTGGATGGATGGGTGAACATAGATAACCATGAAACAACACACTTTCTCACTCTCTGATCGTAGACAAACACAACATTCACAGGAATATGTTTCTGGAGTGTAGTATTCATTTAACCGTAACAATGTAATATTCACAAAAATAAAATAACAACCTAGACTTAGAAAACCCAAATTAACAGTGAAAAGGTCATTTTTTATTAGTGTGCAGAAAACAAGCTCCATTCTTAAAGTTTGAGGGAAAATAATGAGCTGATAGCAAAGTGCCTCCTTGACTCCTGGAGTGACAGAAAACAGAAAACATCTCCAAACAGGTTTGCCTCTTTGTAGGAGTTATAATTCGTATTCAAAAAATGAAAGTGAATGTATACATTTGAATACTTTTCCACACCAATTAAAATTGTAGAATTAATTTATCTATGGTTCCATAATGGAGCAGCAGCCTGGAATTAGTCAACGTGACTGGGATCCTTTACTAGCAGGCACTGACTTTAAAGGGAAAATGATAGGACACACACACACACACACACACACACACACACACACACACACACACACACACACTATCTTCTGCAAATCCCTCATCATCTCCTCCTTCCAACCTATAAATCACTTCCCACAAAACTGCAGCTTAGATTCTCACAGCTTTGAGAAATGACCGTGCAGGCCTCTAAAAACAAACTGCAGAGCACTTGCCAAGGACTACCTCAGTTATTATGGGATAGCGTGTGTTTGTAAATAATAGTCACCTCCTAACCACCAGAACTCTTCCTCATGTCCTTACCATGTGCACTACTGCTGTCAGGTGGACCTTACTCATATAACCCAGCCTGAACATATGAAAGAGATTGCCCTTAATATGACGATAAACAACTATGGTTTTGTGCATTTCATAAATTCACTTCCTTTAGTAAACAATATCAGTGTTGCTTAACACAGACTCTTCAAAGATCATCTGTGGCCTGGGTCCATAGCTGCAGTATATCTCTGTTTCTGTGTCATGTCTGCCTGAAATACTGAAGAGGAAGATATGCACATTCCCATACTTGCTTACGGGGCAAACTGATGGGTCTGGGGTATATCAATTACAAATGTCCATATAATGGTCATATAACTATTTTAATAGAGTATTTTAATATATTTTATAGATGCTATTCTTACATCCTATCCCTAATGACATTGGGTTATTTAGAGGGTGTTACGTCTCGTCTTGTTCGTAAGTTTGTTTGTCTTTGTTTCATGTTATTACATTTTTGTTCCCTGTTTATTTTTTTGTCTCTCACCTTATCTCTCGTTCCAAACACTTCACCACCTGCCCTTGTGTGTTTCCTGCCTGTGTGATTACCCTGCCCTGATTAGATTCACCTGTTCCTCATCATCATTCCCTGTGTATTTCCCCTGTCTCGTTACCAGTTTGTCTTTGTGCCTTAGTGTCAAAACCTCCCAGCGATTTCCTTAGTGATTTCTTGTCTACCTGGTTTTTGATCTTTGTTATTTTTTTCAAGTTCGTATTCCCTGTTGGATTATCCACCTCCTATTTGACTGACTACTCGTGTACCATACCCTGCCTTGACTAGCCCTTTTTGGATATCTGCCCCTCTACGTATTGTCTACCTGTGTACCAAACTTTTTTCTGGAATTAAAGGATTATTCTTTTGGATTAAGCTTTTGTCCCGAGTTGTACGATTGAGTCCTCTGACTTGGTCTACAGCCTTTACAGAGAGTGAGTTTAACTGCATTTGATATCAAAGCATAATACCTTATTAACTTGGAATCTTTTATGAAAATCCCCCCCGTTCCTGGCAGCGAGCATGGGCATGGTGCTGTCCATATGCCCAGCAACAATCCCAGCCCAATTACGCTAATGAGATTCAGACAAAGCCAGCTCTCCTGCCTGCCATCACAGATTACCATGCTTCCCTCTTTCCCTCCCTCCCTCCCTCCCTCCCTCCATCCCTCCCTCCCTCCATCGCTAGGTCCAGAGAACCACTTCACACTTCAACGCGCATAGCAGATGCACTCTCCATAAATATTGACAGAGCCAATCAATTCAATTTCTCACACTTTTTAATAGGAATACTCTTAGGGAAAACGGGATTATGGAGAGTAGAGGATGGAGAGATGAACCAAATGTCATAATATATAGTGATGCGGCTACTTAGCGAGATTGTTTTCTTTGGGAAGAAGAGGAAGAAAACGGGATGGTGATGATGTCACACGTCAGTGTTGTGTATGTTTTAGTCATGGGATACATCAAATTAGCATCATGTATGGCGTCATTTTATGTGACCAACACACTAATGTAAGCTGTACAACCTGCAAACATCAAAAGAAATATGTGCTTTCACCATTTCAGCTACATATTTGTTACGACATAGTGGGACATGATATGGTATATGTAGTGGAACACTACTTTTAATGGTGCCTTAAACTCTGAAGTGTCTGTATGACCTCCCACTCCTACAGTAGTGCATACTTTATGTGACACTGCCCTGTTCAGCCATTTGTGGAGAGAGAAGATCATGTGTGCATTAAAGCCAAGTGTCAAAAGTATTCCGTGTTGTGTAAAATGTGCTAATACCCCACAATGACCACAATGTACACTCCTTGTTATCCATATCAGTTTGGATTCCATTCAGTAAATATATGGTATTTCACCACTCCCACATGTACAGTATAGTGTTATGTATTGTACTCTACAGTTTCCTCTGCAGTGCTAACACTGGTCTTGGTGCCAAATGGAAATGGCTTTCCATTGAGTTATGAAAAGACAATCTTTCCCTTCTCACATCTGCCTTGGACCGATTCCAGGTAAAGTGCTGTTGGAAACACAGAGGAATCTCCTGACTACAGTATTCTCATTGTTACCACTGACCTGCAGTCCATTTGAGAGAAGTTAGATGATATATATATATATATATATCATCTAACTTCTCTCAAATGGACTGCAGGTCAGTGGTAACAATGGGAATATATATAAACAACACAATACTAATGTTTTAACTTCAAGAGTTCAGAAATCAATATTTGGTGGAATAACCCTGATTTACAATCACAGCTTTCATGCGTCTTGGCATGCTCTCCATCAGTCTTTCACATTGCTGTTGGGTGACTTTATGCCACTCATGGCGCAAAAATTCAAGTAACTCAGCTTTGTTTGATGGCTTGTGACCATCCATCTTCCTCTTGATCACATTCCAGAGGTTTTCAATGGGGTTCAGGTCCGGAGATTGGGTCTGGAGTCCGGAGATCTGGTGGTCCTCAGGTCCGGAGATCTGGTGGTCCTCCATCCACACCTTGATTGACCTGGCTGTGTGGCATGGAGCATTGTCCTGCTGGAAAAAAGCAATCCTCAGAGTTGGGGAACATTGTTAGAGCAGAAGGAAGCAAGTTTTCTTCCAGGACAACTTTATACGTGGCTTGATTCATGCGTCCTTCACAAAGACAAATCTGCCCGATTCCAGCCTTGCTGAAGCACCCTCAAATCCTCACCGATCCTCCACCAAATTTCACAGTAGGTGCGAGACACTGTGGCTTGTAGGCCTCTCCAGGTCTCCGTCTAACCATTAGACAACCAGGTGTTGGGCAAAGCTGAAGATGACCTTACTTACAACTATTGCAAGAGGATAGTGATGACCACAGCAGTGGTTTTGATACTTTTCCTCATTAAATAAGATTTGGTTCAGGTGATCACCTAATCAGTACCTCATTAAGTAGAATGAGGTGTGCCTGTATTGGAATTCAACAGACACTGGAATGGAATGGCTGCCATACATAGAGATGCTGATTTAAGAAAAATTTGGAGTGGTCTCTTCATTTTTTCCAGAGCTCTTTATATATATATATATATATATATATATATATATATATAAAGTGGTGTGTCTCTTTGATCCTGCCCACTCTTACCTATGCCTCAGATGTACTGAAGGCGCTAAAATGTGGGTGAGCGCATTGATTCTCTCTCTCTCTCTCTCTCTTTCCTTTCATCATTGTCATCCTGACGTGAAAGCTCTACCAGCGATAAGTTCCTAAAGAGGATAAAGGATTAAAAATGTAAAGTTATTCTCCTAGCATGACATGTTCAGGTTGTAAGGTGGAATGGTGTACACAGGCCAACAGTACTGTATGCGCTGGGTGGGTGGTTTGGATGTTGCAGTATTGTCATCATGGTTCTCAGCATGGGGTTATGTGGCTGACTGGCACGTGTTTGTGTGTGTGTGTGTGTGTGTGTGCGTGTGTGCGTGTGTGCGTGTGTGTGTGTGTGCTGGCTGTTGCTCGTCAGACTCTATCACTATCCGTCATTCAGCTGGGTCATGTCCCCTCTTCCACCTCTACTCCCCTTCCTCAAGTCCCCTCTTCCACCTCTACTCCCCTTCCTCATGTCCCCTCTTCCACCCCCACTCCCCTTCCTCATGTCCCCTATTCTACTTTATTATGTCCCCTCTTCTACTTTATTATGTCCCCCTCTCTCTCCCGACTACTCACTCATCATTCCTGCCCTACTCTCATCTCTCAATCTTTTTTCCTCAACACCCTGATAGACACATATTATTAACCATCTAACATGGTTTGAAAGCTGTAACCCCTTTCACATTTATATTTTACCTCTATTGCCTACACCAACAAAAGAGCATATTCAAGCATATTCGAGCATATTCATATTCATTCTGAAATGTCAAAAATGCGTCGTCATCTCACTCCTCCAGTAAAAATAAGCTTGTCATTATGATATATATATTGTTTGCACTTCTAAAACAATAAACACACACGCACACTCACACGCACACACACACACACACACACACACACACACACTAGGCTGGATATGCAGTAATCAACAAGGTCACAGAGGCATAGCCATACAAAATGCTAATGCTACAGGATCTGAAAGCTGGCAACATCAGACTACAAAGCAGTAGCGCTGAGCCATAGGCTAATAGTATAGTAGGCGTTATATTGCTTTTTTTCCTCCCCACTGTTTTCAGTGGATTTGTGCTAAATGTGGCCTTCTCAGGCGCCTGCCCAATTGCTCTCCATTCATTAAATTACAAAAAGTATAAATTTGCTAAAAAAAGAGGGAAATCATCCAAATATTGTAGACTATACATGGCATTCCTGATTCAATAATAGAGCGGTTTCCTTCTTCTCGTCTCTCTCCGAGGCATGATCCAATTATTCATAGAAACACCAAGAGAATCTCAATGCACAGGGACCCATTTATGAGATTCATAAGATGTCTCCAAATCATTCTCCAGCCTTGGGAGCCGAGTCCGCCTGCGAGCATGTGCTATACAGTGGCTGTGACGGATGGGGAGGCGAATGTTTGCTACTGCGTGTGAAATTAATTTCTTGGCCAAAGATCGGGCCAAGAATTTCTGTGGATTTGGAGAATTATCATGCCGCCCAATAACTGCCTGTCTCTATAATTGTAATATAAAAATAAAGACATAATTGCCGGCTTGGGGTCTAGAATTAAAGGATCACTGTCCACTAATTTGTTATATGGATCCAATTTAAGAATTAATGGCGGGAGACGGCAGGGAGTCGAAAATGTCTCTCTAGCGAATGCGCATTCTTCAGCTGTCATAAAAAATGGCCACCCATTCATCACTGCTTGAGAATACAGTTTGTGATAGAGTGGATTCAGTGGGTTTAAAATGATACGCAGCTACAGTGGCCAATTGCTGGAAAATCTCGCTTGTTGTGGTAATATTCACTGAATATTGGACACAGTTAACAGTGGGATGTTTTGGCTATGTCCTTATAGAGAGAATAGAGTTGGCTAAATGGGTTACTGCTCACTTGAAATGAACTTGACCATGACTATGAGTCGGTGCTAATCAAAAGCTTTTGCTGGATCTAAAACACATATTTTATTTGATGTGTTTTTGTTTTTCAAAAAAGCTGAACAATACGCAAAACCCTCTATTTTCAACAGTCAAATAGTCCCTTTTTAAGTGTGTGTGTGTGTGTGTGTGTGTGTGTGTGTGTGTGTGTGTGTATGTGTGCACCAGTGTGTGTTGTGCAAATTGGTTTTTGTTCTTTTGTAACTCACAAAAATAAGCTTGCTATATCAATAATCAGTGTCGTCAACTATGTAATTACTTTTGGGGAGAATTAGTTTTCAAGGTGACAATTCTCCAGTATGTATAATTAAACTATGGAAGATGGTGCAGCGCAGAGAGAGAGAACAGCTAATTAACAGGACATTGGAAAGGCTTAAATCATGGATGTGTCAGACTGCTCTCTTTATTGAGGTTATTGGACTGAGCTTCTGCTCGCCGCAGGTGGCTAAATCTAAATCTAATCAATACTACAACGATGAAAACATTTTCATCTGATTAACAAACTTTAAACAGCACAACACCAGGGGAAGAGAATAAACAGGTTGGAAAATAATTTAATTGACTTTGAGTGTTGATATTGGAATACATAATTCATCAAACAACAGACATAACAAACATAACAGACTAATTCACAGCTAAGTGTTATTCAATATTGTCTGGAGAATGTCAATTGTTACTTTATCAACAACGCTTAGTGTGTTTCAGTTTTTCAGTCATTTATCTATGTTACAGCAACCAGTGGCTTTTTCTAGCTCTCCAACACACCCTCATCCTTTTCACAAGGTGAATCAACATTGACATTCAGTGTGGGGAATTAACAACATGGGAGGTCCTAGCAGAACACTTTAATTCTGACTTGTGTTTTACTGGTAGGGGACTTTTATCTTTTTTACAGATAAACCTTTTTTTAAATCCTGTAATTTGTTTCCATGTGAAATGTGCCAATTTGAGCCACAGAAACTGCCTCCCCCTTTCAAGTTGTCATTAAAAGAGCCAGCCTGCTTTTATGAACCTTCTGTTGGGGAAATTTGGTTCCTGCTGCTCATGCTACAAGAATCTCCCCTGAACCACACGGCACTTCAGCCATGAGAGAGAGAGAGAAAGAAAGAGAGAGAGAGAGAGAGAGAGAGAGAGAGAGAGAGAGAGAGAGAAACACACACACAGCCAAACCCTAAACCCTGCCTGCATTTACCACCATGAAATATTTAGAAGTAAAATGAACTTCAGAATGGTAACAACTCAAGCTTATCTTGAGTTTGCAAAGCTCTTTTCTTTCTACACAGCAGGGATTCTTCCATTGCAATGCAATTTCTTCATCCTCTCTACTTCAACAAACTGTAACTTTGATACTGGAATAACATTACAAAAGGGGAGAGAGAGAACAATATTCAATGTCTCTTTCCTGACCTTCATTGATCACTTACACTTACAACAGCCTTGTTTCAAGAATATTTAACCATTTGTTAGTCTTGGCCTTGATAACAGAACTTCTAAGTGTTATATTAGCTTTGTTTTTATTTTAGTAAGCATTTTTTTTTTTTAGTTAGCTTCCTTTTTTTTCTGACAAAATCCTTCTTTTCTCCATCAAATCCTAATCTGTAATACTTCAAACGCGCTGTAGGCAGTTCTCTTGATCAAAGTGCAACCTTGCAGAGAAACAACACCTTTAATCTATTCCTCTGTACAACTCAAGGAACTTAGTGTTACCTCGGCGATCAGACGTAAACACAACACAAACAAATGTTCTGTTGCTTGATTGTCATCTTCTCTCAAATCCACCAGTGTAAAAAGGAAAGTAAGTAAGAGAGAATTCAATGTTTTAAAAAACTAAAACTAAAAGGATTACTACTGAATTATTAGGGGTATCAAGGCACAACATGTGGACTGTAAGGAAGCAGGATTTTCTCCTCATGCATTTTATGTCCATGCACCAACCTCACCAAGTCAATTTCCTGTAAGTGCAAATATACTTGGCCAAATAAAAGAATTCTGATTCTGAATCTGATTCTGATTCTGATTCTGATTCTGAAAAAATGGTTCTAACTAGAACCATAAATGGTTCTTTGGCTTGTCCCTGAGGGAGAAACTTTTTTGGTTCTAGATAATAATAATAAAAAACACTGTAAAGGGTTCTACCTAGAACCCCACCCCGGCAAGAATCCTTGTGAAACCCTTTTTTCTCAGAATGTACATCATGACTTCCTTAGGCACTGTGTGCTATACCTGAGACAGTCTGTAAACCACACTTCTGTCTGAGCTAGACATAATCTTCTCCTCAAAGGAGGATTGTTGTCAGTTTTAAGACAAAAACAGTTCTAAACAGGCTATGACATTGAGATTGATATTCTCAAAATCAGTGTGTTTGTTCACAACTCCCTCTCAACAGAGGGTTACCTGATGTTTTCATGGCCTCATTTCGTCAATCTAGTTGTACTGATGCTGATAAAAACACGAAAAAGTCGGGACATACTACAATGCTTGGAGACTTGCAGACTGAATTTGGAAACTCCAGACGCATAACAATTGGCTTTACCTCGCATCAATCATCTCCCACAACACCTCCCCCCCAGTGCTTGCACACCACACACGCCACGCCTCGCATTTATGTGATTCACTTAAATCAAATAATGACATCTACTTTACTCAGTAAATTCACTACCAATAAGGCCAGGTTTTAGTCATGGCGCTGTGGGCAATAGTCTTGCGACGAGGTTTATTGGAATGCAACCCTGCTGTAGAACCAGGGCCTTGTCTTGGTTTGTAGTGAGATCTGTCCAAAGGTCAACCCTGGTCCCAAAGTAATGATGTGTTTTTTATGACGGTCAATATTTGTTTTCCCCTGGCTGTGCTGCTATGTTGCATTCTGATATCTTGTATAGCAAAGACTCCAACCACCCACACCACTCATATTGGTTCGACCTTAGCCTTATTAAAAAGTGGCCTACTGCTAACTGAGCCATCACAATATCATTAAACAATTCAAGTGTGTTGGTTTCAGTGATGTTTGTGTTTATATAAGAGATGTCAGAGGTGAAAAATTGTGGGTTGCAACTGTGAGACCTTTTGAAGGTAACCAAACACACTGAGACTTCTTGACCACTGCCGGGGGCAATCATAACAAATACAAACCTGCTAGCTTGAGAGGTCTTGCAGTTTATTCCAAAATAATGTGAGTTCTCTTTTTGAATCCACAAAAAATTCACTGTTATACTGCAAGTCCAAAATGCCTAAGCTTATATTCTAGAAATGATCCTCCTAAAATGTTAATGCCTTTGTACGGGTGCTTTATTTTTCCACAGAGTCTGAGCTGGAAACCGATGCATTTCATTCATTTCACATGCATTTTTAATAGCTACATAAGATGCTCTTTGAGACGCTGAATATGGAAAAGTTTCATCTTCCAACTCGGAGCGGAGAAAGTTTGGTTTTGTCACTTTGAAAGTCTGAGACAAAAGAAGAGAAAACAATTGTTTCGCTGAGCTCCTCGGCTACAGTATCCACAGGGACTCCATCGAGCCAGCAGAGTTGACAGCCCTCTGCCCCATTGACACCAAAGACCCACCCCCACCACCCCCTCTCTGAGACTCACAGCTGGTATTCCCTCAGCGCTGTGCTCATAATGCATGAAGGCAGCATCTAAACATGACACAAAACAATGTTTTGCTCCAATTTCACACAGATTATTAAGTCGTCAAACCCTTTCCCCAGTGCTCTACTGTTATCAGGACCCAGAGCAGAAGAAAGCCTGTCCATACATGGTGAATAATAACATTTCTGAGGTTCACAGCACAATCAACCTTTCACACATGTACTGTACGCAAGGTTGGGGAGTGATAATCACAGACAGCTTTGTGATTTACCCTTGCCTCAATCTAAACAGCAATATTCAAGGTAATGAATGATACATTAATGTAAACATATGAAAGAAATGCAATTTTTTCCAGCAAGTGATTCTACAAATAAGGGACACTGTTCAGTATAGGAGACTGTGATACCTTCATTCAACTGGCAGTTTATACTGAGCACTGGAGGTACACAATGATCGATAGCCTTGACAACTACACCTGTCATTGTGAGGTATGGGCTAGATTTGTTGTACTGCTCTGAAATGCACTGGATGTCCAATCATTCCACTGCTACCTTAAAAAACAGAAACAGCTTGTTTTGATTGCTAACAGCAGATACAGAAAAGAAAAACTAAAATACCACAGCACGAGAGTGGAAATTGCAGGAGGGAACAGTGTATTGAGCAGGTCTATGGTGAAGGCGTGAAATATCTCTATTGAGCCAAGTCCTGTGTTGGAGTGTGTCAGCAGTTTGAATGTGTTTACTAGCCAAGAGTCTTAGATGTGTGAATTTCATTACAGGTGAGTCAATCAAATGCTTTAATATATGCCATTTAGCAGACACTCTTATCCAATGCAACTTATAGTAGTGTGAGTGGAAACTGTTTTGTTTATATGTTCCCAGCGGGAATTTAACCCACAATCTATATAACATAATGATATATGCCATTTAGCTGACGCTTTTATCCAAAGCGACTTACATTGCAGTGAGTGCATACATTTCAGTATATATGGTCCCAGCGGGAATCAAACCCACAATCTAAGCATTATTAAAGCCCTGTTCTATCAACTGAGCCACACAGGCCAAATAACTTCTGACTTGAAGACACTGTAAGATCTCATCATCCTAGTGCAGTGCAGAAATAAAAATAATAGTTATCCATATTGTTGCATAATTTAATTCCGTGAGAGACACAGTTCATCACTTTATCATCAACTAAGAATAATTCAGATCTTTATGTGTCTAACATGCAATACATCTTTGTCTAACACGCAATCCATCTTTCCTCTTCGAGTTATGATACCATTTTCAAGAATCTTTTTTTTTTTTTTTTTGGTTCCCAAATATAAGAATTGTTGCTGTTCAGACATCACTCATCTTATTGGATTGCCTGAAGCGAAATACTGATCTTTAACAGACTTTCATGGCAAAACAAAAACATCACACTTGAGCATTTCACAGGGATCAGAATCTGGTAGATGTAGCGTCATTTGGGAGAGTCAACATTTAGCTGGTGTTAAAAATGCCCATTGATTCAACACAAGCAATGTGGGAGCATTTTTCAACTGCATTTCAGAGGCCATATTTCTGTGACTGAGGATATGTATTTGTCTCTCTTGGAATAATATGTAAATCTGTTTCCTTCACACTTTATATTTCCCTGCTGATGTGGTGTTATGGCTGCCTTCCAACCGGGTGTGTGTGTTAAATGCACACAAGGGAAGAAAATGGTCTGCGTGTGTGTGTGTGTGTGTGTGTGTGTGTGTGTGTGTGTGTGTGTGTGTGTGTGTGTGTGTATGAGTGTGTGTGCATGTACGTGTGCGTGTGCGTGTGCAAGGAAACAATAGAGATGTACTATGTACCCCCATTGTCAGTTTGAGAGGTCCAAGACCTCTCCATGTTAACTCAGGGAGAAAGAACATTCCTCAAAATGACAGTAATACAATTCTATGCTCTCTTGCTGGTCTAAACTGGTGGGATACATTTACAGTGTGACGCTTGCATGGAAAAATGCATTCAGATAAACAATGGTACAAAATTAAGCATGTATAGTCTCTACGCAACATGTATATTAGACATTTTCTTTCCTTTCTCCTTTCTCCCCACTATTTTCCTCCAGTGTACAGTAATAGCTGAGCTCACAACAAACCTGTTTTCATCATAGTTTGTTATTTTCAATTTACTAAGTATGCCTAAGTATGTACCTAGAAGAACATCTGGAACAGGATGGCATGAAGGCCTACTCACACCTGCTAGCGGTCACAGATACTAAAAGTGTGTTATCTAAGTGTGTTCCTCTTCCTGTGAAAAGAGGTATTTTTACCTCAATGTGACTTCCTACAGTAGATGAATACCAAAATAAAAGTGGACTCTATCACACTCTTTAAAGAAATTCAAATTAAACTTCTGTTTCATTTAGACTGAACCCATAAGCACCAATACTTTATCAAGGGAGAAACCAATGACTGAATGTTATGAGCAGGATACAGACCATTGTGATCATCAGGGTTGAAATTTCCAGCCTCACTACAGACATTCATTTGCTATTCAGCCGTGCAACAACTACCAGGAGGCTCATAACCTCATCTCGCAATTTTATGAAGATTCCCCCTGTCCTCAAAAGCTGAGAGCAGATAAACTCATTCAAGTTGCTATGACTCTCATGGGCACAAAATGAACTTTGCACAGTACATTTTTATGATTTGTAAAGAGCACAATGAAGTTGTGCATATTGCTTAGTTTACAGTGCTATAGGCTGTATTCAGAAAATGATGTCTTCATGGCCATATCCCCATAACTGTTACAATTACAGGACAATTGTAGAGTTATTGTGAGTTATACTTCTTGAGTGATCATTGCTCCCCTCTGACCTTCTGACCTCTGACCTTCTCCTCAAATGGTTTTTAAAAAGGCGGCGAGGAGAGACGACTTAAGGAGTCAAGGAAAGACTTTTGAGATTTGACCATTGTTCTATTTTAGAACATTGTTCTGTTCTATTTGACCATTGTTCTATTTTAGAACATTTTAGAACATTGTTCTGTTCTATTTGACCATTGTTCTTCTCTCCAAACTGAATACGACACCAGCCAGTGTGATCGTGCATCAAAAGGACTCATCCCACACCCTTCAAAATCCATATTGATGTCTGATATTGACCACATGAACAAAACTAGACTCCCAAGTCACTGACAATAAAAAGCTTTTCCTGAGTTGTTGTTCTGGTGGAAGCCAGGGTTGCTGTTGTATCACATTCTTGTAGATAGATATTTCAAGGCAGGTAGAAGAGCTTGTACTTTGACAGTGTTTTGTGCGCAGCTCTAATGAGAAGCAGAGTTAAACCCCCTCCTGCAGTGCTCCTCCAACAGAGATGACAGTGGGACACAACACACCGACAGTTCCAGCACACTAGGGTCCACTGGCGAGAAAGTTCTGGAGTCGACTAATTAAAACTGACGGAACATCCAAACCAATGCCGTTTCTTGATCATTAGAAAGGCCTTTGAACAGTGTTGACAGCACAGGGAGACAGAGTCAACAAAATAAAAGCGATCAAACGTTCCTGGAGATTTCGAGAGGGTCTGGCAGTATCATGAGGCTATAGCAGACAGACTGAGATTTTGGGAGGGCCACAAAGAGCTGAGAAATGATCGAACTGTGAAGAGAGGGAGGATATATACCCAGGGGTCTATTTTTCCAGTTCATTTGACAGTGAAAAATGTGTTTGATACTGGAAAAATAACTGAAACAGAGTGGGCTTCTACTACAAATGTTTAGATATAGCAGTCTACAATTACAAAAGCCATAGATAAATCTAAGAGCAAAGACATGCATGCCTTCCCGTCATTGATCATAATTTGTAGCAAACGTGCATACACAGATACAAATACAGATGAGAGAAGGTGGTCATGCAAAGGTTAAATGTTGGGAGGAGTATGCAAAAGGGGTTATGCATGAAACAGTAAATTAATGCATGAATACACAATCAACATATTCAGAGCCATCAGTACAAAACACTAAGAAATTAAACAAATTAGACCTGCCACACTTCTTTTTGTGTCCTTAAAAGTAATGAATTGACCAAGAAATCTAATAATCTGAGAAATAAATAGTACATACTGTTATGTCCATGGACTGGGGTTTTTGGGACAGTCACATGAGCACCATGTTATTGGTTGCCTAGTTGGTTTACGGCTTTTCTATTGTTGTACGTCAGTTGATGTTATGGAGTAAAGGAACAAAGTTAATTCCTACACATTGTCCTGTTTCCTCATTCATCAAACACAACACATAGTCGCGAGTCGAAACTGGACAAACCAAGTCCACCCAAACTGTACAAACCAAGTCCACCACAGTATAGCTTGTAGTTCTGAAAACCTCTACTGCTTCAACGGGGTCATAGACAGTTTAGCCTACTGTTATTATATGCTGAATCAATTCTGCTCACATCGTATAAAGCAGTATCCATTCCATGGTTGTGAATGTATGTCATTACTGCATTTAACTGGTCTGATAATTGTGTCACTTTTCACACAGTGACAGTGATGAGCACGTTCTGCCCTGAGAGAGTGTTCCAAGACAATCTGTTCTGTTAATGCTGGAATGAACAGTAAGATCTCAATGAGGGTTGCTGTTGCATGCTAATGGACACATCTATCTACGATGGTGTACAGGGAGTGTACCATTCAGGGACACAGAGCAGAGCCTTGCAGGATGGCACAGGCATAACTCAGTTCCATACTCCTATAGTCAGACTGGTGCAGTAACTCCAAACCAGACTGGTACAGTACACCCAGACTGGTACAGTACACCCAGACTGGTGCAGTAACCCATTGGACTGATAGAGTATAACCAGACTGTCAGACTGGTGCAGTAACCCATTGGACTGGTACAGTATAACCAGTCAGACTGGTATACAGACACCCCCACGCCAGAGTCTCTCAGCTCCTAGATTAAAGGTTTCCTGTTCACGTCTGGTTAGCCTGTAAAAGCGTTCCACCGCCTCGCCTATCAACACGTGTTACTCCGCTGCATGCCCGCCGCATGCCTGTAAACACATTCAGCTGCATGTTAGTCCCATGAGGGGGCGGAGAGCACACAAACACTGAACATGAAACAGAAATGCCTCTAATCACGTCTCGTCAGATCATGTTTACACTGTGTCTGAATGTTTACATTATTGACTCATTAGGGATGATAATGGGAGGAGCGGTGCATCAGCGTCAGCACAGCTGGCTCCTCCCCCACTCATCGTCAAACACGACAGTGTCATCATTAGTGGTAGAACCACAGCAGGTGGGTAGATTGTGAGTGCTCCTATTCAAATCAAACATTCTATTTACACATCTTTACCCACTACCCACATTTCATACACATACAGAATACAATGTGCACGTCAATGAAGTGTAGTATATGGTAGTATTCTAACCTGGATACTGAAAGGACAAAGCTAATGTTTATAAGCGCGACAAGGAAAAGAAGAAAAGGGGTGGAGACATCTGAGAGTTTTGTTTACAGTTGGTTTAACTGGTTTAACGCATGGCATCTGGTCAAAACCAGACCAACATTTTTCCTTATGGCTTCAAATAAAATAAAACACTGCAACTGGCGATATCTATATGGCACATAAAAGGTTTATTTTCCTTTACACCCCTCCACATTTATAAGCACGTTATAGGGTCCGCTTTATAAACTTCAAATCGATTCAAGATGCTTGACCTCTAAAAACATTGTTAGCAGACATTTTGAGTCTTATTCTCAGCACAAATGCAGACTAGGGACAATCAGGGAAGTGTAAAGCAAGTAGATTTAATAAGACAGGTATAATAGAAAGGAACAGGCGGGGCAGGCAGGTAGTCAGACAGGCAGGGGTCGAGCAGGCAGACGGGTAGTCAGATAGGCAGGGGTCGGGCAGGCAGACAGGTAGTCAGACAGGCAGGCGTCGGGCAGGCAGACGGGTAATCAGACAAACGGAGGTCGAGCAGACAGGAGGGTAATCAGACAGGCAGGGTACTGGAGCTGGAAGCGTGGCACAAAGACAAAACCATGAATGGCAAACGATCCGGCATTGACTAGCAGCAGGTGCAGGTGCAGGGTATAAGTAGTGGAGTGTCGATTACTCGATGGCCAACAGGTGTGCTTGCCACCGCCGACAGAGATCATGGAGGCAGAGTCGTGACAATACATAATCCAATGTCAAAATTAATTGAATCCAATAAATAACCAAACTGTAAGCGTTGTTGTTAACAAAAACTTACATTTGAGATATGAAATAATAATTTTATTCTAAACATACTTAATATTTTTTTATTGGGATTTCTTTCAGGATATTCTGCAGATGTTTTTGTTCAAAGCTGTTGCTGAGATGGTTTACTCGTGGCCCAAGATGACCAAAATATATGTCAAGTTGAACGTGATATTCTTCTGAAGTGAAATAAATGTATTCAATTAATTGAGTTGTTATCACCATGTGCTTTCTAGATTTTCAAATAACATTCCAACCCTACTGAACCGTACTGAAACCAGAATAAGATGTTCTTGCCAGTGGCATGCTGGTCCTGCAGCAGGACTATCGTAATATATTTGAGGTATATTAAGTACACATTAAATAGATTTTAATTACTTTTATACTTTTCTTTTCGCTTGGGGACCCAGACCTGTCTCACTGCCTAGAGACATCTCACACATACACTGAAGACCTACAGTAGACCTGTCTCACTGCCAATAGGTCTCTCACACACACATTGAGGGCCCAGACCTGTCTTATTGCCTAGAGAGGTCTCTCACAATGAGGGCTCATTAACCACAGACATAGCATAATATTTCTACTGTTTCTTCAAATATGTGAATATGCAGAATCATACACAAAAGAAAATATGTAATGATAATGAACTCATCATATATTCAGTGCTATTGCTTTTTTCTGCCTGGGTGTTTCCACAACTGAAGCTAGATTTAGAAACACTGATCTAAGCAGTTCATTAAATACAGCAAAATTAGACGCATCACTCAAAGTTGCCTTTAGAGCTGCAGTCTCTCTCTCTCTCGCACACTCCCTCTCTCTCTCTTGCTCTCTCCTTCATTAAATTAAACGAACTGACTCCTTACCCCCCCCCCCCCCTCTGATTTTCCCCACGTATCTGAATGAGCACATTTATTTTCCTGTAAATTTACAATCTGTCTACTATATAAGGATCACTGGCAGACACATTGCAGAGAAGGGAGTCAGGGTGATTGGCGTGGTCTCTATGTGGTTTTTTAATGAGTGGACACTGGGGATCGGTGCAAGGCCTCTGTAACAGGTTCATCACACTGACAGCCCCACTGATATGTGGAGGGGCTCTCCTCCTCTGCAGAGTGTGTGTGTGTGTGTGTGTGTGTGTGTGTGTGTGTGTGTGTGTGTGTGTGTGTGTGTGTGTGTGTGTGTGTGTGTGTGTGTGTGAGTGTGTGTGTGAGTGTGTGTATGCAAGTGCGCAGGTGTGTGTGTGTGTGTGTGTTTGTGTTTTCCTTAGTGACCACTGACAGCCATTGATGTAAAATATCGATATGTAGGTTCCTTCTACACACCTGAGTATGTATGGAGGACCTCCCTTTGACCTCACTGACTCCCTCGGCCCGTTGTTATATGGCTCTCCTTGGTACCGAGGTATGTTTCAAACACCTCTGGGACTGAGCCTCAGACTCCTGCTCACTGCACACTGTTCATGGTGTTATTTATCCTGCTGTGCTGCTGCCTCAGTATTCTGCCCCGTGTTAGCCAAGGTCTCTGCTGAAGGGTGGATACCTCCCCAAAGACCCCTTACACTTCCCCCCTCTTTTTCCTTTCTCTCTCTTTCTCCTCTCACACATCAGTGAGTCCTCCCCACCCCAACTCCCACTCTCTTTCTCTCCTCTCACACACATCAGTGATTTCAATACAGAGCTACAGTGTTTTTCAGAGTTTTTCAGACATTTTTATTAATTGACCATAATGGTGAAATTTCGATAATAAGTGGCATGAGCTAGCACCTTAAAGGGTAAATTATGTCTAACTAATAAGAAACCTAATTTCAATGGCATATGACTCGATAACCCTGCAACTATTAGCTTGTCACAAGGCCAATGGACATTCCAATAAATGATAGCTCACAGATGATGCAATTCCTTAAAAACAATCAGCAGATCTACTCAGTGTCAATGAAGTAATGGTTTAGGATCAGTGTGAACTTTGACCCCAGTGCACCTGCTTCTGTTTAAATGTCCTGATATGATCTGGAACTTTCTCAGATTTCCTCTACAGTTACAGTAATTTCCCAGGATTCCATTGGAACAACATTAGGAAGTATTCTGTGAGCGAAACACTCAGAGAAGGAGAAATTAGGTGTTGGGTTGGCATGTGGGACTGCATCGGGAGGGGGTGTGTTTTGGAATTAAACACATTAACACTAGAATCTCTGGGCACACACTACTAACCAAAGCCTCCAGGAGTGACATCTGGGAACATCCATTGTTTGACGTTACTGTTTTCAATCATTTAGATAAATACCATTCAAAAATAATGCACTGGTTGTGTTTAGTCAGAACTTAAGAATCATTAGAATACCACATGTTGTATTGTTAAAGAGCTACATATTGAATATAAAGCTCCTGTCTCGGTTTCTTTTATGGCTTTTTTCATCGTTCCATTTCTGTAATCAACTTGTTTGCAGGGATGTTGATATGGAGATTAGAATGTCTGCCTTTGCAGACAGGCCCTGTCTTCTCCCAGAAACTTCCAGTAAAAGTGAACTTATACACACAGGAAAGGCTCCATCATTTTCATCACCATATTCTCAGACCCTTGCACACCTGCTGGCCAAGATGCATCTTTCCCCAGGTATAGAAAGCCGAATTATATTCACATGTAATCGCACATTGATCATGCAAATAACTGTTATTGTCTTTCTGTAAATGCTGCTGATAGCCATTATAGTTGAAATAGGTAAGCCATTCATAACTGTAAGGTCAGTTTCAATTGACTATTATGAGCGTAAATCTAGGGTGAAACACAAATACATGGACCAGGTGAAAAAAACAGGTTCTAATCGCGGGTTCTCATTGCACCTCAAGGCGTGACTTGGACCATGTAGCTATCAATAAAAGGTATGGTAGTCCTAAAAAAAGATTTTTTCTATGTGTGATTTTACGCTAACATGTTAAAAACAGACATTTAGGAAAAGTCAGGAAAGTAAGGAGACATGGGTTTCACAACAGCATAATATTTTATTATAAAGTGTCATGTGACGTCTGTGTTCTTCATCTGCCTGGAAAGTAATCCAATGTTTTCTGTTTTGACTGTTTATGAAGCGATGTCTGTTTCGACTGTTCCAGTCCCTCAGGCTAGAAACCTGAATCAAGCTTAATTTCAGTGATTTGGGGGACAGGTTTTGAGATAAACACACACACATTGGTTTTTCGTTGAATTTGAGAAAAACTTTCAGCCTTCTCTTGGGAAGTGAAAGATTTTCAAAGCTCACTCATTTATCAGGCATTTAAAGTCCATATCATTCATCTTGAATTTAAAGTACACAAGTTGAAAGTAATTCACACCGAATTGAATAGACCATTCCCTTAAAGATATAGAGTATTCAGACACTCAAATGTAGTTTCAAAAACGGGTGTTGGCGGACAGGGGACTGTAAAAGTCACTTTTCCTAGTAGCCAAGGAAATTAGAAATGGCGCTGCAAATATTAGAAAATATTTATGCTACGTTATATCCTCCACCACAAAATAACATAGACGTCCAGCACTCATAAATAATATATTTTCTATTTCATTATATGCAGTCTCGATGGACACTGTCCACTACTCCTGTTTCAGATCTGATCAAAGTAAAAATCTTTCTTCTTAACATTTGACCTGCGATTTTCGGTGACGATTTTCCATTATTGTCGCTGCTATTGTTGCTACCTGTTACCCTGTTTCAAATGAAGAGCATGTCAGATCCACTTGTCTTCATTAGCATTGAGGTCACCAGCGTCCTGTCTATGACCTGCCTTGGGGCCAAAGGTCACATGTTTCCCACCATTGTGTGTATAAGTTCACTTTTACTGGAAGTTTCTGGGAGAAGACAGGGCCAAGGGCCAAAGTGGAAACAGGGTTTTATGGGAAATCTGTTACTGGTTACATGTTGTTTTTTTTTCGTACAAAAAGGTAATGTAAGGAGTCAGAGAAACTATTGTATTCACCATATCATGTTCCGTAGTGGCTAGTTTCATTTTTTAAGTAAAGTTTGTGTGATAAAGCCTGCTACCAAACAACAGCATGGTAATAGTAGTCTGTTCACTGGTGCTAGGCTTTCCTCACACATGCCTGGGGGGGGGGGTGGGGTGGGGGGGGCACAGTAGCATAGTAGTCAGCACAAGAGAGGCTTTTAAATCACCACGAGCACCAACAGCCTCCCTCCCCCCTCCTGCTCCACTGATGGGCTCTGTTGAGTTCCCTCCCGCCGAGGTCTCTCTGTCCGTCTGTCCGTCCATCCGTCCCGAGCTGAGAGAGCAGCCACCTGTAACAACAGCGGAAAGACACATGAAAGGACCTGCCAAGAGTCTAGGTACTGACAGAGCTGTAGCCCGGGTACTGACAGACAGCCACTCAGCGCCCCTGCATGCCTACCTGCCTGCCCATAACCCCCACCCCCCACCCCCTCTAGGAATGGCAGACAGGTCGGTTGTCAACTGCTGACACATCTAAAAGGAAAGTTGATGCGGGGTATGCATGCAAGTCTGTGAAGACCAGGTTTCAACAGAGTTGTTAGCATCAGCTTTGTAGGTACATGCAGTGAGGGTCTCTCTCACGCAGGCACACACACACACACACACACACACACACACACACACACACACACACACACACAAACAGTCTCACATGCAGCCTTAAATTCCAAAGCCAGGCAACTTAAAGTTAAAACTTCAACTTCAACCCTTGTTGGCCCACTCAGACAGTTTTTAAGTGCACATTTGGTTTATTTAGTAACTTTTAGCTCTATGGGTAGATTGACAATGGCCTAGGTAGATAGAAAACCATACAAATAAATTTTGTTTTAGAGTGAGCCATCCCTTTAATAGAGCAAGAGCAATAAAGGCATTGTTTATGAACTGTTGAGAAAGTGCATTGTTGGCTGGGATGAAATGGGTGATTTATGTCAAGAAGATTTAAAATATTCCCTTTGAGTGGAAAAAAACTCTTTAAGTTTACAAAGTTTCAGGCAAGGCACTTTAAGGAGGAAGGCAGCTGGCCATCAGGGACGGACAGCTGATCTCACGTTATGCAAAACATGTCACAGGTTCATGGGACAGGATTTAAGAACCAAGTTATGCAGAACTCCACCACAGCAGAGCAGTTGTTCGCCACTGGCTAGTACTGCGAGTATGTTTTGGGCATCCCACACACAACCCCAGCTTCCTCCTGTGGGTTTTGCTCTGTATGTATATTATTTGTATTTAAGGTTTGTTGAACCCTCTAGACCCCATAGCGGCCGTCGACGGCCGTTTTATATTTTACTAGAGCACCCGTGTACGGCCGTCACTTTCACTCCTACAATAAACTAATTTAAGCATACAATACTTAAACCATGGAAGAATCACTTGAATCACTTCAATAAAAACATATGATTCTCTATTTTAACATTTGAGTCGATTTCCTTTTTTTTCATGTAATGACGATACTGCACCAAAATTCAAATTTGCTCAGATTATTCTAAATTTATTTCGGCCCTCGCCGGGGCTTTCGCCCCTATTTTCCCGTTTTTGAGACATCTCAAAGTGTTCAAAATAAAAGTGAGTAACCGATAAGCAAGAGAAAAAGTCAACCTTGCAATTTAAATTCTTGTTGTATGCCTCCGAAATAGCTAAAATGTTTCACTACTCAAAGGCAACGAGCTACCGGCGCTAGCTATCTAGCGCTTGATATCTGTCTGCAGAAATAACCATGCAATAGTGACTAAAAAGTAAACTAAATTATCAAACGAAAGCAAAATGCAGGTGAAAGCTATGACAAGAGTACTGTACCTTTGGTGACCTTTGTGTCCAGTAATGTTTCATATTAGAGCCAATAATCCAGTGTGGTGTGTAATCCAGGGATGTGTGAAGGTATTGTCATTTGTAGACGATACTTTTCTGCAAACAATCTGATAGTGTGGTTAGGATTCACAAAATTGTGAAGGGGATTATAATATGAAAATAAAGTTTAGCCTCTCATCTTTAAAAGTAAATTAACTTGTATTTGACATTTATCCTTAGATTTTTTGTTATTCACCATTATGTCAGACATTAGAGAAATAGAATCATGGAAGGCAAAACCCCAGTAAACAGCAGGTATGTTCTAGAATTGTATTGGGGAGTAGAGGGTTAATTTCAAGTGGGGAGCTATATCAGAGCGGAGCCATCATTTAGGCCTTATTATGCTTATTAAAACGATTTAAGTGTCCTGACTGAACTCTTTATGCGTGCTGAGAGTTGAAGCTGCATTGCTGTACTGTAAATGCGCCTCCATACCTAACTGTTTATGACATAATATCATATCAGAGCTTTGTTGGGGATACTCATTTCCACTGTGAACACTTATCTTAACACTATCTCTCATTGTTAACCAGATATTAATACGTTGGCTGTGATGGCATATTGTCAATGTAGTTAAACTCTGTGAAATGCGGCTACTGTAGTCAGGCATGTCAAAAGAGACTGTAGGACACAGCAGTTGTTGTAGTCCAAATCGTTCATGGACACATTCCTGTCAGAGTTACATATACATGTAATTATTATTAGTAGTAGTAGTAGTAGTAGTAGTAGTAGTAGTAGTAACAGTAATAATAATAATAATAATAATAAACCTTTATGTATACTTTTTAAGGGGAGCCCTGCTTATATTAAACTACATTACATTAAATTGCCATACATTACATTAGTCTACATTTTACACAATATAATAAATGAAGACACGTACACCTCTCCGATGACAGATCCTTTATCAAGGTTTTAAACCGACCGATAGTCACAAAATAATCTAGTTTCAGTGCCTCACAAAAACTAAAGGCAGAAGAAACTCAATTTACCCAACTCAGACAAAACATGTGGAACTTTAAAGGCTAGCCAAGCTTGGGACCTGGTCAGGTACTCTGGAAAGCGTGTCTGCCATAAAAGCAATGATGTGAGGTAAAATGTGAGTTTAAAAATAACTGCTTTAAATAAATAAAAGACAATGATAGGCCTTTCTTGAAGTCAAAGACTCCCAACCCACAGATTGATATAAAAGACAATGGCAAGTATCCCTGGAGATGAGCCGCAGAGCAAAGTGATAAACAGAGTCTAACGGTTTGAGAACTGAGGTTTTCTTGTGCATGTAAATTGTGTCACCATAACGTAATAATATGTAGTATTGTACTGGTATTTTATTACTTGGTATTTTAAGTAACAGTATTTTTATTCCAATTCTGTGTTCTTCAATGCTGCTGAAGCCTGGTCAGAGATTCCTCCGGGAAAAACGTAGTAGTTTCCTAGTCTGCCATATTTAAACTATATTTCAATCACATATCAATGACTAGTTTGTCAAGCTTGTTTTTTTTTCAGGTGGAATAACATTAAAACTAAATCAAATATCAACCAAAATGTTAATTTCATGCTTCCGTTGGGTCTCTGCCCAATGGGATGTCATGATACGCTTCTTCTCCCTCATTATGTAGCAGAAATTGTATATGATTTGTCTTTAGCCGTTCTCCCAGAGCAGTCACATCTCACCTGCCAATGCCCTCCATACACACTCTCCTATTGGCTGATAGATTCCTGTTATCATGGCACCTAATGTTCCATTGAACAAAGAATCTCTCCGCAAAGGAGGGCTAGGAAATTTGACCTAATATGGAAATATGCTTTGTTTGTATTTATGTGCACAGTTCTAAACAAAAGTTAATTGCCCTAAACAATATGGAATTATCCTTTTTTCTAGTGAATACAGATAGGATAAGAGAACATATGGTAAAACAGCATTTGACACAAATGCAAACATGACACCACATTATGACACAGGGAGGGTCAAGGAACAGCAATAGGGCAACATCAATATAATGCTAATATCAATTGACTTGTCCTACACAATCCTCAACATAGTGTCTGTCACAACAGATAACAGACATTCCAGTGTTGGTTAGACACAAGCAGAGAGCGACAGGTGGCTTCTTTGTGGCAGGGGTCGAACCTCCAGGTCAAGGCTTCATTCATCTCGTCAATGATGGGGGGGCCTAATAACAGGATACGTGGGACAGGAATCCCCTCTGAACTCCAGAGTAGCCTCTGTCAAGTTAACCAAACGCCTGCCACCCCCCCGCCCCCCCGCAACATCAGTGTGGTGCATGAGGAGTGGTGAGTACCCTTTTAGGAGAGCCATCTCCCGTTTCCTTCTCCGACTGAGGGGTCCAGAGGAGGGCAAGAGTGGGTTTATGACGCCTGACCTCTGACATCATTAACAAGGCCCTGTTGGCCTTTGGTCCCGGCGGAGTGGAGCAGCACATGCCGGCCCAGCGCAGGCCTCAATGGCAGGGCATACAGGCACATGGCCCACTGGAGGCATGCCGGTGATCCCCCCCCGCACCCTCCCCCACCCCTCCCACCCCATCCCCCACTCCCTTTTCCCCTTCTGGTACCACATGCCACCCCAGGGAACTGTAAATCGCCGATGGAAACTGCAGTCCGTCTGGACAAAAGTACTTTAGTCTTCCCTTCTCAAGGCCCAGGGAGTTTCTCCAGCAGATGACAATGTCTGTGGCTATAGAGGAATGACACATCCGACAGCGCATCTTTGTCTGCTCTGGGTCTCCAAGGAGAAAAGAAGCCTGAATTAATGTCAGGATCCATGTCATAAATAAGGGCTGGAAACAGTCCTTTCACATGAAAGGAACTACGACTCGGCTGATGAATGCTAATTTATGCCATATATCATGTCTCGGAAATGACATGGCACTTTGGCCAGATGTTGTCAGTTGGGTTGCTGTGTTCCTGGGGTTTGGTGAATGTTTGTTTTTTGGCATGCCATGAGGTCAGCCACGTTCCAGGAATTAGTGAGGCCATATGCAGCCTATGCCCTATAAAACAGGAGGTTAATTCATAAGTCATATGAATCCATCCACTACCACCAAAATCTCACAGAGGATAGAAGCACTGAAAATATTAGTTTGGATGATTTGTCGCTCGACAATGAGACAACAACACATGATATGATGTTTGTTTGACAGTGTCAATTTAATGTTAAATGGTTGTCATATTTTACATCCCTGGTCAAAAATAGACTTATTTATTATCAAGAATAGCCAATGTGGCAAGCTTGCATGAAACTAGATTGTTTGCTGCTAGATATTGTCAGTGGAAATAACAAACCAAGCAAACAATAGAAACAGCAGGAGAGAAAAGTATTGAAAGACTGAAATGCTGAGGTCAGTAAGCAAGGAAATGTGTAAAAGTGAAGAGTATCCAGTTTCCAATCGTATAAAATAGAAAACCCCATGTTACCAATGGAAACAGGGTTTTAGGAGGGATATAAAAGGAACATGCTTTGTCGAAACAAACTGGAAAAGAACTGTAATCCTCCAATTTTATGTAACCAAGTTGAGATGGTAAACTCAGTCCTCAGGGTCATATACCCCCACCAGCACCATCGAATTGCTAGCTTTTTGGTGGTATAGCTGGTTTCCATCAGGTATTTGGGAGACGGTCACATGTGTTGACAATACAGAGGACACAAGTTTGAGACTTGTGTGACCTTGGAATGCGACTCCTGTATCACTTACAACAAACTGTAGAATGCACCAACATGACCACTGGTACATTCAAAGGTTATATGGAAACAACATTTCAGTGTGAGAATGTATTGCATGCTATGGCTAGCTTCAGCATTGAAGATTTCTATTAGAGTATGTCCCATCCCATCTCTTGGTGGGGGGAGACAGTGCTTCTACCGATTCCTAGTCAAGGTGCATCCCATCACTTCAAAATATTGTGGTCATAATGGACAACTTTGCTAACTGTTCTGCTCAAGCAGAATGGGGCCCTTTGTTAGCACTGATCTCAACCCTTCTGTGCCTCCACCCTTGCACCTCTGTCTACTTACAGTTAGCAAGACAGCTGATTAACCGTAATTATCCCATTGATTTCCTCAGCTTCCCAGTGGTCCATAGTAAACAACACAGTTGAGGTGAACAATAGCTGGCAGCAGAGAGCTGAGTATCTGTGCTGCGTTCGAATTCTCTACCATTCTCCCTGAAGCGTGAACATATCCACTCCTCTACTCTTCTAAAGCACAGGATTGGTGTAAACATAAGGGCCTGAGGATGTTTCCACCACACATTTTTACCATTCCTTTTAAATCCAGGTGGAAGTCCGCAGTTCAGGCTAGAATGGTAGAGAATGCAGTATTGGTCTGAGAGAGTGTGAGGTAAATGTGAACTATGGCTCCATGGCTCCGTTGGAGAGGTGTGCACCGACAGTAATTAAATGTATAACACAGCCTCGGGCAACAAGGGAAGAATAGTGAGGGAGAGAGCATTCAGGGAGAGCATTTCTCATTGAAGAGAAGCTTGCCCTCAGGGCAGCCTAATTAAGGCTTGATACAAGGTGTCAAGTCCCTTCAGACCGGACTGCCCAATCAATCCGTAAACAATGCAATCTGAATGGTGTGGCATTGAAAAGAAATTGAATCAGTAGAAAAGGAGGGGTTTTGAGGGGATTAGAATGTAAAGCGTGGGTATACGGTTGAGGAGAGCGAGCGAGGGAGAGAGAGAGAGAGAGAGAGAGAGAGATGGACTGATTCATCTCACATAGTAGTTGGATAGAGATTTACACATCCCAAGATTTTTTCACCTCCAGTTTCCAAGTTTCTTTTACTGCTGACTTCTCAGGTTGCTGTGCCTCACAGGTTCTGTTGTGGTCGGTGCTTTACTGGCCCAAGGTGAGGAGCGAAGCAGAATATGGCGCAGCCATGCATTTAGCCGACCCCCCTCTCTTCACCTCAAGTGGCCATGCAGGTATATGAGGAGTTGGTGTGAAGCTCGCTACAGCAGATGCCTTCGGCGGGGGCATCGCTGAGGCAATTTCATGACTGGCTGACCCCTTCCTCAACCATGAGATGCATTCTGGGAATAAAAAATAGCATGCCTCTCTATATTTCCCATGTTATTGCTATTGTAATTAAATAAAGTTATGAGACTACAGAAACAGTAGCGCGTTAAGTTCAATAATACAGTGGTGCGATATACTGTATTCAATAATACATACTTAGAAGTTTAAACTCAGATATTAGGTATAACTCTTGAGATTCCTCGGGTCTCCACCCAATTGGGTAAATCTGCTTTTACTTATGGTGCACCTCAGTGCTGCCACAATCTATAGAAAACTTTTCAGTTGGATGTTCTGGTGCCGCTCGGCAATTTAGGGTGTTAATTGAGGACCTCCTTGGTGAAGGACGTGATTGTTTCTCCTAATATATTATGGTTTTATATCATGTATTGATTTCTGTATTTAACTGTGTTGTATTTTGTATGTGTTGTTTTGTTATTGTGGAAATATTGTGGGCAGGGCACCTGCAAATGAGGCCTTGGTCTCAGTTTGTCTCCCCTGTATAGATAAAAATAAGGGATTGAGGTGAGAAGAGTGCAGAGGATTTTCTGGTAAGAGAGGGAGATCTTCAGAGCAGTGATTCATACACTAACTGATAAATCTGACAACACTCTGCAATCCCAGTGGCAAGAAACAATTAGTTCACAACACACCAGCCAGACACACAGATTGTAGAATAGGCCTAGGGGACAACCCTGGTCTCTCACCGCACCACGTAGGTAACACATCCTTGGATCAATGCTAAATCTGTACTGTATCCTATCACAGTGTACTGTAAATTATATAATGAATAGCTCTAATTGTATGAATTGAAAGGGCTTGACAATGTGTGATTTGAGAATAGGTATTGTGTTACGCAGAGACGACTGGTGGAACCAATGACGGCACAAGAGACAGAAGGGTCCAGGGTCGATGGGGGGGGGGGGGGGGGGGGGTCCAGTATACGGGGAGGGAGAGGTCTGTGGAACAGGGTTGGGGTCGCGGAGACGAAGGGGGCTAGGTCCGTGAAAGGGTTGGGGCGGAATCCAAGGGGGTCAAGACTGCAGGGGAAACACAGGAACAGTGGCAACACACAAGGAGATCTAGGAACCTGAGAAGGCTTTAGTGTACGTGATACTAGATACACGAAAGTTACCATGAGGTCACAGTACGTTCTGGCACTGGAGTGGAATTCAGGCAGGGTTTCTATAGGGCGCTGATTGGGGGATGGGTCGCAGGTGTGCTGATTGGATATCTGACCCAGGTGCGCTCTCGACTGGGGAGCGAGCACTCCAGTGATGACCGCCACGGCCTCCAGGTGGTGCCAGAGGGTCAGTCAGAAGGGGGAACCGTAACATATTGTATTGATTAAGATGTTTACTACACCACCAACACAGTATCATTGCAAAACGTCCTGACACTTTGCATTAAGGTACCCTTTGTAAAGGATTTATAATTGGTTTATACATAGTTAATTTATAACCCGTTTATTATTCAATTATAAACCATTTACAAACAGTTAGTTTATAAACTCATTCGTTTAGATTGTTCGATATTCACTTAGTGCTTGCCAAATAGGAAGCTATTGCAATCAGGAGACAGTTGAATTCACTTATAAATGGTCAGAAAACTATCCCTGTGAAATCATGCAACATTATTTGTAATTGTTGCACACCGATTCGACAGTTTGGGAACAGTTATTTCCTGACTTGTGTGATGGTTTAGCTGGCACCAAACCGATTCAACACATCTTTACATACAATGTGAAGATCTCCCAAAGTACTGTACAGCTGTCACTATGTTTTTTGCCCCATACTTCAAATCCAGATGTCCATGTCAACACGTTCCTCATTTAAACATGTTTAGACATGCAGGTTCCCAGATTGAATTTGTTGATATCTATCCACTACTTACCCCTTCTTTGTGTACACTGATGTGTGGTATAAGGGTCTAATTTCTCCAAAATAAATAAAGAGAATCCAACCACTTTGTTTACTGTCTCTAGTTTTTGAGTTGAGTAGGATGAGTGGGAATGTGGCCATGGGTTGTTTTCACTAATTTGGGAATGTATCAGATGTGAAACCTTCTTCTGCACTTTCCAGGCTCCATTCTCAATTCCACCCATTATTACCCACTTACACTGCTTTACTCACTACAGGTGATGAAGCATCAGTCAACGATGGAAAAAAAACGGTGTTACAGAATATAACCCCGGTTCTACGGTATATAACCACAGTTCAAGCAGCGGGGGATGGAAGGAAAACAGTTCAGTTCAGTGTACGTCATAGAAATGACTTCGGGAACGAATCGCCAGGGGCAACCTGAGTGCATGAAGGATAAGCCGAGAGGGCATGGAGGTCGCTACCGCTCTAAATAAAAGCTGTCTTATGAGACAACGTCTCAATGTCGACGGTTACCAATAGCTCGATTGAGCGCTCAGAAGCGCGTCAAGAACCATGGACATGTCCTAAATGAGACAGGTGACCTGGAGACTGTACAGAGCGGTGCGCTCCCTTCACAAAACGACAGACAAGGGGGTGAGTTCTTATAGCAATTTCACCAGGACCAACATGGCATGCCAGATGGTGGCCATGTAGCCTTTAATGGCAGGTCCTCTAAGAAGGAGAAGCTGTGGGAGTGGAGCACTGAAAAGGCACCACACCACGCCTCTCAAGCCAACCCTCAAACACCCTTCACTTGAGGTCGTGTAGACTCTAGCACCCTGAATCATGGCTGAATCATGTTTGGGGCCAAGCCGTCCGTGTGTAAGTTGGACTTCTCATGGGCTAACCCATAGATCCATTAACGCGATTGGGATAGCAAGTCCCTGGGCAATGGGAGGTGCCATAGTCGTGCATAAAGAAGCTGTGCTATCTCTGCACACCTAGGTCTGCCTGGCCAATCATGAGAAAAGATAGACCGTGCGACCTCACTCTTTTCAGAGTGGGAGAAATGAGGCTAACGGGAGGGAATGCGTAAAGGAGCGCGTCTGGTTAGTAGTGAGCCAGCGCATCCGTGCCCAGAGGAACGTTGCGATCCTTTATCACTAAAAACAGACACGTTGTCCTGCGATGCGTAAAGATCTACGGTGACGTCTCAGCATCTCCGGGACGAAATCCATGTGGAATCGTCATTCTCCTGTTAAGGAGCCTCCACACGACAGTAAATCTGCTCCCGAATTTAGTACATGTTGCTCTGAGAGACAACAGATGGCAGCTGCTCCAAAGCAGGAGTTCCCGTGCTATGGCCAGGAGCTGCTAGGAGCGCATCCCTCCTTGGCGGTTGGGATTGGTTAACTGGCTGTCTTGCATTACAGTTTAGCTAAAGTCAAGCTGAATGTTTATCACCAGTTAGCTAGCTTGCTATGTTATTTGCTTAATGTCAGATAAAAAGTCTTAATTTGAGCCGTGGTGCGAGTATCCACGGTGCCGGGAGTGGAATGTGATAGGCGTTAGCTCAAAAACAGAGAAAACATCATGAGTGGATTTCTCCAAATCAGTGTTCAGTAATACTTTGACTGTAACTGGCTTTTTCTTGCTCATTATTGGGAGTTGAGACACAAATTTGGCATGGTTTAACAGTCATCAGAACTCAAAATATGTTTTCCTTTGTGAACTGTCCCCCATCCCTGTAGCTGTGACGTCACAACCCATGACTCTCCGCATGAGGCAGCCTCTCCGCAGAAGAGAGGGATCTCTCCACAGCTGTCGCGTTGTTAAGCACGACTTGGAGACAAGCACGCACCCGCACCGATGTAGAGAAGTCCAAGCGGGACTACCACTATCAGGAGGCCATGCGCCCAAGTAGCCTCAAACAGTATGAGAATGTCGTGGCTAGACAAAACACCTCAAAGCATAGGCGAAAAGCCTCTCGTCTGGGGTCGAAAAGACTCCAACAGAATGAGCATTTGGAAGCGGTAGGTCCATAGGTGCTCGTTGAAGCGCCATATATCCATATCACAGGTTATCCAGCACCTCAACAACACTCCCCAACAATTGGGAGCAAGCTCACCAAAGGATATAGAAGCTGTCCTTCTGTTTGTAAAATGTCTAGGCAAGTGGGACATACAAGATGAATATCCCATGGAGCCTCCGCTATTATAAGAGCGTATGACTTCAATCTGTTTCTCTGCCACTTGATCGGATTACCGGCCGGCGATTTCTATCGACCTGGAGGAAGAGAATAAAGAGAAACTAACTGGTATTGGAGACAGCCCTGTCAACAGCCACCCACCTCACCGTTCGTAGCCTTTGTTACAGTTTATGATTAAAAATGTAGCAATACACAAAGCACTTTATAAGAAATGTAGAATTTATGCTGAGCTGTAAAAAGAAGCTGCATATTTGTTCTCAATATGCCCCACGATAAATGAAGATTTCAAAACGGTTTAAGAACAGTTTTAGTTTTGCTTGCCAAGACCTACTTCTTAGAATCTGCAAGATTTAAACTGGTTAGTTATATGTTTGTGGTTTGGCTGCTCCACGACAGGTCTGCATCTCTTGTGAATTCACAAAGAATTGAAGTATTACATTGGGAAACCAGCTTGAACTGCTGAAGGCTCGTAAGAGTGACTCAAGAAGTACTTATAACGCTACAAAGCTTTCGAGAAACTCACCCCAGATCTGGACTCTGTTTTAGGTTAAACATCAAGGAGAAGGATAAAGTAAGACTTCAACAGAGATTTATAGGAAACGCTATCGTTTTTCCTCTGACATTATTTAATCTTTTATGTGGCCTCAAAGACAGTGCCATGCCTTTTGAGTGGATTACACTGTTGACACAGATCTGCATCAACATAATACACTCCTGTTGGGTATTAATTATGATAAATACATGCAAATTGACTGTTGCCAGAAGACAGATGTTGCACTAGAGCTTTCAATGAGCCTGAAAATTATATCCTGACCCTACCCATGCCTGTTGAGATGAGGCCCAAGCCTGACAAAAACATTTTCATGAGCCAGAGCCTGAAAAAAGCCTGAGGTCTAGAAAACGACCATGCCTTTAACAGCAACATTGCAACAGCAAAATTGCAGCACTGTGGCGTAAGAGTGGAGAAAGAGATTGCTTGAAATTTCACCTTAGTTCCTATCAATAACTGTAGGCTGTTTACTGCACTTGCCCTTCATATAATACCTTAGATATTTTCAGAAATGAGCCAGATTTTCTGATGATGAGCCTTGCTGAACTTGCTGAACTTGCTGTTGTTGCCTGTTATGTCTGTTTGTAAGTGTTGATGCCAATAAAAGTTCATAAGAGAAGGTTTGCGCAGCAAAGTTTGTTATGCTTTCGATTGATCTGATACTCTTTGTCAGGTGCAGGCAAAGAGAGCATGACAGAGCAGAGGCACATTAGCTAATCGGTCATGTTTTTTTTTTTTTCACAGCCTTTTAACACCAATTCAGTAATAAGGACTAACAGCAAGAGAAATAGAGAGATTCATATATAATATATTATTATATCAAAGGCAAAAAAGCAAATTGTGCAAAAGAGTGTTCTTTTTATTTGCAAACACGGAAAGGTTGTGAATAATGTACAAACTTTTAAAAACATCTTTTAAAACCATTGTTCATTTATTTGATTAAACCATTATTTAACCATTATTATAAACCACCATTTATGTAACAAAAACTATTTAAAGATTCTAAAATAAATGGGGCGACTTTTATCATACTAAGTTCTTCTTAAACACTAATAATGTATCATTTATACCACTTTAAATCTTAGAATCTTACCTAACAGCATACCTAACATACCTTAAGTACACTTAATACATGTATTGTTAGTGATCAAGTACAACTTAGTATAATAAAAATCCTTCCAAAATGTCACCATTTTAAGTATAACTTGAGTATTTTTCAAGTCAATTTAGTAACTGGCCCTGTTGATGGTTGGTCGTACTGACTGCAATGTTGAATAATCTTGCAACTAAAGTTAGCTAAAATCCATTCTTAATATGCAAGGCAAGTAACGTTAGGTAATGTTAGCTAACTTAGCTGCACATATCAAGTTGATGGTGAGCTAGCTGCTCGCTACAGATTCATCAAATGTCCAAATTACACACTCATTATTTAGTATTTGGTCGACAATCCTTTGAATGCAATAACCACCTGAAATCTGTGACCCATTGACCAGAAACACCTGTCAAGCCAATTGTCCCATTACTTACAACTTACTTACCCTGAAATAGGGGCTCTATGCGTAAAAAGTGTTGTGATTTCTGAATGACGAAACCAATATGTACACAAATACCATCAAATAAAGCCTGATCATATCTACTTTAACCTCACAGTAATCGTTTGATTTCAAATCAAAACCTTTGGAGTGTAGAGCCAAAAAAAGAGAAAATGCTTCACTGTCCCATTACTTACGCAGGGCACTGTAGAAAATCAGGCCTAACCCGGCTGAAGTTTAAAACACTATGATGAACAACAAGGCAGCAGTCCTGTACCAATAGATATTTGTATGTGTCCCACAAACGCACCAAGTATGCATGTGGAAACATTACAGTGAATAACCACGACAGGAATTGATTTTAAATGTGGCCACGTTAATTACAGTATAACCTCAACTCTTTCCAACCTGTGACTACCACAGTGTTAATCAATACGGCTGCACAAGTAGGCCTGCTGTGTATTAGCTCAAACCAACAAGGTTGTACACCACATAGCTAAAGTCAACTGTTTCATTGTGCTGTATTGAACTGTAAATGAGGAGGAAAAGGTCTTTCATAAGAGCTAAATGTCACATGGAGAAGGGGAGGAGGAGGAGTGCAGTGAGAGGAAGAAGACAGTTTGAACTAAACGCAACCCCTCGGTCCCACATCTGGCCCCATCAGTAGCTAAGGCCTTGGCTCTGTCTCCATTCCTGTGATCTCCTGTGATCTTCGAGCCCCATTGGGCGAATGCTACGGGCCTGATTAATGGTGCACTTGTAAGGATCAGACCATTCCTCTTCCAACATGGGGGACATCTGCAGCCCCCTGGACGACACTAAAACACACTCTGACACTGATCAGTGGGCCTTCTGGGAGTCTTGATGTGTGCAATATGTTTAATATCGCTCTGTGTGCTATGTAATTAATTGCAGAAATGGGGGAAATTCCTTAAGATATGATCTGGTCAAAATGGTAACTCACTTTGTTGAGAATGTTATTGTTGAAAGTTGAGAATGTAATAATCATGTTGTGATTCGAAACAATGTGCCCGTAGAAGCTGTTAGGTTTCTCTCTCTGAGCTGTTTTTGAACTTGCGGTGTGCCATCTGTGGCAGCCACACAGACATGACTGGCAAGGAGGACTGGACAGTCTATTGCTTTGATTCCCATATGCCTTTATTGTATTTTCATGGGAAAAGCACATGTGAGAGTCAATGGCTTATTTTATTTATATTGTTTTATTTAACCTTTATTTATACTGGGGAAACACACTGAGACCAAGGCTTCTTTTGCAGGTGCACCCTGTCCACAATATTTACACAATAACAAAAAAACATATTAAAAGAAATGCAACACAGTTCAATAGAGAAATCAATACGGCATATGAAACCACAATATTAGGAGAAACAATCACATCGTTCACCAAGGAGGTCCTCAATTAACACCCTAAATTGCCCAAGCGGCACCAGAACATCCAACTGAATTTATTTCGGTAGATTGTTCCAGCAGTTAGGTGCACCATAACTAAAAGCGGATTTACCTAATTCGGTGGAGACCCGGGGAACCTCAAGAGTTAACCAACTCTGAGAATTTTGGAATGTCACGCAGAAAAACATACACCCCCTCTATATACAAGGAAGAAACAGGCAAGAATGCAATATATGTGTGTGGTACAGGGGTGGCTATGCCTCGCATGTATTTCGACACAAGATGCACAGGCAGTCTTACATCTCAAAAAGAGCATGATTTGTTTGTCATCTCTAAAATATTATGCACCTGCAAGCAACATCAAGTTTAGTCTCTGGAAGACGTATTCTCTCGAAAGAACAATCTGACATCTTTTTCTTTTCTTTTTTTAAAGCAAGGCCTTTTCAGGATATAAGTCATACTCTGATTCAGATTTTGTTGCTTTCGAGTACAGAAAGATGAGTGTCCATGACTTGATGTCTGATTGGACGTATTCACGCTCCATCACACCAGAGGAGGGAGTGAACAAAAGATACAAATCAGAGCAGCTTTCTGGACAGCGCCAGGCAAAAACGCTTGCGTGATGAGGACAGGGGTATTGATTTAGCACATTTTTTCCATTGACATTTTTGTGGCAAGCTATTTGCACTTGAGTCTTTTTGAAGAGAAAGTTACAGTCAGTGCATGCCGAAGAGCACATGCTACTTTGTACAGCACTGCATAGTGTCAGGTGACTGAGAATCTCCAATGTCTTGGTTTGTCATTGAATTGCACAGCTTAAAGTCATTACGAGCTTTTCATGACTTGATAGTCGTAATGTATCTTACAGAACATTTTCAATTGCAGGGATAGAGCTCTTTCATTGGTAGAGATACAGTATGCTGGTGTGAGATAGTAAACCAATAGCATTGCTCAACTGTATATGACTGACACATGTTGGATAATCTAGGAGATGATCTAAACATGCTTGTGTCAGGGCTCAGTAGACAATGATGAAATCAATACCAAGACAGAAGGAGAACAGCATTTTTGGATTAACTGATGTCTTGGCACATAAAATATTGTATGAGTGGGTAATGGAGGTGATATGGAATCACCGACTCTTGGGTCTTCCATGTTGGAGTCCTGGGATCGAACCCTGCCAGTCACATGTGATGGAATAAGGTCTGAAGGCATTGTTGAAAACTGTGCACGGAACAGCAAATACTGCACATCAAAGTAAAAACAATAATTGGGGTTTCTTAAATATGTTCAATTACAACAGCAAATCAACATTTATTAAATGACAATATCAAACTGCTTTCAAATGCCTACTGGATCAGGTGCTGCAATCTCAAACTGTAATTTCCCTGTTGTTTTGTATTCGGTCCCAAATCAGCTGTCACCACTTAGATACGGAGGCACTGCCAAGACAGCTAGCACAGATTTCTGTCATTGGAATCTAACTGCTCATCTAAGTATTTCTGTGCTGCATTTGTGATCAGAGATTTATTCAAGGAAGTGATTGCATTCAAATTGCTTTTGGACGAGCCAACCGTCTGCTCTCATCTAGCGAGACAGGGAGAGTATCTCATAGGACAAAGACTAGCTGGCTCAGCTTTGACAATCACCTATCCTAACACTTATCACTTTGACCACGTGCTTTTACATATTTATGAAATGAACCAAAACACTTCTACACTACACTACACTGCAACAACAATGCAGATATTATCTCCATTTCCAGACCATTGAATGATAAAGGGAAATCCCCATGATTCATTATTTATGGCAAAGGGGGAGGAGTTTATTGAGGGGCAAAGGCTATTGGCTCTCATTATTAGAGCTGACAGGGAGGATGATATCCCGGACTAAAATGCATACATAGTGCCTTAAATCAGAACCTGTGAGTCATATAAACATATAAACATGCCTATATATTCCACAGTGAGACCCTTCTACCTTTGTTTATATCATCCTGGACCGTAACCCACCACCAGCCATGGAGTGCTCGAACCTTATATTACATTCTGTCGTTATTAAAAACTTTTTTTTTTTTTTTATCAAAAACTATAAATAGAGAAGAGGGGGCTGACTGTAGCAGTCAAAGTTATCGGATGTACAGTAAATCTCCTCTTAGTGAAGGACTTTTATGAAGCAAATTGATTGGCATGAAAAGAGTAGTGATGTATTAGTCATAAGCCAGTAAATGACAGTTAAGAGAGTATTTATCATGTGGTAACATTTTCTATGAGGCACACACAAATAATGCATTATAGGCATGAATGCCTTGTAATATCTTCATAATATTATCATAATGTTATGTCTGTGATAATGGCTGGGGATCATTATGAGATGATATTAGAGATTTTAATGCAGTCATACAGTACATGCTTATAACAACTTATAATAACAGAACACATAATGTGCTATGAATGCATTATAACTAAAGTAAAGTGTCACAACATTGTACTGCATTACACTACAAGTCCTAAAGAGGGGAAGCCACACATGAGAGGGAGGGCAGATGGGTGCTGTGGTCAGCAACACAACGGAGATTAACGTTTAGAACCAGGCGTGTTTGGAAATTGAATGTCCAAATGGCACAGATGGAACTATAAGGGCCCAGTCATCCGGATAATGATGGTATTGAGGAGATGAGGGTATTTCCTGCAGACACAGGGACAAATCAAGAAGTGATAGGTGGGGCGCTTAGTGGCGTAGCACACTAATGCGCTTACCACGTAATTGCAAGGTTCCTGGTTCGATTCCGACCCTCGACCTATCTTGCATGTCATCCCTCCTCTCTCTCCCATCCTTCCTGTCAACCTCTACTGTCTCTGTCCCAATAAAGCAGAAATGCCCTAAAAAAATATAAAAAAAAGATAGGTGAGTCTTGCAGACCGTTGAAACCAAGTGGGCCAGGCGTGTTCATTTCATGTCTCTGAGTACCTTATTATCCTACCCCCCCCCCCCCACACACACACTCCGCCCCCCATTGAAACCAATAAGATCATTCTCTAAGTCGTAATAAGGTAATTCTCAAGTCAGTTCAGTGTGTCAGTGTAGTGTAGGGATCTGATACATGCAGTATTGTGCGCTTCACTGATTTCACATTCATTTTCACTGAAAAAAAAACAGTTTTTTGGATGTTCCTTCATCAGTACATTTCCTTTTCCTGTTGTAAAGATGATGAGGACTGTAATGAAGTCACTTAATTCTCCTGCTGAGCCCCGGTTGTTCCCACTTATTGAGTGCTACTGCCTCTAATATGGGACACATAAAAAGGTACATCAAAAACCCAGGGCAAATTGGCCTCAGGAGGCAGATAAGATCTAATTTGTTGAGAGTGAAAGGGCCATGTCTCTGTCTTTTCTCCTCCCTTCTCTCTCTCTCTCTCTCTCTCTCTCTCTCTCTCTCTCTCTCTCTCTCTCTCTCTCTTTCTCTCTCTCGCTCCCTTCCTCTCTCTCTCTCTCTCTCTCTCTCTCTCTCTCTCTCTTCTCTCTCTCTCTCTCTCTCTCTCTCTCTCTCGCTCCCTTTCTCTCATTAAGTAGCTACAACTGAATGTTATGGACATGTGTATGAAACACTGCTTCTGTGTGATGATGACTGTACAAGGTTCACCCTCCTTCCCTCCCTCTCTCTCTCTCTCTCTCTCTCTCTCTCTCTCTCTCTTTACCTTTAAAGTGGGGACTCTACTTTGGTTTCCTGTAGGAATTACTCAATTGTATAGGTGCTGATGATGTGACACAAGATTAGTCCCCTATGTCTTTGTTCTCAAAGCTACCAGAAAAAGAATGTTTAAAAAAAAAGTGATAATTATCATGGGTTTTTTTCCGTTAGTAGAGGGGATTCGACTCATATGTTAGGTATCAGATTATTCTCCTCTAAAAATCGTTGTTTCTTTTTTTTTCTCGCCAACATTTAAAAAAATCTCCATGGGTTGCATTATTGACTGTCGTCAAAACCCTTTTTCATGGGTGTATACCACTTTTTCATAATGTGATGCCGAGGTTCAAATTTGCAGAGGATGTTTTTACCACCTCCTGTGGTGATTGACTGCAGTCTTACAACAATTATCTTCATTTTCAAGGATTTATGCCACTTGCAAAAGAGGGAGTATAGGTCCGGAAATATTTGGACAGTAACACAATTGTCATAATTTTGGCTC
Source organism: Argentina silus (assembly GCF_951799395.1). Classification (NCBI taxonomy): domain Eukaryota; kingdom Metazoa; phylum Chordata; class Actinopteri; order Argentiniformes; family Argentinidae; genus Argentina; species Argentina silus. The sequence goes on from NC_139659.1 coordinate 6,312,843, forward strand.
TGTACGTGGCACAATGGATTTGAAATGAAACAATCGAGATGCAATTGAAGTGCAGACTTTCAGCTTTAATTCAAGGGGTCGAACAAAAATATTGTATGAAACGTTTAGGAATTGCAACCATTTTTATACAAATGTAATTGGACAAATTAACATAATCCTAAATAAAATGTTCATTTTTAATACTTTGTCGACAATCCTTTGCAGGCAATGACTGCCTGAAGTCTGGAACCCATGGACATCACCAAATGCTGGGTTTTCTCCTTTGTGATGCTTTGCCAGGCCTTTACTACAGCTGTCTTCAGTTGTTTGTGGGTCTTTCTGCCTTTAGTTTTGTCTTCAGCAAGTGAAATGTATGCTTGATCAGGTTGAAATCAGGTGATTGACTTCCGCCATTGCAGAATATTCCACTTCTTTGCCTTAAAAAACTCCTGTGTTGCTTTCGCAGTATGTTTTGGGTCATTGTCCATCTGTTCTGTGAAGCGCCGTCCAATCAACTTTGCTGAATTTGGCTGAATCTGAGCAGACAGTATATCCCTAAACACTTCAGAATTCATCCGGCTGCTTCTGTCTTCTGTCACATCATCAATAAACACTAGTGACCCAGTGCCACTGGAAGCCATGCATGCCATCACATTGCCTCCACCGTGTTTTATAGATGATGTGGTATGCTTCGGACCATGAGCAATTCCAAGCCTTCTCCATACTTTTTTCTTCCCATCATGCGGGTACAGGTTGATCTTAGTTTCATCTGTCCAAAGAATGCTGTTCCAGAACTGGGCTGGCTTTTTTAGATGTTTTTTGGCAAAGTCTAATCTGGCCTTTCTATTCTTGAGGCTTATGAATGGTTTGCACCTTGTGGTGAACCCTCTGTATTTGCTCTCGTGAAGTCTCCTCTTTATGGTAGACTTGGATAATGACATGCCGACCTCCTGGAGAGTTTTCTTCACTTGGCTAGATGTTGTGAAGGGGTTTTTCTTTACCATGTGAAGGATCCTGCGATCGTCCACCACTGTTGTCTTCCGTGGACATTCAGGCCTTTTTGTGTTGCCGAGCTCACCAGAGCGGTCTTTTTCTCTCAGAATGTATCAAACTGTTGATTTGGCCACTCCTAATTTGGCCACTTGCTATGTTTTGGTAAACAGCTAAAATAACAAAAATTGTGTCAGTCCAAATATATATGGACCTAACTGTATGTCAAGGAAATTAAAGGTTTACAGGTTGATTTGGAGGTATAGCTTTGTTATTGTAAACAATCTATCAGAGGTAGTACTTACGATGACACAGTTCAAGGAGAAACTTGGAGCATGAACATTTTTGACTTTCGGTTGAGATGAATATGCTTCCATTCTTTGTCAATAGGGGGAAAATGTACCTTGTTGGACATTAAGTGGGAATAAATCATAGCCATCTGGCTGGATTGGGAGTTTGGAAAGAGCTAGAAGTCGTAGAAGCTAGAATATATCAGAGATAAAGCTAAAATGACATACTCTTAATACTCAAGCAGGCTTAGCATGCCCTTTAGGATTACCAGTTCTATAGGAGTTAAAAGTCTCCTCATAAGGCAGATTATGCTCTGTTAATAAGGGAAGCCCACATCAAACTATTGAAGTTCAGCAGCTGGGTCTAAGTGAGCGTTTTTCGTCTCCCATTGGGAGACCTGGTGTCTTGAAATAGGGAGACTATGTATAAAAAGTGAGGAGACAGTGTAAAGTCATGGTTGTTGCTTATTCTGTTCTTAATTGACATGCCAACAATTGTTCTCTTTTTCCCCCACTGACTTTGAATGGAAGAATAACAAACCTCTGGTCTCTGGATTCATCATTTTTAAATAGTCATTGACACTGACATTGACATTGACTTTTTACAATAGAGGATGGTGTATGTTTGATGTAGTGAAGGTTTGAGGAGTGTCAATTTCATAATTTCCTTTAGAGGTTGGAAATATACCTGGTAATCCTAAAGGGCATGAATGGAAGCATATTAACCTGCCTGTACATTCTCAACTCTAGATACTACAAGCCTCTTCTTAGAGTATGCTATCTTAGCTGTATTTCTGATATATTCTATTTTAAAAGCAGACATCTAGCTCTATCCAAACTCCCAATCCAGCAAGAGACCTATTATGCATGGTCTGTCAATGGGAGATGAAAAGCACTAATTTAAACCTGGCTACTAAACTCTAACCATTTGATGTGGGCTTTCTTATTGACAGAGCATAAGCAGCCATATGAGGAGACAGCATGGTTGTTACTTATTCTGTTCTTGATAGACATGCCAACAATTGTTCTCCTTTTCCCCCGACTGACTTTGAATGGAAGAATAGCAAACTGGATCAATATTTTATAACAATAGAGGATGGTGTATAGGTCAGTATAGTGAGTGTTTGAGTAGTGTCAATTTCAACATTTCCTTCCTTTCCTGAAAACTCCTATAAAACTGGCAATCCTAAAGGGCATGGATGGAGGCATACTAGACCTGCCTGTAAATTCTCAACCCTAAATATTACAAGTGCCTTCTTAGAGTATGCCTTCTTAGCTGTATCTCTGATATATTCTATTTTAAAAACAGACCTCTAGCTCTATTACAAACTCCCAACCCAGCCAGAGAGCTATTATGCATGGTCTCTCAATGAGAGACAAAAAAAAACCAATCATTCACTTGTATCTGTTTATTACAATGTAATGCCAAATGTAGTTTACCCATTGAGGGGATATTTTCTGAATTGTTACACGATTCCCTATGAAGTTCTATCTAGCTATCTCTCTCTCTCTCTCTCTGGAGCAGCTACAGCTGAATATTACTGTAGTGCTCTGTAGTCATTAGGAACTGGTACCAAGAACCGGGTCCAATTTGGAACCAGTTCTAAATAGGTCAGATCAGAGAGGCAATAAGTTCCGAGGCTATCGATTCCTGCTATGGATGCTGGAGCGTCTCATTCATTCAAATATCTGTTCCTACAGCTGCTGAAGCATTGCATACTCAAACAACAACCGTAGATAGTAATAAATACTACCATGTATGCAGCATGAACCTATATAAGTAGTTGTAGATGGATTTGAAGACTGATTATTGAACTGGTCTGAAAATATGGTTGGTGTGGGAAAAACAGCTGTTGGCAAAAGTTGTGACCGCTACATTCCATTTACATGTGTTTGTATCTAAATTACTATCTGTGTTTGTGAGCCAAAGGAACTGCTTTGATCACTTTATAACTGTCCTGGTTCATTATGTCACAGAAGAGTTGCACCCTGTTGGGATGTTTCATACATGTGTATACAGTCATATTTGATTTCATTTTAACGTGTGTTTTATGAGTAGTATTTTGATGTTATTTTCATTATTGCATGATGTTTCTTTCCAGTATTTTTAGTCTTTGATAACACTCCACAGGAATTGGCAAATGGCCAATACAATTGTAATTGGAATGGAAATGTGATCCCACCGCTATCTCCGGATCCAGCTGAAGACCTGTGGAGAGCACTGTTTATGAATTGAATACTATTGTTGTTTTACAATTTGCCAGAAGGTCTTCCCCATTTCATAAAAGGTCCTTTGATGTTTTCTGTAGAAACTCCATTTGGTCTGGGATGTTATAAAAGGTTTTCAGAACCTTTGTTCGAGGAGACTGTTTATTCGATGGTGTTAGCATGTATAGTTTTGCCAAGACAATCTTATTTTTAATTGATTAGTTTCTTAGAACTATCACCTACAACGGTATGTTTTACATGTAGTGTGTTACACTTTTGATTGTATGACTTGAATTAAGATGGACAGTTTACATTATTTCTTGTCTAATTAAATCTCCTCAATTGATGATAAGACACTCATTTGTGCGAAAATGCCTCAGATGAATCTGTGTGCTAGGATAATCTGCTGGAACTATGCATGCAGTATTAATGACCAGGTTTAGGTAAGAAATGGCTTTATGATCACTTAGTTGTGTTGCAACTCAAGGATCAACATACAATACGGTTTGGATCACCGGTTGACGGCTGTAGCCTTTCGATTTCTGCAATTAGAATCTTATTCCATAATGAGGACAGATATTTCCAAAGTACAGAAAATTACTCTTACTGAAAATAGTTATTTGAATAATTGATTCCCAACTAAAATTGATATTCAAAGAGTCCAGTGAGTTGCCCTCGTTGCTGGCCACAACGTTTATGGGTATTCCGACTATAAACCTCAGGCTCATTATATTCAGCTAATGTATGCAAGTAGGGAGCCAATCTATCGTCGTTTATTAATCAGAGTCAGATCAAACTTGTTCACTAACTATTCTACACTCCCTGGATGATCTAAGATACGGAAGCTCACTTCGCTGTCAAATAAAAAAAAGTATCTCCCGAATAATTATCTTCTTTGTCATCATCAATATGGCACGGAGATGGACTATCGCAAATGATGACGTGCAGTCTCTCTTTCACTGCTGTTTATTTCCATCCGTGACGTCAGTCATCATGGCTGAGAGAACCTAGGGCTCGAAAATGTGGATTCATTTCAGAAAGGTGGATAGCGACACAGCAAAATGCCACCTACGCAAAAGGGCCTTCTCGTGTAAGAGAGGCAAATATGAACAACATGTTGAAACATTTGACAATGAAGCATTGCAGTATATTATATATTGTATTGTTCGACTGCTTGCACGCACCCCCCGCTGCCAGTGTAGCTGGTACATTATCGTCAACCCCAGGGGCAATTTCCTGGGCACAGATTATAAACCGTGTAGAGATGCTTTTTTAGTGTAGAATTAGGCTTAATCTAGTTATCTAGCTAATTAGTCCGGTAAAACTCCCAAATAGATTTTGGTCGGAACACAGTGGCTTTATTGCCGTTATTCTCATATACTGTACATGACTCGAGGTCAACAACAAAAAAAATGAGAAAAAGCTCCTACTTCTGCTTCCAACCATATGCGTGGGAAATCACCCATTAACCCTTCCCAACATACCACAATCCATAATTTACTATGACTCAGAGAGAGAGTCTTCTGGCTTGAATGCAATTCTCCATGGTCTCAATTATTTGAGGACTTTCATTTTTGAAAGTCTTTGATATACAGTACTACACATTACATAATGGATTGCCAGTGTCCTGAAGCTGCTGTGTGAGGGTTTAACTCTTCTGTTAAAAAAATAAAGGATCAAGTCAGCCACCAGAAGTTTGTTCCCAAGGCTGGAATCAGTCAGATAGAGGGGCTTGTGCTCCCACTCCTTCAGAGAGACTTCCCCTCGTTTGGAGATCCAGGGTGGTGTTTTCATCTGCTGCAACAACAAACGGCTCTCTTTAAAGTAACCGATTAAAAAGGAGGAACTGTGTATGGCAGGACCTGTGAGGAAAGGCCTTGCCACAAACAAAGTTAATTAGGAGTTGATGTTGAAGTGACACATCTGAGGAGTGATCTCAGTAGTGATCTCACAATGGGGATTTCCAATGGGTCTAGGTTGCAGGAGGAGGAGGAGGAGGAGGAGGAGGAGAAGGTCCACTCTACTGGTTGGGAACCAGACTTGTATTAAGATAGTAAGGCTCAAGCAAATGGTCAAAGTATTTGAAAGTATATTTCAAATACTTTTCCAACCAGGTCTGTTTGGGGACTGAAGGTGATGAAAACTCAATGGCCGCTTTGTGATCCTGCCTGTAACTGCTCATAACCAGTGAAGCATTTCCAAGCATGTATCCATAAATCCCTGTTTTTATGTTTCATTTCCGTAGAAAAATATTCACATGCTCTGAAGAAGATTGATAATTACCCCTCCACATACAGTATTTTGTTTTTATTCTGTTCATAAACAGATATGGAAATACTTGTGGTGTACTACCAGCATCAGGGTGCATTGTAGACGCAGCGGGAGCAAATCTTAAAGAAACAAGAAAACAAACATGGGAGATAGAGGATTGTAATTACAACCCTGCAGTCTGGCTTCTGTGTGGGAGCCTGAATTTCGGTTAGGAGGATCGCTGCTGTGGCACCCTTGTTGATTACATTGAAACGAAACGGAGGGTGTAATCAGACACATTTGAAGTCTATACACAAATAATATTATAGATTAAAATAGTGATTGAATAACTGATGGCTAATACTGTAGATGTATAGAAACATCAATAGGCAAAGGATTGAACAAAGTACACTCTGGTAGCAGACAGATAGGTGATGTGGCACAATCAATGACAGAATTTCAGACAGCCCTCCCTACTCGCTTTGATACATGTTTCCATTCAAGTAGTTCAGCTGGACTGCAGATCAAATCTGATGGATGAAACAGTAGGTAACCAACACTAGTCTCCAATAGACAACTTCCCAGACAAGACCAGATTAAAAGGGATAGTGTACCCAAATTACAAATTTGGTTAGATGGTTCCTTACCTTGAAAGTAGTCTATGGGCTGAGTGGCTATAACCCCACAGTTCAGATGTGTTTGAATAGTTATCCAAACGTCCACTAACTTCAGCCACTGCTAACCAAAAAACAATGGATGTGATGTGGCAAGTAGAATATGTAAAAAATTGCATGACCAAATCAACTCAAACTGGGTTAGCAGTGACTGAAGTTAACATCCATTTCAGTGGCTATTCAAACTAAATAAGAATCGTGGATAACAATTTCTCCTATCCCATAGACTACTTTCAAATTAAGGAATCATCTAACTGATTTTGTAATTTGGGTGAACTATCCAGAGAATCCCCATTGAAAGTGAAACAGGACTTGGCTTGATCTGTACCTGGGAAACGACCACCTTGTCTAATTTGAGTTTGTATTTCCTTGACCAAAGTGTAGGCCTACATTCATTAATGGCTCATGGCCTCAATAATCAACGGTATTGTATTTCAATATACAACAGCTACATCAAATATTTGAGGGGTTATTTGCTATAAATGTCAAATAATGTCTTAAGACCAGATCAACGAATTTAACTTTGAATACTTGATGATAAAGTAGTAATGATCCTACCAGTATACACAACTGTCTAATAGCCTTCTCTCAAGCTTCCACATTCTGCTCTACTATTTCAAAACTATTACAACTCCAATGGACCAAAGAAAAAATCTAATTATCGAGCTGTGCGGTTGCTTCATTAACTCTCATATTCAAAACATATGAAACGTCTGATTCATCAAATAGAATTGAATTCAATGTCTCACAACGAACCTCACATTGCTACTGAGAGCTCAAATAACTGAAAGACTACTGTGTTGAGAAATGTCTACTTTGATCCCTAAAGTGTAAACATGTTTTGAATTGTTGTTCGGCAGACTCATGAAATGCAGACAGACTGAAATGCAGACAGAGCAATGTTTTGAATGCTATTCTAAGGGAATGGAAATCCCCCTTTTCTTGACCACACAGGGGGCATTCTACAGGGGGCATCCAGCATTCTGACTAGCTCAGATGGATTTGGGGGGGGATCAGGGCTGGTATGGCATGGAATTAGGCCCTGGAGGGGCTACGATGGTGGGACTGAAGATGGGGGGTATAATTTGAAGTCAGACCCCACTGGGCTAAGGAGGGACTAAGCCAAGGTATGTAGAGTGTTGGTTCTGGTCTCACTGGGGCTTGATGGAGAAGCTAGCATAGTGGGACTTGGAGACAAGGAGAGGCTAATATGACGGGTCTGAACTGAGGGATAGTCTTGACTGAACCAGGCTGGGGCTAGCCAAGTCATTTTAGAGAGAGAGAGGGAAAGATAAAGCAGGGAGGAAGAGAGAGAGAGAGATCTCAGATCTTTGGGAGAGAGGGAGAGAGAGAGAGAGAGAGAGAGAGAGAGAGAAAGCTGAGAAAGAGAGAGAAAGAGAGACATCATACAATCCTCATGTTGGAATTCATTCCATTCATCCATAAAACATAGGATTGGAGCTCTTCCAGCACCAACAGTGCAGAGAGGCGAACATACAGGGCAGCACCTTACTAGTCTAGCTTCTGAGACACAGAGGGCCTGAAACTGTTTGATCTAAAACCAGTCTGATAGGTTGAGAGGCTTAGGGGAGGGGTTGTGTTGAGGGGAGGTTTAGAAGACCGAGGATAGGGGGTGCAGAGGAAATCCCAATGCTGTCTGCCCGGTAATATACCTCTCAAACCCACTGGCAGGTGGTGACACCGCATCCATCAGGGCCTCAGAAACCTGCGGCTCTTACTCAGTGGGGGGGGGAGGAAGCAACACATGCAGGGAGGGACAACCACTCTGTCCAATGTGTGTGTGTGTGTGTGTGTGTGTGTGTGTGTGTGTGTGTGTGTGTGTGTGTGTGTGTGTGTTCTGCGTGCTGCGTGCTGAGTGCGTGTGTGCTTGCATGCTGCGCGCCTGCTTGTGTGTGCTTGCATTCTGGCGTACATGTGTGTGATGGGAGTTAGGGTAGGTGTAGTGGGAATTACAGGCCTCTCCCAGAACGAAGCAGCGACGGTGTAATTTATACCCCCTCTCTGTCATCTCTCACACAGGAGAAATATGGCGGGGATGTGCAGCACTGCATCGGGTATAGCACATCAATGGCATGCAGAGATGTTTGGACAAGGTGAATGCATTAGCTAGGAGACTATGCAATCTCTAAGGATAACACATATGGATAAGAGGCTTACAGGGAAACAGTCCTAGAGGGGGAAAAACACACAAAATGTTGTTGCTGAATAACGATAAACGTGGCAATAAGTTGACATTCAAAATAAATAATGTTGCATTATCCACTTTCATAACTGCTTGATGGACTGTACAGTATCAACCCAACAGGGAAAAACTACACTGTATGAACTACCTTTATCAACATTATCACATTGTGTCACACATGAACCTAGAAACCTACAAATAGAAACCTTTAACCACCAATCAAAGACAGGTTTTCAAGGCTTGGTTTATTTCAGTTGGATTGCAAGTATGTTGACTATAAAATTAAATATCAACCCAAATAGAATGTTGATTTCATTTTTTATATCAGGTCTAAAACAAAGACTGAAATAAACATCTGTCGAAAACAAAGACTGTGGTTCTACATGTTACACTTTGACATGGATAGGACTGAAGTAATAAAACAATTCAGTCAGAAATGAAGACATCACATATTCTATATATGATGTGTTATGCTCTTCTATTTGGTGGTAGGGAGCTGAGAAAATATCATGGCCAATTATATTGTTATTATTACAATGATTTGTTGTATTATTACAGTGATTATTAGTGGGGGTTTTTCTCAAATGTCCAGTGATATTTCAGTCATATCCATTGATATTACAATGGCCATTGATATTTCTATGATATCCCATGATATCTCTACAGTATGAGTTGCGTATGTCCAGTGAATTTTGTGAATATCATGACCTGTACGTCCTCTTCATGCTCAACAAACTGTTATTCATGGCGATAGAACCGTATCTATCTCTATTGTGTGATTCTTCCTCTGTGTATTTTGATTTAAAATATAATCTTTCACAGCTGCTCTGATTGCATCCCGAGCCAAAGGGTAATTCCATTGCTGTGTGCCAACACTACCACACCAAACCAAACCCGTTTGATTGATTACACTGCACAGCTCTGGTACAATTATAAGACTGCTGAGTGATATCCTAGTTTCAGTTTGACAAAACCTGTGTATATTAACTATGAAATGACATAAACACGTGGGGATTAGTGGATAATTTGTTAATGGTGCACAAATTATACCATCTATGTGGTTTGAGAAGTACTATAAAAGTTATTTAGTTAAGGCCTGTGGAGGGGGAGCCCACATGTGTTTCCACTTGCGACACTCCCACTGCCTCTCATTCTAGTTTCTGACATGAAGCAGAGATCTCTGGTCTTCAGGTCTCTGGCCCATATTATTAATAACGGTGGGATTCGATTTTGTCTGTCTGTCTGTCTGTCTGTCTCTCTCTCTCTTTCTCTCTCTCTCTCTCTCTCTCTCTCTCTCTCTTTCTCTCTGTCTCTCTCTCTCTCTGTCTCTCTCTCTCTCTGTCTCTCTCTCTCTGTCTCTCTCTCTCTCTCTCTCTGGCTACCCCTTCAACTCCCTTCATTGGTGTCAGCGGTGTAGTGGTGCAGTTGGATGAGTGCCCAGGTGAGATGTACTGTTGAGTGGTGTAGAGGATTCTGAAGCATGGAGTAGATTGCGATCACATCTTTGGGACATCTTGGTCGTAATAGCTTATTTAATGGACAAGCTCACAGATTTGAGTCTCACTGACTGTGGGATACAACTGTTTCACTTCCATATAATTTCAATGAACTGAATACATGTATAGTACAAAGATGGCAAAGTTGGATGTTCAGAATAAGCAATACAGTTGAGAAACTGAATATTTTATAGATCGAATTGTTTCCTAAGACAAACTCCCCAAGATGTCTTCATCTTGTGTGCTTCATGTTAAATTGGAGCCAATTACACTGTAGCATGGAAGCGGTAATGGTGCCAGCAGTCTCTCCTCTTTTCTCTTAAGCCCCGGTGGCGATGACAATCCGTATTTCGGGTGAGCGGTCCAGCTCTTTTTCTCTCTCTCTTTGTTTCTCTCTGATCTCTCATTTAGGGACAGTTAATACAAGGTGTCACAGGGAAGACAGAGAGAGGGGGTAATTATCTGTGAAGCGAAAAACCCGTTAGCTTGGGAAAAGGCTGCTTCGGAGTCTTCAGAGTTGTCCGACTGACTGAAAACCCCATCTTCTACCTAATGAATTGTTCAGTATGTTCACTGTCACCCAGAGTCTGGCTTGATGGACGCCATCATTCATACATGATAATGTATCCAAGGAGAATGGAATACATGAATGATGATGAGGTGGAGAGGGCAGGAAACTGTTTGATAAGATCGTTTACACAATGGTGGCTGCATGTCATCAGTCTCAGTGTGGTATTATAACACATGATAAACTGATGCCACACCCAATGTCATCTTGGATTACTAGGCTACTCTCCTCTCAGGGTCGACAAGGTGCTGATATATGTCTGCAATTCATTAGATTTCCTTATGACATTATCAATAAATTATTTAACCTTTATTTATCCAAGGAGACACACTAAGACTGAGGTCTCTTTTGCAGGTGCACCCTGTTGTTTATTATTTGTTTGTTTTTTAATTGCATTTTCGCTTTCTCAATGCACTATACATCACATAAAAACCAAACACATTAACAACATGCATAACATAAATAAAAGTCACACAATAACCTTGACATGGGGAATGGACAAAGACAGTGGGGAGGGGGAGTTGCTAAGGGCAACCGTATACTTGTTACCCCTCTCCCTGACCGGCCCTCTGGCACCACCTTGAGGCCCAGGCAATCATCGTTGGAGCGTCACCGTCCCAGTCGACAGCGCACCTGTTCCTTGTCTCCACTTAGCACACCTGCGAACCATCAGCAATCACCTCCCTATAAGAACCCTGCCTGAACTCCCTTCCGGTGCCAGATCGTACTGTGACTTACGGTAAACCTTTCCCACGAGACCCGCAGACGCTTCTAGCCCTCCCGAGTTTTCCTAGCTGTTCTTTGTGTTTTGTCTTTTCCCTTGTGACTCACCTTGTTCTCCTGTGCCCCTCCAGAATCCTCGTCAACCCTTCCACGGACCTACCCCTCTCTATTACTGGATTCCCCCGTTAACGAACCCTGGACCGGACCCCAACGACTACCCCTACAGATTATCCCACGGCTCGCTCCCCCTCCCCCGAACACTGGACCTCCCTCTAGCGACCCCCGCACCGGACCCCGACTACCCCTCTCCTTATTATTATTATTATTATTATTTACTATTAAATACGCCTTCTGGCTAAACCCTACCCTCTCTGTGTGCCGTCATTTGGTTCCTCAGACGTTCCATTGTAACAGAACGATCTGGCCAAATGTCAGAACCAGACGGCTTCAGGGACCCGGGTCGGAGGGAGACTGGGGCCAGTGTCACCGACCGGAGACCATCATCCAACAACATGGCGCCCTCCTGAACCGGGTCACGGATCAGATCGACGTCGCTTTCCGGCTCATGCACGAGTGCCTCACCTACCTCGAGCTCAACGCTTCGAGCCAGCCCCAACTCTCAGGAGGGCTCAGACGCAGCGGCCCGCCTCCACGTCATCCGTCAGGGAGACCATTCGGTGGCGGATTACATGGTGGAGTTCCGTACCCTCGCTGCGGAGAGCGGCTGGGGAAATAAGGCGCTCCACAGCACATTCAAGCGGGGTCTAAGCGATGACATCAAGGACTGGCTTCTGAAGAACCTCCCCTCGTCCTATCAGGAGCTGGTCACCCTCGCCCTGGAGGTGGATGACTGCCGGTGTGAGGCGTTATGAACGCGGTCAGGACTCTAACCCGTCTCCAGGTTGGACGACCCCCCTCAGCCGCTCCAGGACCAGCGTTGCCTCTACTGCGGGCAGACCGGTCATTACATCCGGGCCTGCCCGACTCGTCCTCGAACCCCCTGCGGCAAAAGACATGGCTTACCAGAGGGAGGGGTCCTGGTAAGCCATACCACCCTTGCCCACCCGGGCACCCCTCAAACCTGGCTCATTCCCACAACTCTCTCCTGGAACCAGGAGTCCTATAGCCTGGGCGCCCTCCTGGATTCCAGGGCCAACGACAGCCTTATTGATGCCACCCTGGCTAAGGAGGCTGGGATTCCCCTGCGCCCGTTGGATACTCCTATCCACGCCCAGGTTCTGGGCAGGCAGGCGTTTCCACAGAAGTGGTGATCGATAAGTACAAACATTTACAGTACAAAGTTCAGATGATTCACCACTGATGTGTACAAATTGGTATCTGCTCATGAGATATGATTCAAACCAAGACAGAGCTGACCCAAGGATTCCCTAAAGTTCTCCAGTCTCTGTAATAGCATTTGGTGATCAACTGTGTCAAGGAGCACAAGGATTGAGACAGAGTTCGTGTCAGAGCCCAGTAGTAGGTCATTAAATACTTTCATTAATGCAGTCTCTGTGATTTATTTCTAAAACCCGATTGGAGGCTCTCATGGATATTATTATTAGAAATCAGTGAGTTGTTGAGCAACTGTTTCTCCAATATTTGACAAAAATGGTAGGTTGAAAATAGGCCTGTCATTTTTTTTTTTTTTTTAATTTTAATATCTGGGTCAAGATTGTTTTTCAGCATAGGCTTAATTACAGCCACTTTTAGTGGGTTGGAAACATAGCCAGTGGTGAATGATCAATTGTTGATGATAGCATCGAGTCGGCAAGGACTGGAAGAAGCTCCTTGAAAAGTGTTGTAGGCACAGGGTCTAGGATGTAGGTATGCAGGACAGTTTGGTACACAATATTGTGTAAAGAGATATAGGTAATATATTCAAGAGTCACAGATTATCTTTGAGCCTCATAGTCCTGTGCTATTTTTGTGCTGGGGGAATTGAGTTTAGTGGAGGATACAGTGATTTGGTCTCTAATGATGTCAATTTTGTCAATAAAGAAATTCATGAAATCAGCACAGCTAAAATGAGATCACTAGATCACTATCATCACTAGGTTGCCATAAAAGCAATGATGTGAGGTAAAATAGGAGTTTTAAAATAACTGTTTTATATAATAATACAATCCAATGTATGTCCTTCTCAAAGTCAAATAATAATGATAAAATGTCTGAAAGCATTATTGATAATCCATTTGAAGGTTATCAGAAGACATTACCAATGATAAAACTACAGGTAAGGATTATTTAAAGACATAACCAATGATCAAACTGACTATTAACAACTTTAAGACACCTGTAGTGCAACGTACTATGGGCAGTTTCCCAGACAGATATTAAGACAAATCCTAGACTATATCCCAATGGAGACTGTCCATTGAAGATGCTTTTTAGTCTATGATTATAGACTCATTATTTTGGGTCCGGGGAACCAGTCCCCTGTGGGATGTACAATATATGAATATAGTATCTTCCTCAGAATCTTACTTTAAATCCCCTCCTTGTTCATTTGTACCAGCAGTACCATGAATATCTCTGAATGGGAAAAAAACAACAGTTATTCCAGTGGAACAGGTCCACATTCTCCCATAACAGTCAAACAAATTAGCTTCTCATACCCTTAAACTTCTCACTGAACAGTTATTCTGCCATATAAATACATATTTTTTAAAAGGGGATTTTTTTTCACTGAGGCATAATCTTTAAACTCCGGTTTATAATTATCAATATATTTTCCAGCGAGTGTTAAAATGGTGGGTAAAGCGCTGTTTGCTCTCTGTGAAATTGAACATGAATCACTGTTCTGCCAAGCTCCTATTTTAATGGTACTGTAGGGAGCAGGATAATCAGCAATGGACACACTCTCCCCGGCACCAAGTGACGTTTGCCACATTCTATAGGTGTTGCCTCTAATTAAAATGGTAAAAAGAAGTGTCTGGATCTAATTCTTCCCGTTCCACCTCCAAGACTGAGGAGGATCCTGTATGGTTCAATGATGTAATGGAGCCAGATGAAGCTGAGTTGTAACCTGTGAGGTTCAAACTACGGTCAACCGCATGCCGCAGGACTGTGTAAGCCTGCTGAGCTAAAGCCTAGGTGTCAGACAGAACTGGACAGAGCCGAATGTGGTTGGTTTTGGAACCCTGGTGGTTTGTGTGCCACAAGACCTCTGTTAGGCCGCTGAGGGCAGTAGCTCGAGGAGCTAACGCGTTACTACGAGTCTCAGACATGTTTTCTCACACTGGAATGATTCTCAGAAAAACCTCTGCTACTAGGGGTGTGCCGTCATAATCGTGTTCGGAATCATATCTGTTCTATCACACTTTTAGCATACTTGTGTTTCAGATTTACTCGTGATAAAAAAAAACGGAAATGCACTTTAAATGCCAAAAAATGGCAGTAAGCCCTAATATCTGAGGTGTGTTATCAGTTAGAGTGCATCAGATGTTCCATCCACTTCAATCCTGACAGCTGACCATGCACATTATTATTTCTAAGGGCCTAATGAATTATCAACAAAAGCATAGGCTAATAATAATTGTGTATGGCGGGCCGCGGCGACTGCCCTGGGTATATTTCACCCGCCCCATGTATGTTTCACTCTCAAAATAAGCAAAACCTTTATCTCTAGACAAATAATTGTAAGTGGGCTTAGCGGAATGAAAGACAAACTCCACATTTTAAAGGATCAGACACGGCACTCTGCAGATTCGCTGATATATTGATCACATAATCGGTTGTTATTTCTTACAGCAGGTGATTCTGTGCAGCACCTTGCTCAAACTGATCCTCTCAAATGCAGAAGGACAGACCACTGGCTGTCTCGCTCCTCAAAACCAAAACCAAATAATCGTTGATAAATGTAAATATGCAGGTAACAGGTCTTAACGTAACTTAATTCATTCCACTGCGGGCTTACCCCATGCTTGCTATAGAATCATATTTTATCTTCTCATCACCCATACATGTTTGTTCAGTGACAGATCATTTGAACAAAGAAACAAACTATTTACGGATATTACAGATAATGTCATAAAATTACCAGACCACAGGCGTATGCAGCAAATTCCTTTTATCCATAATGATACTTGGTGTTTTACGACTAATTGGTACAGCCCTATCTGCTACCTCCACTTCAGCCTGTGAGGACCTCTATGTGTGGATGGCTGGAGGGCAGAACACGCAGGAGAGACTAAGTGGAGGTTAGCTGTCCAACCCTACGTCTCTGGACAGCCACAATGATTTTATTCTGGATATTTCCAGACCCAGAGCAGATATGTTTTGTTCTTTTCTTATAACAGTAATTCCCTTTATTGTCAAAGAGTCTACAAATGTGATGAGGATTTGTCTGTTTTTCCTCTGGAAAAGACTGGATTATGTGTTCTCGCAGAGTCAAAGAGGAGACGGGGAACGTCTTGAATACTGAACACACTACAGAGACAACAGTACGAACGGCAGTCGACAAGCCCTCACTGAAATTATTCCCTATTTTGTTTCTGCAGTCACAGTTCCTGGTAGTTACAGCCCTTCTAAATAAAAGCCATGTAACATGAAGGTCTTGCTCTATGCTTTTTTACTACTCCATCCTCATAAAAAACTGATTCAACTCATGCTTGAATCTCTCATACAAAAAAAGAGAGAACACACACACACACACACACACACACACACACACACATACACACGCGCACACACACACACACACGCGCACGCACGCACGCACACACACACACACACACACACACACACACACACACACACACACACACACACACACACACACACACACACACACACACACACACACAGACAGACAGACAAGGCAGTTAACTGTTTCTCTCAGGGTCTACTGAATCAATAATATGTGCATGATGTGTCACAAGAGATTGTCCTTTTGATGGTAGGTATATAGAGACGGAGTGTTTGGTCATCTTGTCTTTATTTAGTAAAGACAGACGAGTGCGTTACAGAATGAAAGCTTGCTCTGGCCCCCAGGGTGGGGCTTAGTGAGGCTGAGGAAAATCAGGCATGTCCATGTTCAATGTCAAGTCTCCATAGGGCTGAGGTCAGACCTTATTGCTGGGGATCATCAATAGGGAGTTTCGAGTGTGTAAAACACTTCAGCGTGCACATGGGACAAACGTACACATGCACGCACGCACGCACACACACACACACAGACTACATCCTCCTGACCCTCCCATGAATAAATCCTAAGGTGGGAGTAAACACACCAAAAGCTGAAGAGCTGAAAATGTAATTTCCTCCTCCTTTCTCCCTGGTGATGGGGTCCCCACAGAGGTGCTATGGTTGTAAACATTGGAATATTAGTGAAGGGATGAAGACCTCAGTACATCTCATCTACTTTACCTCACGAAAGACAAGTTGTCTGAAATGCAACTCTATCTGTCTGTCTGCCTGTCTCTCTCTCTCTCTCTCTCTCTTTCTCTCTCTCCACCTCTCTGATGTCAAGGTTAGGGTTAGGTGTTAGGGAGCTAATTTTAGCAGAGAAAATGTACTTTAGCAGCTTGGTCCAATAGTGACAACCCAACATGTGGGCTTAAGCCACAGCCATTCTCTAAACAATGCGGCAAAACAAGTAATTATACAAGTAATTATACTCAAAACAAGTAATTATACTTGCAAATAAAATGCATTGTGAAGTTAAATCTGGCAGTCTGTTAAAGTCTGAGCCTGAGGCCAGTTCTAAAAGAGAATCAGTCATTATCTAAAAGCCAAAGAGAGCCAGGTCTATAAAAAAAAAACTGTCTTATCCCCTGCCCAATGTTTGTCAATAACTGGCACCTCTTCTGACCAACTTTGTTGAAGGCAGTTGAGCTTATTTTACAGCTCACATCTCAGCCACGTTAATGATGATCATTAGCGTTCCAGCCATCGTTTAAATTGAGAACAAGTGTTTAGCATCTTAGCTTGTCAGAATCTGTTTCAAAACTATTTCTGTATTTTTCTCAATCGTGCACACACTGCTAGCCACCCAGTGCTAAAACCTCAAGCTCTTAGTGAATAGACTTTTGCATAGTGTTTACAAAAGGAATTTCCCAAGAGTCCCTGATTAGCAATATTAGAATCAAAGCTACAGCATGATTCCCAAAGCAAATGAGCTGATTGAGCAACTCACAAGGAAACTCAGGCTCGGTTTCTCATTAAGCTGGCTGCCGGAGAAAATTGCCAAGATATAACAAGGTGTTCTATTAAAATCCCCATGAATCAATATTTAAACAAAAGTCTAAATATTTCATGTCCTTCCCATATTACTGTAGATAAGTTCAACTTGCGAAGGTGAAGGTACAGTAAAACAGCTATAATTGCTGTGTTTCAACCTTGGGACAACATGGATTTACCAGAGATCACCTATAGCAACGAGTTAAAACTGAGAAGTGTGTGTTGGCCGAAGTACAACATTTGATTTTGTGATTTACCTGTGAGAATTCTTGCTACTGTGTCAGTGCGCGTAATGAGTTTGGTCATGCGCAAAATCCGGCCCAGTGCTTATTTTTCCACAGACAAAATTTACTTTTTCTTAGTTGCATTTTTATAAAACGAGGAGGAGGAATTTCAAGGCGAAATCAGTCAGTGCACTCTTTAAAATCTACTATTAAGCTTTACTGTAGGTGATAAAAAACAGTGTTCTATAAGTGTACAATGCCAAACCCACTAACTCCAGCTTTCTTGAAAAAACAAATAAAAAACAAGAACAACAAATAAGTCATACCACAACAACCACTGCTGATGTCACTGTCTGAGAGCAAGCCAAAAAAAAAAGAGAGGAGGAACTGCCACACCGATGGACAACAGACAGCTCATATTCGTCCCTTCTGCATTAAACATTGTGAGCTGAGGTCTTTTTTGATATATAATCTGAGGGTAATTACCGCCATGCTGACTCACCCACTTGAAAGTGTTCTGTTTTTCCATCTGAGCATCCCACAATGCCCTCTGAGAGACATGGCAGTGGTCTGTTGTGTCTGCGCCATGCACGCAGGCATGCCCCCGGCAGCACTAAACACATTTCTTCACCTTGTTTATTGGCAGTGGATACTTTGCTTTTTGCAAACTTTTTTTTATAATTTTTTTTTTTTTGGGGGGGGGGTATTTTTTTGAACATCAAATGACACCATTATCCAACACAGTCACTGGAGGAGACAGGAAATTATAGAGCTCCTTTATAGTCAATGTTGTATTGTTGTTTATGGATGAAAAATACACAAGCTGCAAAGATTAAATGTAGACACAGCAGTAAACCTCAGATTCAATTCAGTGAGCATCAATCAGCTAGAATGTAACTACAAATGTGACATTCAGTATAGTTGGATTATTTGAATATCTGTTTTATGAATGTTTTAATAAGTCTGTCTTCAGTTACGTGGCGGTGTTATGTCTAAGTTTATGTTCCCTTCACTCCCAACCATCTCTGACATCACCGTGACCTTCAACCTTACTATCAAACCCCTGCACCCCCACATCTGTAAGCCCTTTGAGTTATATAACGGTCTCGGACCCGACCCTCAGGCCATAGACTCTCTAGACTCTACAACACGTTTTCCAGACCAACTGCAGATGAGAAGGACAATGCAAGTTGATATGCACTGTAAGAAGATAGGGGAAAGTATCGTGCCTGTCACTGTTTCTGAATGAGAAGAGGGTAAAGTATATCCCTCTTCAAAAGCATACCCAGTATTTACATTTCCCCCTCACCGACAAATGGAAGCATGATGAAGTAATAATGCTAAGGAAATCCAATACTCAATGAGACGTGTCTAAGGATTTAATGGTCTGGCTTTCGCTGGATGCATTTTTTGGGGGGGATCTGGCATATGTATGAGTTATGAATTTTAATTTATGATGTGCTTACATGCAAGTACAGCTGCCAAAATGGAGCATTCTAGTACATGCCATTAGTGATCAAATAAAGTGACATATAGAAACGCAAAGCACTTTTATTATGAGAAATGGCTGCAATTTCCTCTTACAAAGTACAAGCTTGGAAAATTAGATGGAAAGATATGCAAAAATAAAACTCTCACATCACTTCATTTTAAATGCAGACAGTCGGTCATGTCAGAATTAGCTGAGTTTTCCTCAACCTGACACTCAGTATTTCCATCATCAGTTAGCTACATCAGAACCCCCCCCCCTCTTACCCTCTGTGGTTCTTTTCAATAAAAATCGAGATATGAAATTCAATAAATCTTCACTTGTGGCACTGGGCATGCGGAGCCCATTTCAGTGATGTAGGATAGATTGCTTGTCCAGTATTGTATGTGATTAATGCGGTGTGGCCATAAGGTCAGACCCCAGCCATCATTTATACAACAGCATTGCGTCATTGTCAACAGCCGGAGAATCAATCAGGATTCAAACTTCCTATCCTATGACTGTTACAGCGAGGTGCGGAGGTGACAGAGACTGGAACTTAATTGCCAAACCTCCGATAAGATTGAAGAGGGTTCAAAGAACACATCCTAAGCATCTGAAATAAGGTATGAGTTAAATTATTCAGAATGAGTTTGAGATTGTGATATGAAATTAAATAAAATCTACTTTATTGATATACTGAAGCTCATTTCATTCACAGATGAAATATGTGTGTGTTGTATGTCCAACATATTCAGTCAGAGTTATGGTTATGATTATGATTTTATTGTCATATTGTAATGATATTGTTAGTATCATCTGTTGCGGGGTGGAAAGAAAGCAGGGCTATATAGAACTGAAGACACTGAGAGTTGCACTGAAATCAATGGGACAACAAATCTGTTGTGGTTTGGACAGCCGCAATGACGCGTCAGCCAACGACCTATGCCCTTTGTGAATCAAATGAATCAACATAGGAGAAGGCTAATAACAATACAGAGTTGCCCTGTCCGTCCAAGGTGAGTTCTTTTCCACTCTGTGTGGAGTGGCCTTGACCCTCCTATCGATCCAAATGGAGATCATCCTATGAGTTACCAACAACAGAAGAATAGCCGATAGGAACTTCTACAGAACTTGGATTTAAGATCTAGCTCGGGCACATACTGCATTGTAGTCTATAAATCAAACTTGCCTGCTATGTTACTGAATAGAGATGTGTGGTCTCAACAACACAGTGAGAAAAATGAAACATTGGCTGACACTTGGCTGAAAAGCATCCATCATCATCTACAGTGACTGATTGAGGAGCAGGCCTGTACCCTGTGTACTGTATGGTGACCTTCAGCACCTCTGGCTTCCCAAGCTCTGCCTTCCCACACTGTCCCGCTGGTGATGAATGAAGGCCTTTCTTAGATCAGCTCCATATCTGATGTGATGTTCTCCTGCCCTCTGTCCCACACTGAGCCCTGTCCCTTTCCCACTGAGCCCTGTCCACACTAAGCCCTGTCCTTTTCTCCCCACCCTCCCTCTCTTAAAGGGATAGCTAACTTTAGCCACTACTGCCAAACAAACAATAAGAGTGATAGGGGTTCAAAAAATAATTCAAATGAATTCTTTGATCTCCCTTTTCCTTCTCCATGTCTCTGTCTATCTCCCTTG
This sequence comes from Argentina silus, assembly GCF_951799395.1. Classification (NCBI taxonomy): domain Eukaryota; kingdom Metazoa; phylum Chordata; class Actinopteri; order Argentiniformes; family Argentinidae; genus Argentina; species Argentina silus. The sequence goes on from NC_139659.1 coordinate 6,333,758, forward strand.
TCCCTCTCCCCTCTCTCTATGTTCTTCTTCCCTACCTCTCCCCTGTCTCTCCCCTCTCTCTATGTTCTTCTTCCCTACCTCTCCCCTGTCTCTCCCCTCTCTCTATGTTCATCTTCCCTACCTCTCCCCTGTCTCTCCCCTCTCTCTATGTTCATCTTCCCTACCTCTCCCCTACCTCTCCCCTACCTCTCCCCTGTCTCTCCCCTCTCTCTATGTTCTTCTTCCCTACCTCTCCCCTGTCTCTCCCCTCTCTCTATGTTCTTCTTCCCTACCTCTCCCCTGTCTCTCCCCTCTCTCTATGTTCTTCTTCCCTACCTCTCCCCTGTCTCTCCCCTGTCTCTCCCCTGTCTCTCCCCTGTCTCTCCCCTTGCTCCTCCTCACTGAGCCCCCTGGAATGCCCCTTCCCCCCATGCGCTAACATTTGTTAGCCCGAGCATCGCATGTCACAGGGAGGACAAGACTAACTCCTGTTACGCCCCATCCGTGGATGGGATCCTGCTGGATCTGGATCTGGCTAGGATCAGAGGAAAATGACTTAAATGTTTATGAGCGGGGGACCACATGTGAAATAGGAAGTCATTTTCACAAGCAGTAATATGGATGATATACACTCTCAGGATGTGTGTCGTCACTCAGCTCTGGTAGAGTACATGTAGCTTAGCGGCATCGCTAACGTCTTTAAACAACTTAATCAACTGTTATTGGAATTTTTGACGGCTGAATTACTTCAATTTGTACTAGATAAAGAGCAAGAAGTGGCTGTCAAATAACTAACATTCATGAAAAGCGACTACGTTTAATTTACGAATTTATGAACATCACTAGTGTGTCACTCCTTCATCTGGTTTTAATCAACCTGCTCTTGGAATTTTGACTAGCAAATCCAAGGTTGCTCAAATGTTACATTTACCATCACAATAAAACCTAAGCTTGACGACTACTGAAATGAAAGACAGGGATGGTTACATTCACGGAGGTTTGTACTTAACTTATTCTAAACAATTGAATGAGGGTACTGAAGCATGCATATGATTTGCTTGGGAAGTCTCTTAAAAAACTATGAGTCACCAAAAATGTATGACAAAACAACACCTGGCCTTCCTTGAACTGTAGATGTGACTGGATGTGCAACTGTTCTGTTCCAAGAAAAAAATTCAGAATCAGTTCTCTGGTGTGCAGAGAGAGAGGGGGGTAGAATACTCAAAGCATTATTTACAGAGCCCCCTGAGTTTGTCTATTTGTGAGAAAGGTTTTGCTCAGTTCGCAAGCCAATCCAAATAGGGTCATTCATCCATTTAATACATTCAAAATGACTTCAAAATGTTTCCTTAAATCCTGTAATTTAGGGGACAAACAGGAAGGGATTCCTCTGAAGTTGAACATCAGTGAGTTTTGGGGAGGCTTTTTTCCTGCAGGGGGAAAATTATGATTTTAATAATGTCTGACCTTTGTTAAATATTCATAACACAAAAACGCCATCATAGACATGAGGTAATTGTTTATTTGTTTTGAAAACAAAGACCTGCCTCCTTACTCAGACATCCCCCTCGATGGTTGACCACTTTCAGAACCCTACTGAAGAACAACCATGCAAACCTGGCAGCACACACACACACACACACACACACACACACACACACACACACACACACACACACACACACACACACACACACACACAC
>NC_139659.1:6340439-6442939 GCF_951799395.1 Argentina silus
CCAGACCTCTAAAGGTTAGGGGAACCTGCAATCAACCTAATTTAGATGGCATTACTGAAGTTTCATGAATCATGACCATTCATTTGTTAACACCATGCACTTGTTGACAGAGCTGCAATTAGCTAATTAGGTTTGCGTGTTGATGTAAAGTCAATTAGAATCCTCAGGCTTTCTACAAACATATATTTGCATAACAATCAGAATGATTGTCCATGCTGAAAGAATTGAAGCTGGTATAAGTAATGTTTGTTGTTTACTGCGACAACAAAACAACTATTATTTTAATTGATATAATACAGTTTACAAACACACAGCAGGCTCACCCTTTTACTTCCTGAAAACAGTGTGTAATTCAGATTCATTTTTGGTCGTAAACCCCATGCAAGTAACTGTTTAATATACCACAGTCATAGTAATGAAGGGGAAGGAAATAATCACATGGTACTGTAACATGCTTCTGTATGTTTTATTGCAATGTTTCAACCCAATAGTCTTTGTTATGTCATATTTGGCATCCCATAGCTTAGATAACAGGTCAGTTTTTATTTAGAAAGTTTTTATTGGAAAATGACTGTGTTGTCTGGACTTTGTGACATTGGCATGGGCATGAATCATCTCAATATTGTACACAGCTCTATTGATACACAACACATTCAGTGCACTCATGAACTAGTTGCACTGCAGTTCATCCCTATAATTTGTTTCTGTCATATTGCACTTGAATTATTGATCATACATTCAGCCTGAAATATTCAGAAACGACACACATTCAGTGCACTCCGATTATTTCTCTGGAATGAAAAATGCCCTCTCTGTGTGCTTTACAACACTCAATTGATGATTATATTATTAAAAGAATGATAAAGTACAGTACCTTGACAAAGTGAATAACCAACACAGCAGTCATCAATATGTATAACAATGCAAGCGCAGCCCTCGAGGACCTGCATTTATGCAGCAGTGCTGCATCACATTTGGAAAGTGTGTTACAAGCTACTTGGATGTCAGTAATTAGTATGGGGCATAGAGGCTGTGGTACCCGGGAGACTATTTAGCAAACATCCACAGGAAAAGTGCCACCCTAGGCGGTAATCCATACACTTGTATACAATATTTGGAGACGAGGTAGCACAGACCCTATAGTGCTTAGTCAGTGTATTCACAATGACCAGACACTTTGTCCATATCTAATCAATGCTAATCTACTGGGAGGGAAGACCCACATAAATTGGGGAAAAGAGAGAGAGAGAGAGAGAGAGAGAGAGAGAGAGAATTTATAATTTATAATACATAATTCAGTACATACATAATTGTTCATTTATGCATCATCACTGTGGATTTACTAACCCTTACCCCAACTGTTCTTTCGACTTATGGTGTGAGGCCATTTGGGGTTGTTGACATCAGCCCATCATGGGATATTAAAACATTCACACGACACTAACACTAACTCAGATGACGCTAGATGACAGCTGTCTGGTTTAACGAACTCTCAGCGCTTGTTAAAGCCTGCATGACCCAATAAAGAGGGGAGTGCTTCACATTCAATGACAGTCCTATTTTTTTCAGGAGTGCGTTCTAAACGAGCCCATTCTGCTTTAATGGCCGCCCTCTCTTTTGCCTTAAACAAACCCAGTTAGTGAGGAGACCTAGACAGACTAGAGAGCAGCCAACAGATGGGAGAACTGGCAGTGTGTGACGGCGTGGAAACATAACAGAAGAGGAGTTAGATGCACACAGCATGTCCCCAGCCTAATCAAATAATCATCTCACCCCACAATGTCGATAGAGTCAAAACCAGAGAAACAGAACAATAATGTGCAATACCATTACGGTAAACAACATTGTCCCTCAAGAAATGTGAATACAGATAGAAATACATTTGCAGGGGAGGGGTGGGGAGATTGGAGGAAGGTTTGTGTAAATATATGTGTATGTGTAAAAAATTAGATTTTTGAATACATGGAGCATGAAATGGTTTTTCACAATCTGATCACTCCCCCCTGTTGTCTTGAAGGGTATGTTTGGCTGAGTGATGGATTTGGCTGCATTTACGGCTGTGTGTGTGTGTGTGTGCGTGCGTGCGTGCGTGCAAGTGCATGTGATTTTGCATGTGTGTGTCTGTGTGTGTGTGTGTGTGTGTGTGTGTGTGTGTGCCTGTGTGTGTGTGTGTGTGTGTGTGTGTGTGTGTGTGTGTGTGTGTGTGTGTGTGTGTGTGTGTGTGTGTGTGTGTGTGTGTGGCAAGTATTCCATTTGCTGGGTCATTTACCACAGGTGTGGCCAGGTGGAGTGTGTGTCTGACTTGGCACACTGTATGGTTCCTCCCCCTGACTGGTACTGCAGCACCGGGCTGCAGGTGCCTCTGTCAAAGACAAGCCAAGGACAGTCGTTAGCACTTCCAAAGGGCAAACTACTGAAACTGAAAAACTAGAAACCTTCACACGAAAACAAGTAACCTTCACAGGGCAACACACAAAGCAACGAAGCAAGCACTATTTGACGCCCCCAAAATTAAATGCATTTCTCAAGGTTGTCCACAGATGTTTCTCGACCTATCTCTCTAATAAGTGCCAGAGATGTTTCTCTTGTACTGTAAATCATCCATCCAATCATTGTTGTTTTGCCTGGATTTGTGCTTTGTGATAAAGAACTAGGACCCCAGTGTGAACTGAAGATTCCATCTCTATTTCACAACAATGAACAAGTCTCCTGTTTCTCTGCTGATGGTCAGGGGGTTTGGATATCTGCCCTTTGCCTCTCTAGAATCTTGGAATGTCTGCTAGGTTGGTTGCCAACATTCTATCAGATGTTTGACAGATGTTCTCAGAGCAGCTGATACCGGGGTATCGTGTGTGTTTGTGTGTCTGTGTGTTTGTCTGTATGTGTGTGTGTGTGTGTGTGTGTGTGTGTGTGTGTGTGTGTGTGTGTGTGCCTTGATATACTGGATATATTGTTTAGGCTACTTGACAAATCACACTATAATCCAAATGTGAGAAAGACCAGTGTACTGTACACATCATGTACACTAGACTACTGTATGCAAGAGAGCCCTAACAGCACATGCAACAGCACCAAGTCCACCTTGTACGCCCTCTATCGAATCAATGAAAACATCCCAGTAAAATGACAAACTCATTAGTGATTTCAATCCCCAACTCTTAGGGAGATTTCCAGAGCTTTCCAAGCAATAAAGCAATGACATACCTCATTTGCACTTTTTTCGCAGGTAAAATCTCATTTCAAAACTTCTAATGCAACACATTGGAAATCACTTACTGGGGAATGTCATGATGCGTGACAATGGTATTATAATATGTACTGTTTAAATTATCTATTTCAAACAAAGTCATCGATCCTTCATTGTCTCAGCAAGCACCGGCATAGCTTAGCACGGCGTCACTCCGCTGAGAGAACACCAATCGATCAAGAGACAACTTTTTAATAAACACATATCTCTTTATGGATCTCTGACAGCGCCGTCAGTAATTGTATTCCTGACCCATAAATTGTGCTAGGGGGAATGAATATGCAGTCAGTGCAACGAGGCTGTCAGTGTCAGCAACTGACTGGGGGAGCGTAGAGGACAGATAGAGTTCAGTACTGAAGCCCCCCTCTGGCAGACATCTCCAACAGTGACAAGGCTGTTATTGAGATCCTAGTCATCGATCAGTATCAATACTAACCTCCGAGAGAGACGCCATCCATAATACGTGTGGTTTTTAATGAGAAAGCTGCTCTGACTCAATATCACCGAAGTGAGGGATGGATGGAGATATAGTCAGAGGAAGACAAGCTATCTGCCAAGACCGGCTCTCATATTGAGAAGGTTCCGCCCGCCCGAAGGACATTCCAAGGATTCTTTACGGTGTAAAATAGATTAATCGCTCCTATATGATCATGATAAGGTATACTTCTGCTTTCTCACATTAACTTGTCACTAATCCATAACATAGTGAACTTTTCTTGGTCACAGGACATGTACTGTTGGCAAGCAATTAAAAGTTATCGAGGAAATGTGAATACTTAGTACTTACACTGTACACTACCTGTTTCTTAGTACTTGCACTGTACACTACCTGTCCAATAAGACCTTGTTTCTATCTATCCAACCCTATAACATCTACACGTGTCTAGGGGGTAGGAGCTTGGGGTTGTTTTTGGATGGGGGCCCTGAGTCCCTTATCAGCCCCTTTCCCCTTTAGACACATCTGAGGGGACTGGAAGTGTCTATGGAGGGCTCGAGGATAACTTTTTTTTTTAACACAAGGTATGTGATCATACCAAACGTTCAACGTATATACGTATGTACAGAGTTCTGCAGTTTGCAATTGGCCATAAAGTGAGCAACAAAATGTCACTGGGCCACTTGCAACATACGTGTGTTACCATAACTTCCTTGGTTTATTACCAGGGCAGTGTTGTCTGGATAGATTAGGACTAAACCCACTTGCAATGAAAATATGTCAGGAGTAATTGGATGCACCTGTGCAGCAATGTTGAAGGTTTAATCTCACTTGCAACATACCACTTTCAGGGATATGTTCCTATAACTTTTGCAACAACTTAGACCTACAGTACGAATTCAAGGTTTACAAGTGTGCAGATACAGTCTAGAGGAGTACATGTTTTGCCCAATAATGCACATGCTGTATTTCTAGACTACATCAATATGATATTAAATATTTCCACATCTGTGCCAATGTTGGGCAACATGCTTCGTTATTTTAGGCTATGTGATATTTTCATTTGTAGTGACTATTATTCAATGTGTAGCTGAATAAATAATGGCATTGTTTTGCATGCAATAAATGTACAGTAGGTTGAAAAATGCTGTATAGTCATAAAGTCATAGTCGTAAATACTGATCTTCTGGCCGTCGCGTCTGATGGATGAAGCCCGTGCTGCCTTTCGGAGGACGTCCACTTTCTCCTGGAAGTAATGAAACTTGACGACGAGGGTCTGGGAGGACGAGCCCTTATCCTTGTTGCAAGTGGGATAAAATGTTACCAGGGCAGTGGGTTATACTCAGGCCATTACCGAAACTTCTATTCTGAGGAAATTACCACAATTAAGCCGCTAACATGCTTGTAACATTGCAAGTTTAATTGAAATTTGCAGAAATACAGACATCACCACTCGTTCAAGGACATAAGTAAAGTATTGAGATGTCCTGCAAGTGTCTTTGCACATTGTGTGTACCGCTTATGCTGATTATCATTATTATTGTTGGTTTTTTTTTGCATTGTAGCCATTAACATTTTTACACTGGTGAATTAACTGTTTTTGGTCATTCAGAATCAACCCTTGGCATTGCAGTTTCATTTACAAGACCTTACAGAGACTGAACAGATGGGTATTAGAGACATATTGGTCTCTCTTTCTCTCTCTCTCACACACACACAACCACACACATACGCACACACACACACACATAGACACGCACACACACACACACACTCACACACACACACACACACACACGCCTGATGGAATAGAACAGTCTTAGATCTGACTGAGCCAGTAAGAGGTGGAGCACCTGGCGATGGAAAAAGGGCCTTCTGTCGTGCTTGCAGTAATTAGCCTGACTCACATTGCCTGATTTCCACATAGTGAAGAGTGGTTATCTGTCTTAATGAATGTGTCTGACAGGTGAAACTGAAGCAGTCACACAAGCCACTAAACACACTCTCCTCATTAAGTGGCTTGTCTTCAGGCAAATTGCAATAAATTAATTTTTGAAACACTCATTTGAATTTCTGATCTCCAGGATGCCAAGTATCAGTTACGACTATAAGCATGGGTCCTAACTCAAAGGGTATCTATAATTACTGCTTTATTAATTAACAATGTGTAAGATAGCTAATATAATTCTATTATCAATTATTTCATCTTTCATTAAGCATACAGACTTCATGGTATGACAGACAAAAGCAAAGGCAATTGCCTTGTTTTTGAAATGCAAATATTAAGAAAAGACAGTAAGTGTCTTGTAACATGTAGATACACCAGAGCACTGTTACGAACCAGCCTACTTCAAAAACAGAAACACTTCAACAATCTTCTTTGTCTACGGAACATGCAGGCTAACTAGGCTTTTCGAACTCTGACTGCGTATAATGCAGTTTAACATAGATAGTGAAATAAGTACAGTAGGCTGGTGGAGGGAGAAATCGAAGAGTGTATGTAATGGATGGAGCTGAATGAGGAATGAATCAAAAACATATCAAACACATGTTCCAAACCAACTGCTTGGCCAAGATGGTTTGAAACCACTGTCCTGTAATCAGTAAACTTGCCTAAGACCCTGAATACATGTATTAGCTCCCAAAGCTAATGCCTTTAAGTTAGCGGGCTAAAACTAATGCCTTTAAGTTAGCGGGCTAAAGCTAATGTCTTTAAGTTAGCGGGCTAAAGCTAATGTCTTTAAGTTAGCGGGCTAAAGCTAATGTCTTTAAGTTAGCGGGCTAAAGCTAATGTCTTTAAGTTAGCGGGCTAAAGCTAATGTCTTTCACGCAGGAGACCCATGTCCTACCCCGGTCAGTCACATCTGTTCTCCCTTTGAGAATCGAACCTCTCTCACCTGTATCTGCGTCATGGACCCTCTTTGTCAACCAGCTCCAGTGTTGAGCATTCGTCCAGTTTTAATTCAAAGTTGAGGTGGACACAGTTCAATCTCCCACCACTTGGTACAGTAGATTTTATTTATTTAAATGTGGTCTTCTGTAAGTGCATTTCATGCAATTCTACATAGTTTTAAGCAACATTTTTAATCAGCATTTATCTTGCAACCGGAACAGAACACTGGGGAAACCCCTGTTATCCTGGGGCACATTTGCCATGTATCAAAGATGCATAGAGCAGAGATTCAGTGTCACATAGAATCAGCTCGCATGGTATGCGTTTCCCACCAGTGTCAATCAAGTCCCTGAAAGCGTTTATTGCAGGAACGTGGACGGTTGAGCCTTTTGGTCCTGGCTACTGATCCAGTTTTCCCCAAATCAAGGGAGTATAGGGAGAGACGTTCTCAGGATGGATATGGTATGGCTGGGACGACAAAGACGCATTATTAATTTTATTTGGAAAATCATGGTCTGTCATTTAAAAACTATTAATGGGAATTGTTCACGGAAATATTTATACAAGCCCTGTTCATCATCCATAAAGCCCTACTACAACCCTTGATAGGGGAGGCGTATGCAAGCAAAATAGGATAGTTGGCTATGATGGAAAAAATATATTGAAAAACCTGCAAAACGGTGAAGGTAAACCTAAAACAACAAGGAAGGAGGAAGTTCTACCAGTGAAAGACCTTTTCTGAATTTTCAACAGCTATATTGAATTTGTATAACTTAGAAATGTGAATAGTTTTGGCGATGGCCCTGTCATCCTGCGAATGGTATCCCAGGGTAATCGCCGGGAGGACAGATGACTCTGAAAGCTGTACTCTCGTCTGGGGTTGGGTTCTGTTATCAGTATGCATTGAAAAGATAAAATTGTACTAACCCTCACTTGGCCTCTCATATCATCAAAATGTAAAAAATTTATTTTTGTGATTCATTTTTTATTGGTATTTTCAACACAATTAGTTTTTAATATCAAACACTGAATTCTTTGTAGAAAACCTATTAGCCTGAAACTTTCAGACAGAAAAAAAACATGTTTATTTCAGCTGAATGGCACAGCTACAATATCCTGCCAAAGATTACAAGGCATATTTTCACTCTTTTCAAATGTCTCCCCACAAGGAGGTGTGAACTGATTGTATTTACATCAAACTGTTTACATAGGGACTTTGTGTTAAACAAGAATAGAAGAAATGTGTTTGGTATTTCAATATCCAACACTAATGTATTACAAATGAAAAACAAATAATCATTCTGTGATCTGTTTCATATCATATGGCATTGCTGGATGATTTCAAGGGTTCTTTGGACAAAGCAATACTCAGTCTGCTCTCCCTTGTGCACTCTTTGCTGCCTCTCCATCTGTCTCTCCAGCCTTGTAGTGCTCTTCCGGAAGGTTCCTTAGTCGCTCCGCAGCCTGACAATGGTAGGGGAGACCAGGATCAATTGTAACACCCTACTTTTCTCTATTCAGAAACAGGTTAGAGAGATGAAACTCACTCAGTACATGCAGAGTTAGGTTTTCTCCCTGAATGAACAAATTCAAAATCTGCAGGTTTTATTGGGAAAATTCGTTTTTGAGGGGTAAATGTAACTTTTTTGATCCACAGTATTTCTCTTCAGCTGTGTTAAGGCTTAATGCCTATGAATCCTAACTAGTATCATTATGATTATTGTTCTGTTGGTTACAAATTGACAATGACTGGCATGTGCCAGAATTGTTACCAGCTAGCTAGCACATGTTTGCCATGGCTGCTAAGGTTGGGGCCAAATTTAAAACAGTGCTGGCCAAGTCCTGGGCACACAAGGACTGCACAGATGGGAGTGACAGCTACATTTGCCATCATTGTGAATCACACTAATCAGTCTGTGGCTGGGAATCAGGTTATTTTAAACTAAAGGGTGTAGCATATAAGTGTCCAAACAAAAAAGGGCTTGCAATTTGACCAATTACCGCACTGTTATTGCATTATCCAGTCCAATCAAACCATGATCAGCAAACTTTTTGTGTCCCCTGTCAGCGTGTTCGTGTGAAGCTGATCATGGACAACTGACAGGCAGAGCAAGGGACACAAATCTAATTTGTCTACAAAAATATCCGCTAAAGACGTGCAAAACTATTTCCTAGTGTTTTGTCACGCCAGAGGTTGCTGTTCTGGTGACTCTGGTGCCCTCCTCTGGTGGTCCTCTGCCAGTGCTGTCCAATCACCAGTATTACGATCACCTGTGTGTCCTGTCCTGTGTTTGCTAAATATAGTGTGTTCCCCTATGTCCTTGTCGGAGATTATCTCTGTCCGTACGTGAGTTATCCTGTCTGCCAGTCTGTGTCTGTGTAACCTAGTTGTTTACCCCGTTGCCCTACACCTGTTTTACGTCCGTTATTATTATTTCTTAGCTCAACCTTTATTCCACTTAGTAAGTGTGTACCTCTGTCGATGGAGCCTGGATTTCTCCACCTTTATTTGACCCTTTATTATAGTATATGTTTTATGTGCCTTGCGCCAACCCTCCAATTAAAGAGATTCTTTATTTTGTACTACATCTACTGTCTGAGTATTACTAGTATTCATCCGCTTGGGTTCACCTCACCACCAATCCTAACAGTGTTTTACACGACAGTGGAGCGAGTTGTTCAGTATTCCATGCAATGTAGTGCTGGAACACATCAGAAAGTCATCAATCTTATTAGAACTGAGCACATATGACATGTTATTGCTTTAAGTGAAATGAGTATTATCAAAACATTTTAAAACAACTTCAATGGAGCATTCGCGTGTGTCTATTTTGTCTTCCGCATTTTGTTTGAAGTTCTGTGGGTTTATTTGGTGTTATAAAGGTGTTACATCTGTCCCCGCCTACTGTTACAATTGCCCCCGCTCATGGGAGCAAATGTTACATCAGACCTTTTAAATTAATACTGTGATTGAGGCGTCGTCTTTAGAGACCTACGAATGATTAGACCTAGGAATGATTAGTAGACAGTATAAAAAAGATTACTGGTCTAGGTTGAGTGGTCTCTGAGTAATAGAGTTAATTGCAAAATGTTTTACAATTGGCCCTGGTCTCCCTTCCACACACAGAATAACATAATACAGGTGGGTGTTAACAGTGTTGACCACAGGTATATGTGCCATTACAACTTGTTATATAACATTTAGTAATGGCTTTGTGTAGTAATGCAGTTGAGCTGTATTTGCTATCAAAAATATCTCATTCCTCTATGAAACAGCCCATGACACCAGACTTCTAAAACTAGGGCAGTGCCCGTCCTGCTGCCTCCACACAGCCTCTACCGTCTAGGCTAATATCTCTCATTCGTCTCCCCTCTCTTTCTAATATTTCCAATGAATACACAAACAAAAATGTAATTAGGGTGAATGGCCCCCCTATCACCCAAATGAAATGCAACCCCTACCCCCTACCCAGTAAGCACTTGTGTAGATCTAAATCAACTTCGATGAGTAGACCATTTTCACCTTGCAGCATTTCCATATACTGTCGTGGGAACCAAATTCTGGCTAGTGGAATAGAGTGAGAGATGGTGGATCTGGAGCATAAATCCCTCAGAAAGTCATAACAAACAAACCTTATAAAATCTGAAAGTCATAACAAACAAACCTTATAAAATCTGAAAGTCATAACAAACATAACTTACAGCACAATACAATCATCAGGAGCTACACCATAACAACTACAACCGAACTACTCCGTCATGAAGTTTGAGCACGATAAAACTGCACCAGCAGTGTTACATGCAGTAGTGCTAGTAACAGTGTGTGTGTGTGTGTGTGTGTGTGTGTGTGTGTGTGTGCGTGTGCGTGTGCGTGTGTGCGCGTGTGCGTGTGCGTGTGCGTGTGTGTGTGTGTGCATGGACAACTGCAGAGGGACTTCTTAGCCCTGACTGCTGCTGCACTGTGACAGGGCCCGGATGGAACGGCCTAATTTGATCAAGCTATCAATCAATACCTCCAGGGTCGCCTCAACCCAAGCCTGAGAGAAGCTGGCTACAGACAGCCTCATTGGTAGGGCTGGTAGTGATGGAGAAGAGACCCGGGGGGGGGGGGGGGGGTTGGGGGATACAGAGGAGAGTAATGCAGGCAACCTTATTGGAAGGGCCGATAATGATGGAGAAGAGGACCGATAGAGGGATGGAGGGAGGGAGGGAGGGAGGGATGGGAGGGAGGGAGGGAGGGATGAAGGGAAGGAAAGGAGGGAGGGAGGGAGGGAGGGATGGGAGGGAGGGAGGGATGAAGGGAAGGAAAGGAGGGAGGGAGGGAGGGAGGGAGGGAGGGATGAAGGGAAGGAAAGGAGGGAGATGCCAGCTCCATTTCCATTCCCCTCTCCTCAGCGCAGGGGCAGTCAGGTCAGAGCTCCAATCAGCGCTGGCTGACAGAGAATCCAGGCTAAGCGGGAACAGCACTGCCTATGTTTAATGATCAGACAGGACGACACTGCAGAACGGGAGGGGGGAGAGTTGGAGAGTTACAGAGTTACAGAGTTGAGACAGCCTATCTTTCCTCAATCCTCAGTTCACTTTGGATTGGCGGCTGCAAAGGACTTGGGAGGAGAATATAGCTAAATACCTCATCTATTTATGTGTTAGATTGACATGTTTATGATTATGCATTGACGTTGTTTGTGACAAGGCATACATTTTTTAATTTGCCAAATTGATAAAGTCAATACCCTAAAGATCTGACAGTGTGACCATGTACACTCATCGAGAGCACTTTATTACAAACACTACGCTAACACTGGGTAGGGCCTCCCTTTGCTCTCAAAACAGCCTCAATTCTTTGTGGCATTGATTCCACAAGATGTTGGAAACATTCTTTTGAGATTCTGGTCCATGATGACATGATTGCATCATGCAATTCCTGCAGATTTTTCAGGTGCACTTTCAAGCTGATGAGAAGGTGACCTTCATGAGAAGGTGTACAGGTGTTCCTAATAAAGTGACATCATAACACATATGCACACACATAATCATCCATTGCAGACTCATCCTCCACTGTAATTATCTGTACTGTCAACCTGTCATTGCCATTGTATATTGCCATTCCATTGCGTACATTGCTTCACCGCTGTTTATACTGCTTACACTGTTTATATTGTTTATACTGTTTATACTGTTATATTTTTTAGTACTTCTATTTTATTTTATTTTATTCTATTTTAAAACTTATTGTTGCACTACTCTGTGGCACTGTCACTTTTGCATTTCACTGTAAACTTATTGTTACACTACTCTGTGGCACTGTCACTTTTGCATTTCACTGTATACTTGTATGCACGTGACAAATAAAGAATCTTGAATGTTGAATCTTGAATGTGGAGTGGAGTATATCGGCTAAAGTGTGTGAGGTGGACAGTGTAGGTGAATAGTGTGTAACATCGTGTGAGGGTGTGTTCCGAAGAGTGTAGTAGAGTGCAGTCTGTTGGGTGTAGTGTGTGGGCTGAAATGTGTGGAGAGTGTGTGGTGGTGTGTGATTAAAACTAATTAGCTGTGTGGGCTGAGTGTGGAGTGGATGAAGTGTGTGGGGTGAAGACTGAGAGTGTGCAACATCTGTGTGTGTGTGTGTATGTGTGTGTGTGTGTGTGTGTGTGTGTGTGTGTGTGTGTGTGTGTGTGTGTGTGTGTGTGTCTCTAACCTGCTCAGGAGTGAGGTCTCTCTGTTCCTGCGCCAGCATCTCGTAGCCCACCATGAACTTGCGTACGGAAGCGGAGCGCAGCAGAGGGGGGTAGTAGTGGGCATGGAGTTGCCAGTGGGACATGTCCTCCTGGAGGTGGGGGCCTGTGGGGGCACCTGGGAGGGAGGAGAGGGAGGAGGAGTTACTCACTGACTACAAATGGTTAAACTAACTCAGTGAGGCCTTGGTTTCAACAGGGAGCGAAGGTGTGAGTAACTGATTGTGGCAAAATCACTGACCAGATTACACATGGTTGAACTAACTCACTGACCAGATTACACATGGTTGAACTAACTCACTGACCAGATTACACATGGTTGAACTAACTCACTGACCAGATTACACATGGTTGAACTAACTCACTGACTGGACTACACATGGTTGAACTAACTCACTGACCAGATTACACATGGTTGAACTAACTCACTGACCAGATTACACATGGTTGAACTAACTCACTGACTGGACTACACATTGTTAAACTAAGTGACTGACCAGCAGTGACAAACAGTATCGCTTTAAGATCTTCTGTTCAGCGGGTGTTCAAGGTACTACAGTACCCTACAGCCCCTCTGGCTGTGGATGCAGAGACAGATCAAAGCAGCCTGGTATGAACTACACATCCCTACATCCCTTCAGTTCTCACCACCAGACCCAGGCTGTGTTCCAAAAATGCGCTCTTGTGCTCTATCTAGAGTACAGATATGCTCTATCTAGAGTACAGATATGCTCTAGATAGAGTGCAAGAACTCATTTTGGAACACACTTTGCTTCAATATCTACACTAGCATCACACCGTGCAGACAAAAAAATTAAAGCAACATCCAATTTTGGTTGATATTTGATTTAGTCAACAAGCATGCATTTCACTGTTAGTAAAGCAAGCCTTGAAAACCTGTTGCTGATTTGTGTTTGAACTCTTAAGTTAAAATGTGACGAAAACTCAACGTGCGTTGATGATTTTAGAAAATTGAACCAACTATTCTCATTGACGCAATGTTGATAAAATAAATGATACAATGTAGTTTTAGCTTATTTTATCAATGTTGCGTCAATGAGGATATTTGGTTAAATTTGCTGTGGGCTGAATGGCTAATGCATTGCTTCATTGGTTATGTGGTATGCCACAGTAGTGTGGATATTGGAATGCAGCCCCAGTCTACACTCAATCTTAATTAAGACTAGCAGGACGCTCAGCATCGAACCCCGGCACCTCTTGGAAATGTTTCACGGTGCATATTAAGTTATAAAGTGGCTGTGAGAACCAGCGGTTTGGCCTGAGTCCCGGTCCCAAATCCCCCCCTCTTATCCCCATATAATGAATGAAAAGCGTATCATGCAAGTTAAGTCAGATTCATCCTGTCTGCTCTGCTCAAACAGCCCTTCATTTCCTCTGCTGCTGACATCCTGGGCCGTGCTCGCTAAACTCTTTACTCTCAAGATGTTTTGGGGTTTTTAAGGTCTGGGCCTCACGCTAAACTTTACTCTTAGATGTTTTGAGGTCTGGATCTCATGCTAAATTATGCTCAATTCTGCTAAATACAGTTTTGAGTCTTGAGTTTTGGGGTTTGGGCATGGAAACAGCCCCTATTCCACATGTGTAACGACAGAAACTGCTAAGCATCCATCTCGAAATGACAAAGCATCAAATGACTGTCAAAACATGTTAATACAATGCTATTATAAGTGCAATTACAGGTATACGACCAAATAAATGTTAAGTGTTAACCTAATCTCTGCTATCTTGTCTCCTCCGAGAAGCTCAATTTTCTCTAGTTTCTGATTCCCCATGTTGACGTTCCTGGTTCTCATTTAAACTCTCCCTTCATCAGAGTAACTACGGTTAGAACCAGAGGAGGGAGATCTCTGGACAAAGGCTACATCCCTCATACCAAAACAAATCATGTCCAGCCCATTTAACACGCAGAGCTGAATAATTCAATAATAATTCAAAACAAACTAAAACACCAGAGTTTACTATACTGCAAGAAGGTAATGACGTACGTAGAGGTGACTTCACGCTTCATACGATACCATCTCTCACTTATAGCCGATTCAGGGTGTCTGGAACCCTGCCTCAAGCGAACTCATTTGTCTTTCCAGTGGTAACAAGACCCCCTGCTCGTTAAGCCTCTGAAGCCACAGGCAAGACATCCCCTGTGATAATTAGCATGGGGGAAATTAACGAAGAATTCAGAGTTGACACCATTACTGACACAACTGAGAGATTAGTCTCCCCATACTTAACACCAAGTACGAAAACTTTAGCGGACTGGAAACATGCAAATGCAGTGAGATACACTCTCACTACAGTATTTAAATGCTAACTGTATTGCCAAATGGTCGAGTGCACTGGTATTGTTGACATGTTGCATCCTCTGCTGAGCTACAGTTACAATACTAGAACTGTTATGCTCCGACACAGTACTGTAAAAACTATTGCCGTGGAGCTGATGTAACTAACTTCACCGTCAGGGGGCATATTTCAGAGATATTTAATTTCAGTGGTGCTGTTTGTCATATTGACCCTACCGCAGCAAGGCAGTACGCATGTATCCTTTCTGCAATCAAAACTGTACAGTGGTTCAGTGTGTTTCAGACATTTGTTAAATACAACATCAAATATTTAAAAGTGTGCTTTTACACAGTTTAGACTTTGGGGAATTTATCATATTGTAGCGAACGGCGGGGAAGAGTAGCTTGCCCTAAGTGGGTATCGAACTCACTACCTTCCACTTACAAACTGGCTGCACTAGCGACAACACCAAGAGAGTTAACTCCCTTGGTGGAGATGCTAACAGGGTCATTACACTATCCCCTCCGTTCGGGAGAGCATGTGCTCACGCTTCACGATACCGTGTCCCTCACATGGACACGCCACTCTGAAGGCCTCACGGGCACCATCCCACTTCTGACACCAATGTAGTAAACAGCGGGGTAGAGTAGCTTGCCCTTAAGTTAGTATTGAACTCACTCAATAATGTTATTGATTTCGGTAACAAATCATTTTGCTCATGCTTAGAACAGTAGTAGCAGAGAGTCTTGGCTGCTAATTTTCCGTTTGAAACGTGTCCACTGCTCATCCTGTCTTCTTGGAGCACTAAATAAATAAATTAATAAAATACATCCAATGTTAGGATTAAATTATTCAATGCAACATGCATTTCATTACTTCCAAGGAAGGAGAAGAGCGAGGTTGTTATGTAAGAGCAGAGGCGAGGTGGGGGGAATAGCAGATTAGATGGTTCCTACGAGGTCCCTACAGTAGAAAGAGCTGCCATAGCCCAGGGCGGTGGAAATTAAACCTTGGTCAAAACACTGCAGTCTCATGTGAGTGGAGGATTTGGACTGTGAGGAGAATCTCCTTAGTTATATTTGAGAGACTCGTCAGTGGCACTGGTCTGACTTGCCTGTGACTCAGCTGACTCGCTGCTGAGTTGACAGGGACACTGCTTTGACTCGCCTATGATTCCCCCTGCGGATCAACTGTGACTCAACCATGACTCAGATTTGACTAGCTGCTACGTCAACATTGACACTGCTTTGACTCGCCTGTGACTCAGATCAAATTCCCCCCGCAAATTAGCTAATGTGGCTTAGATCTGACTAACTGCTGAGTCAACTACGAAACTACTGGGACTCCACTGTTGGCTGTGAGCTAGTGGTGTCTATATGAAAAGAGTCTAGAGTAATGTCACTAATGTAGATCACGACTAGGAAATACAGTACAATCAAGTAGAGAATCTTTATAAACCCCAAGGGTAAAGCAATTATCGCTCTGGGATAATAGACTAATTTTTGAGTCTGTTCTGCTCTACTTTTACCTACTCAATAATACTATGTTCTATTAGAATTCTGCTCTGTAGGAGTAGTGACATCACACTTGTGACATTGCGTTAACCAGCTAATTGGCCCTCAGAACTGCCTCTCATCATCAAGTCTCTGTTCCTTCCTAACATACAAAAAATACAAACAAATATTTTTCAAGTGCTAACGAGCTCCATTATGAGATTGGACTTCCACAATAATCCAATTATTAAAATGTGACTATAAGCCATTATTAAAATGTGACTTCCACACCACTTACAATACCCAAATGAGAAAGTCTCCACCACCCCATCCAATTATAAAATAGGGCGACTTGGTATTTTTGAAGTGGAAGAACACAGAAGAGATAAACTGTAACTTTGAACAGAGCGATATCTCCAGTGTGGGAGACAGTGTCTCAGAGACCGAGAGGAGAGCTGGCACATGTAGGGAGCAGAAAGCCAAAAGTCGAGGAAAAGGGGAAAAGAGAGTAACCTTTCCTGAACACAGCAAATGAAGAGCTCTAATCTGAGTTTATCTGATAGGGGGAGACTTGCTGGGTGTTCTCAGTTACTCACAGAGAAGAAGAGAGGAGCAGGAGGGAAAACAGTTTCTATTTTCAATATCCAGTCTTCCTAGAGGGCTGTCTGGCTCTGAGATGAGCTGAGTAGGGCACACAGCCCAGGTGTGTGTGTGTGTGTGTGTGTGTGTGTGTGTGTGTGTGTGTGTGTGTGTGTGTGTGTGTGTGTGTGTGTGTGTGTGTGTGTGTCTGTCTGTCTGTCTGTCTGAGAAAGAGTGAGAGACAGAGAGAGAGAGTGTCACTAGTATGTGACTATGTCTTTGGTTAGACACACATGCACACACACAGTCCCCTATAAGATATCACTCACATCAGATGAGGTGGCACAGTATCCAACAGCTAACAGTGGGGGGTGCCAGGCAGAGAGACATCCACAAGATACACAGCCAGAAGCTTCACATCACCTCCACTGCTGTATTCGCCCTGACAAACAACGCAGAAGTGAACAGCATGCAGCTCACATAGCCTCGCCAAAGAGGACCCACTCCCCCGAGCCACTGGTGCATAAGTGAAAACAAATCAGATAAATAAATTGCCTGATTCACTGAGTCCCTTCCAAGCTAGTGGCAGGGGCGAGTTCTTCTCCTTATTAGTGTTTCACTGGAGGTCAATTACCCATACATATTGGGAAAATAACTTCTGTTTTAACTTTCCCTGACGGCGGCGCCTTTGTAAACAGAAGGCCCTAATGAAAATAATTCATGCCCGGCTCTGATCCAGGCTCTGCCACTGCTGAGTCTCTCTGATCCAACCTGGGAGGAGGGAGGAGGATCACAGGAACACTACTAGGCAAACACTGAACAGAACGAGAAGAGTAGAGGCAATTGCTTTGACTAAGAGAAGAGAAAAGAGAGAGAGAGAGAGAAAGAGAGAGAGAGAGAGAGAGAGAAAGATACTGGCCTAGACTGAGACAAGCCACAGAATAGAGTAATACTAGCCTTGACAGAGAAAGAGCCAGAGTATGAATAGTGGCACTAGGCAGAGGTAGGAGGCACATGTTTCCTTCTAGCTACTATTTATTACTAGACCTTTTCTGGCTGTTACACATAAATAGTCAAAAAGTCATTGGGCCTCATTTATCAACATCTTAAAGTTGGACTGAAATGGAAATCACTAAATGGCTCTCATAGTAAGGCCCTAACTAATTTTTCATTGTGATTCTTGACATTTAAGGGTAGGTTTCATATCTATGTTGTCTCCGAAATAATGATACTTGAGGTTGATTTGAATTACATTTTATAGCATAGAACAACAACAGCTACACATTCTCCAATCATGATAAAGGACTGTTTGTATTGTATTTATTGTTTATTTTGTTTAGTATTGTTCTTGTTGTGAAGCACTTTGCAACATTTGTATATGTAAAAAGTGCTATACAAATACATTTGATTGTTTTGTATTGGGTAAACGAAGGCCAAGTTTGACGCGTTCGTCCACCAGGCCCTCAGAGTATATTGTGTCTGGGAAGGAGATGAATATCCCCCTAACCCACATATCCCGCTCTCCTGCTCCCTCCTCAGTAGGCATATTACATGGAACACTTGGCACTTGGTCATCCCAATCATCCACATCCCCCTAACCTACACCTTCCTCTTCTGCACTCTATTCTGGCACACCCTAAACTAACCGGGAGCCTCTCCTAATGGCTCTTGGGAGAGATCACACAGGGGAAGGATTTACTTGGTCACCCCATGCCCCTTTATATGGGCCATGCAAGCGCATGTCTGATGTGCCTGTCTCCGCACAGGGCTAAAACTACTGTAGACAGACTGTACTCCCATCGAGATTGACACATAATTATCCCGTTGAGCCAAGGCCAGAGCTCTGGACTGACAGGCTCAAGCTCCACAGTGTGTGTTGTGATTTGCCATAACAAGTTATTTTGGTTACACCAAAAAAAAAAAAAAAAAGAATCATCTCGACTTGGTGTGTGTGTGTGTGTGTGTGTGTGTGTGTGTGTGTGTGTGTGTGTGTGTGTGTGTGTGTGTGTGTGTGTGTGTGTGTGTGTGGGTTTGGGGTCCAAGGCAGCAAATCACATGACTGTCAGATATATAGCATGTCTCTAGATCATCTGAATCTGATGTGTGGACAATGAGGAACAAATCAACTGGGTAGCTATTTTTATTGCAATTTTTTCTTAGCATGTTTCAAGTACTGTTTGGGTTGCATTGCAGCAAATCATAGATTTAGCTAGAAAACACACTTAAAGGGACACCTAATTGAAAAAATAATTGTCTATTATTAAAATATATTTCTCATCCCAAGTATAAGTCTGGTACCAAGGATAATTACTTTTTGCCTCAGCTTCATAGATGTCCTAATGACAAGCTCATATTTACTTCCTGTAAAAGTGAGATGAACATGCATTTTGTGTCAATGGACTGATGAGAAAATAGATTTTTGAGTAAAGTATCCCTTTAACTTTTGCCATTTGTATGAATGTATAGCAGTGTGGAACATTGATTTATACATGTAATAATCAGGCTGCGCTGCATACTCTACCAGTCCACGACTGTATAACTCAGTATAATACAGTAGCTGTGGTGCGGTTCAGACTTATATATTGTATGCCTGGCTGCTTATTTAAACAGGCCTGACTAAGGCACATTAACACTGTCAACCACACTTTCAAACAGATAATTCATCTGCCTGGGATGAAATTGCCTGTAAAAACCAAACGACTGAGAGAATCAGACGAAAGAGTATGAGGACTCCCCAAAATAGAATAGTCACTCTCCTAGTCTTAGCTCCTGAACCAATGTCTCCTTTTTATGACACGTTTAAATTAGAGTGCTTTTTCTCGTCCTTGCTTCAGACAACGCGGCGGTGCAATTATGCTCACTCCATGATAAACACCCACTAGGTGTAATATATCTCACCTCAATGTGTTTGAAAAGTGTTTAAAAACAAGCTGCTGCTGGTATGACAGCCTGTGTATGTCTGCCGTCAAGTTGAAAATCCTTAAATGCAGCACCAGCAAAAATGTGTCTGATTTACCTCCCCAGGCTTTCAGCATCACAGTGTGTACAGTGTCTTCAAAATGATTGTCTCTCTTTTGATGAATGAACAGATAGACCCCAGAGTCGTATCATTCATCTTCAACACCACTGCTGCATAATTCCCATTCAAATGTCAATTTTCTGTATTAGCAAAGGGCTGTTGGCCACCAGCCTCATTGATTTTGGTTAGGATTATGGATCCTGTTGATCAATGGGACACTGGGCCTGCCGATAACACAGGAAGGCACTCTCTACTTGAAAAGTCAGGCCTGAAAACTGTCATCAGAACAGTTGGGAACAACTTGTTTTTCAAACCAAATCAGGGCCGCCGTGTTCAGCAGGGCACAATGTTGCTGGAACGTTCAGACCAAAAAAGATAATGTAAAACAGAAATGCTTCTCTGAATTACAATTAGAAGAACTTATTTATTTTTTTCCCCAAAGGAACTTCGTTAACATCTGACTACTCTGTTCTATTTATACTATTTTGATCTGCAGCGTTCCTGAACGCAATCCAGTATTACAGAGACTGAAAAGCCTAGAAGAATTAATTACTGCACAGTACAAGGGCTCCAGTACAAGACAGTCAGTACAAAGTACACACAGTGTACTGTATGACAGTGCTGAGTTTCCATCGTTTTCTCTACGTCACTGGACTGCCAAAACATGACCCAACCCAACATCTGCACAGTACAGGCACAGTATAACCCAGCTGAACACTTTAAGCAACGTAACAGTGCATTTGGATGTGCAGATACAGTACACCTGTCTGAACATGACCTGGGTTGAAATAATTATTGTTTCTTGTAACAATAATTACTTGAAGTGTTTGATTAAACCTATTTGGAGTGCCCAGATGGGCAGGACTGGCACTTTGCAAACTATTCCATTGGTTCCATTGTGCCAGGTAAGCTCAATCAAGCACTGCTAAAATACATTTTAAATAATGTAAACAAGCACTGTTTACTGTTGTGCTTTTTCAATACAATACTGCTATCTACTAAATTGTTAACATTCTTTGGAAAGTGAAAAAAAGAAAGAAAAGACATTGACCACAGCAGTAAACTAACAGAGTAGTTGGCCAGGCTGGGCGCTATATTTGGCTGCGAAGGAGAACAACAAACAAGTGTTGGCGTGAGGATGCAGTGTGGGTGAGAGAGATGCACTGAATAGCCATTAGGTTGATCCATATGGGTAAACAATGCATGTTACCACAGTTAAACTGGCTTTTTCCACCTGACAAGTTGCAGAGCCAGCGAAGCGTAGGCCGCCGGTCTTTCGGAGGCAGAGACATAAACTGAGATTCAAAGATGAGTCTCTTTCTTCTCCGGCCTCTACCTCCCTCAGGGGGTCATACTGGGTCATCTCTGTCTATGTCCCGGCCATTTCTTCAGCCAAATGTTAAGCGAAATGAAATGTTGGCAGGTCTATCGAACCATGTGTTATGTATTCAACTCTGTATTGAAGGATGTATTATGTATTCAACCCTGACCTCTCCATCCCTCAGTTTGTCCATTCCAGTGTACTGTACTTTGTCTTTGTAGGGTATCATTCTAGTCCCTTAGCATCACATCTCGTCTGAAGGGGAGAGGCTGCCGTGTGGAAGACTCTTTGTTTTGCCCTCCGGTTCTAGTGACTTAAACAATAATGAAATGCATGAGAAAAGACAATCTACTGTAACAGTAGATTTGGTTTTAGGCCAGCGATCCATCATCACGGTATTCCACATTCTCTCCGCTCATAAGTTATTGCTAGCAATACCTCACAAAGAATAATAACTGTTAAGTCTGTGTTTGTGTCCTGTTTTGTCTACTCTACTTTCTAGTAAAAAATGCTTTTGTTTGGTATCACTGCCTACTCGTCTGCCTCCTTTATATGCACTGCACCTGGGTCCGCTCATTATACCAAAACGTTACAAGTAAGATTCTGTATTAAACCAAAATTTGGAATATTTATGGTTTGCAGTAGCATGCACTGCACTCTCTTTGTTCATGAAAAAAACAAGCCTTGCTATGTTCTATCGTCTCATAACCTATGCTCCTATTTATTATACAGCACAGCAGAATAGTGCACAAAAAGAGACCCACTATCGCAGAAAGTCCATTCTGAACAATTTGAACCCTCAAAATGTTTAATGGCTTTGTTCAGCACATTTCATAGACTCCATTACCATCATTACCGTAATTGAGAAGCTCCACTGCAGCTCTGTTCTCTTTGTAAAAGGGAACCACGAGAGTGTTTGACAGATGATTTCTCTCCACAATTATCTTTGCGAATAGAGAATAGACTAGAGGCAGCCCATGCATGTGCCAATATCTCAGAAATAATCACCCAAAATGATCTTTAATACCACATAGAGAAGAAGAAAAAAATAATAAAGAAAAAGAAGAAAAATGGCAAATTATAGCACTAAACTAATGAAGGGGCTGTGAGGAAGAGTGGGGTTTTTTTTCTCTCAAGCTGTTGAGCTGTGAATGATGAAAAGATCAAGAAGCATGAGGGCTCAATTAATCACAGGACAAATGGATAGTTTGGTATGGGGCGGGGTGGGGGCAGCAGGTAAAGAAAAGGGGGGTGGGGGTGGATTTTATGAGGAAAAAACACTGGGCCTCATATATCAATCATGCGTACGCATGGATCTGCTCTTAAGTCATGCGTAAGAACAAATTCAAGAACTGTTCAGCATTCATAAATCTCTTCTTAGCTGAAATATTCTCTTGAGATAATAATTCATTTATTATGCTCCAGACAACTCGTATGCACATTTACTTGATGGAGCATTAACATATCTGTTGATGTACTTGATGATAGGCTAATACATGAATGTGTTGTATCAATATACTGATGTAACAATGGTACATCTGGTGTCGTTGGCTAGAGAGCATGTCTTCAGAGACCGCAGCAATATGTTTGAGAGTGACTAGAGGCTCCTGAGCAGTTTTCGCCTGCCAAGGGAGACAGAGAGGAAATCTTCTTAAATTGGATGCAAAGGCAGGTAGTTGTGAATGCCCAGAATATACCATACAAGGACATTTCTGAGTTCAATCAGTCACACACTATCTCCTCTCAGCAAACACATCGCTGAAGTCTCTGAAGACACTCTCTAGCCATGACACCAGACACAACATTGCTAGATCTTCAATTGTGTGGATTGTTATTGGTGTATACTGTATACACTATATATATATAATCTATATGAGAATCTCTACTTTGAACAATCTACTCACAGTAATTGTTTGATTTTATATCTAAACTTTTGGAGTGTAGAGCCAGAATAAGAAAAAATGCTTCACTGTCCCATTACTTATGCAGGGTATATAGGATATTATGTGATGTAATGTGACGCACTGCATCAAGGAAATGTGTGTACGAGTGGTCTGGAGCACTCGTAAATGTACTATTATCTCAAGAACATATTTCAACTAAGAGGAAATTGATGAATGCTGAAAAGTTCTCAATGCTGAGTTCGTTCTTATGCACAACTTCCGCACTCTTGATGAAGGAGGCCCATTGACCAATGACTCTGTGTAATCAGACTCACACCTGTAACAGGTGTGGTTGGCAGAGTTAGAGACTGTTTCAGTGCAGTGCAAAAGGTCCAGCTTCAACATCTCACCATTCGTAAAGGCTCATTCATAAACCATTTGTGAGACCTACATTGACACTTTATTAACCATTAACAAGCAAATGCATACTATATTAAGGGTGTATTTACATATATCTGGCATTCTACAAATGTGGCATAACCATAAACCAGGTATATAATGATATGTCCCCGTAAATATTTGTGAAGCATCTATGTAGACCTCATACAGTAAGTGCTTTATAAAGGCTTCAATAAGCCTGTGATGTATATGTAATTAATTTAAAGTGGGACAGTGTTAAGTCCATAAGTTCAAAATGTATTGTCATACTGTATGTACCAGGATACACAGGAGTGTATGACAATACAATGAATATCTTACACACAAGCTCTTCTCTTTGAAAACACAATAGAACACAATAGCGGCACAACCCATAGCATAGCTGTGTGCATGTGCAAGGCGAAACTACAGGGTAAGCTGGCACAGGGCCAGGCAGCAGGGAGAGAGAGAGAGAGAGAGTGTGAAGTCAAGTCAGGACCTGGATTTAAGAGCGATCACAATCGTTATCCCATTTCTCCCCTCATATCCCCTCTGATGCCCCTGTCAAGCTCCAGTGTGCCCCATTATAAAACCACAAAAGACACAGAGAGGAGGGATTAAAGAAAATAGAATCAGAGCCATCAATTCAGTGAAGCACTAAGGAGGCAAATGTAATGTAGAGAGTTTCTTCACTTTCGAGGACAGTTCAGGGACAAAGTGTGTATGTATGTTCATTTTGACATCCCAAAAATACAGATTTTAAAAATACTGTTTTTTTGGGGGTATGCGGTACATCCAATAATGTTTTGATAACACAACACCTATGAGACGGTACTGTTCTGCTATTCCATGGATGTCACAGTGGAGTGTGTTTGTTCGTGTGTGTGTGTGTGTGTGTGTGTGTGTGTGTGTGTGTGTGTGTGTGTGTGTGTGTGCAGTCCAGGTGTCAGAGTTCAAACACACATTGTGTCAGTAGTGATTAGACTGAGTTTGGGGTAATAGTGGGGTGTCTTTCGTTGGGGGTAGAAACATGGTCTTTTGGGTAATGGTTGACAGGGGTAGAGAGAGAGAGAGAGTGTGTGTGTGTGTGTGTGTGTGTGTGTGTGTGTGTGTGTGTGTGTGTGTATGTGCGTATTGGTGGTCTGGGGGCCATGTTTCCCAGGTCTAATGGCACCCACAAGCATGAGCACACATCACAGGGCTTTAATATCCTGTTACCCACCAAACCACATTAAAGTGCCGGTCTTAGGGGACACTTTATAGCCCCATTAAGAGGAAATGATAAATGGCTTTGGGTCTGGGAGAGAGCCGTTTGTGTCTAAGAGCATGTCCGGACAAGCTCTGGCCATATCCCAGCCTCCCCACACATGCCAACAGCCTCAGAATAGCTGCAAAGGGACCTGTCTTTTAACAAGAGAAATGTTTAGTATTGAGGTAAGGGAGAGGGACATGAGCGTTAACTTGATGTACTCCTGCCAATGGGAAAATAAAAGTAATGAGGTCTCAGACAAACAACCCTCTATTCCACTACTGTAATAAACAGCTCTCTACTCCATTACTATGTGGTTGAAAAGCAATTACTGAATTACAATGTCATTACAATTTGTAATTACAGTGTTATTACACAGGTATAACAGCAATTTCATGGTGTGACCCATCTCTACATCCAAACCACCTCCAAGCAAAGATGACCATATCATGAAGAGGTATTTAGAACAAAAGAAGACATACCGAGGAAAACACTGCTTGTAGTGTTGAAAGTCGTCAAACTATAGGAACAACATCTTTATGCACGTCCGAGATGTCACCCCAGTACAGCGCCTACTGTGCCTTGACTGTGATCATAAAGAGGCCTTTAGGGGTGGTGTCCCTGACAGATGCTCCTTCTAAAACACACACCCTGAGTAGAACAACAACAGAGGCCAAGATGACTGACAGCGCTACCCTATCTACTACCCCCACACAGTAATGAACATGGTTGAGAATGAATATGAGAATGAAGGATATATCACACAGCTCCAAGACGGAAGGGCATGTTCTGATGTAATGTGTGCCCCTATCCAATATGGTCATTACCTCCATGCAAGATATAGAGACCTTGGGGCGATGAATAGACTTTCGGTGGTGGTTTATGGAGGGGATGGGGTGGGGGGCTGCTCAGGTTCAGACAGCGCTGCTTCTCTGAGACTTCTATTCCCCTGTGGGGGGGGGGGGTTGACAGGTCTGATGACAGCTGTCAGCTTCAGAGGCAGTTGTGATACCTTCCATTCAACGGTAAGGCTAACAGAGAGGAAAGGACCTGACGGCGCTGAAGCGGTGGCCGCCGTCTCCTGTGACACTAACAAGATTCCAGATTAAACCGCCTCGCCGTCCGCTGTTCCCAGTGTGCCTCAGGGAGACGGCAGTGGTTTAAATGAGCTTCAGGGTTATAGGAAGTAATACCCGGAGTCCATCCCTCTCTCTCTCTCTCTCTCTCTCTCTCTCTCTCTCTGGCTCTCTATTCATTTATTCAGTCTATCCCTCACAGATCACTTTTCATCCATTTATGCTGTCCATCATCACGAATCCCTCTCTAATTTTGTTTATGCTATTCATCATAGATATGCTAAAACCTGAGTTCCGGCTCTTCCTGTACTATACATATGGCAGGTTTTCAATTTAAGATTAATGAGAAAATCATTTAAACCGGGGCAATCCCTTCTCCGGCCATGCCCTTCCAGCACCATCCCAGACAGTAAGCCCAGGTTAGGCTCATTGGTCATTGGTCCTGCTGCAATCGAGCAAGCTAAATTAAGTGCACCTCAAGTATTTGAAAACACATTTTGACTCTGTTCTGCATACTGTACAACTGCATTTCTAATGCATTCATTTTTAGTTAATTCTTATTTCATCAATGTTGACATTTTGCTTCCCTCAGAATATGTCTAAAGTTCCATATGACTTCACTTTGTTTGAAGCTCAAATTATTCCATTGATAGCTTTTTGTCCTTACAGGCTACAAACGTTGACATTGAGGCAATATTGAACTGTTGTTAAGTACAAGGGGCGGAGAAGTCATCATTAGGAATCTGTTCGAGCAGTTTGCTGTCAGAAACTCTTATGGTGTCAGTGTTAAATGTGTCTCATCCTCCCTCCCTCCCTCCATCATTCACCATGGCAACAAGACAACTGGCAACCACTCATTTGTCAGATTCCCCCCCCCCCCCCCGAAAACACACACACACACACAGCCCTATTCCATCTCTCTTACCGTGCCAGCCCATGGAATATGGGAAGGAGATCTCAAAAAGGTTGTCATATTTTGTCAGGAGCCTTTTCATAATGGATGCCAGCCCTGTAATGGAAACAAAATAGACGTGGAACAGACAAAACTGGCTTTCATTCAGTGTAATAAAGCTGGAGGTTTATCTAGCAGAGTTTCATTAACACTGAATGCACTATAGCACCTGCTCTTGCAAAGAGGCAGAAGCATTTATTTCAGTGTCACAGCCAAAGAAAACAATGTTGTATTGAATCCCATCTACCATGGATGCACACAGGCACATGCACACACACACACACACACACGCACGCACGCACACACACACACACACACACACACACACACGCACGCACACACACACACACAAGGACATGCTTTCTCTGTGAACTGCAAGATTGAAACATAATTTGCCAAAATGAACCTTCTGCCGATATTTGCAGCAAATTAAGTTTATACTTCAAGGTTAATGCTAATCTAAAAGCCTAACAAATGCACCAAGTTAGTACCCTGACAAAAACAACAGCTGCGAGTGTAATTTAAAAACAATGAAAATAAAACCAGGTAGATAAAAATATAACAAAAACCTGATCCCACGCAGATAAGTCACAAAAGCTACCATGCTTCTATGCCTAGGCTCTAGGCTAACATTAGCATCTCTAAGATGAACCTGTGGGGGTTTCATGACCAACGACTTAAAAAAATTAAATTGTTCTTAAAATGATGTTTCTCACTTTAGAATGTAGATAATGGGGATTATATAACTAACCAAGAGATAACTAACCACGAGTTCAACAGAAATAGCTGTGAGAGTGGGTGTAAAAGGTCAGGGCAAAGCCGCTTGATGTCTTGAGTGGCAGTGAATATTTAATTGCTTTCTTCTGAAGCAGGAGCTCTCTGTCTGGTCTCTCTCTTGACACGCACACACACACACACACACACACACACACACACACACACACACACACACACACACACACACAGACACACTCTCTCTCTCTTTCTCTCTCTCTCTCTTTCTCTCTCCCTTTCTGACACCAGCCCTGACACACCACACTTTATTGTGACCCAGTCCGTAATATGCCTGACGTTTATTTACATTGTGGTTACGTCTGTCACACTCAGGGGTCCACTCGTGGCTGTCAGGATGAAAGGCAGTGTCACGCCCTCCACTTCCTCCTAGTCGGTGCCAGTGCCTCCCTCTCTCCTGTCTGTCTGTCTGTCTGTCTGTCTGTCTGTCTGTCTGTTTGTTGTGTGTGGGCGTGGCCAGGCTCCGGTTCTCTGTTCACGTCATCATCTCCACCTGCCTGATCTACACACCTGCCGTTCATCAACCCATCACCTTGCTGTGTTTAAACCCTGACCTGAATGCTATCAAATCAGATCAAATCAAAGTTGCGTATTAATTTTTGATAAAGCCGGAATGCATGTGTACAGTTGGCAGGGGTTTAATAGGTGCACGCCGGTATGCCTAAGTCCTGCCGCTGCGGCAATTTCACGCTGTGAAGTGCTGCCGAAAGCCACCACAAGGTGGTGATACGAGCTGTGAAGGATGCCATATGCGTCTTGCACTCACAAACATCCATGTTTGTTTACATTTGTCAGCGCGCACAAACAATAACCACCATTGAATTATTTTCAACTTCTGGAAAGTGTTTTAGTCAATTATTTCGATCTCTAATGAGCTCACACGTAATGTAACACGTTGGGAATTGTAATCGCTACATCACGAACGGAGGATGATCTCACATGAGAAGATGTACCTTTGTCAGAGCCAGTTTTACTGTAGCCTCTAAGTACAGCATGTTTTGAAGCTAATATATAGTATCAAGGACAGGATAAGTTGTGAGTAGGGTACAGTGAGGGCGGTTCTGCCTAAATTGTTGTGAGGGGGGACTGTGTTGCATGTCACATGTTAAACAAGCAATTCTGGTGACTTTTGACGGGAGAATAACGTAGTGGTTAGTGTGAGTGAAAAGCATGAAATAATCGGATCTCAGGTTTATGACAAAAGGCCTATAAACATCTCTGATAAGCATTGCATATATTTGTCAGGATGTAAATCCTAACAACTTGTCTTGATTCCGCCACCCCACAGCACACTCACAAAGCAAAGAGCATTTAACACTTTAACAGTAACATTAACACTCACTCACTCCCACTCTACTCAAATACATGACACACACGCATCCTCCTGGTTGGTGTTTTACCGAGGTGAATGCCCTGAAATAAAACTCACAGGTGCCGTTGCGAAACTCCCACGACATCGTCATATCTAAACTTCTGCCTACTGTATCTTAAAGTCAGACACGGGTCAAAATTTTGTCAAATACTTTGAGCGTCTGCCTGGAGTGCCAGATCGGTGTGGTTTACAATTGTTGGGACTATTCAATTGGCTCCTTTGCATGATGCAAATTCAACCAAGCACAGAATATAAATACTATTTGAACCCAGATTTGGTGTTAGTTAGTGTCCAGTGGACAGGCTGGCTATATAGTTACTATTCTCTGAATGTCTTCTATATGAATAGTAATGTGAGTGGTTAAATATTAGAGACACAGATCAAAAGTCCAGTGTTTGGACCTTATTTCACAGAAACTGCCAGTAATGCTTGATATGATTGAGATCAATAGGCAACACAATGAGCCACTGACTCGAGATTAGATGACCTCAAGATGGCAATTTATCGCCACTGATTCTTTAACTCTGTGACTCGACAGCCTCCTTTGAGTCAAATGTGAAACATTCCTAAATTACTAAGGACACTACATCAGTAGAAGAGTGAGCTTGAAGAGGAGGAAAGAAGGGGAGAGAAAACGAGGGTGGAGTGAGTGAGTGTGAGGGTAGTTGTGAGGATGCAGGTTAATACTGTGGGTTACAATGAGGCGACGCGTTACCCTCTCTCTCCTGGGTCGTCAGGTCATTGAGTCTAAGGACGTGTCGCCGTGGCAACAGCAATGTCTGGAAAGGCCAGGTGGCCCAGTACGGAACCACAGCCAGCCAATCGGCATTCTCTACCACAACCCGCTCCTTGAGAGAAAGAGAGTAAGACAGAGAGAGAGAGAGAGAGAGAGAGAGAGAGAGAGGGAGGGAGAGAGAGAGAGAGATAGCATGTCAGTGCAAGGTCATATCAGCATTCCTCACTAGGACAGATAGACAAACACAGCCATATGATACACAAAACACTCACGAGTCTTTTAGACTTAACAACCTCCAATGTTAGTACTTCACCAATCAACATATCTGAATCAGAGCTGTTCAGAGAAGTGATGCCGGAACTCGAGAGGAAAGTTAATGAAACTGAGATTTGAGAGCCACAATATAAACCCAATCAGTGATTAAAATGACCTACCATACACAACCCACATAACTGTAATGGAGAGACAGGATTTAAAATGTATGGATCCTAATCATGACAAATGGGGATTGATTACAGAGCGCATACAGAGTTGACAGGTGTCATCTACAGCTAGTGAGGAGGAGAGGAGGAGAGGAGGGGGGGGGGGGGGGGGAGGAGGAGAGGAGGGGGGGAGGAGGAGGAGAGGAGGAGAGGAGGGGGGGAGGAGAGGAGGGGGGGAGGAGGTGTGCAGCAGATGAAATGATATCAATACCGTCGTATACATGACTGCACTGTGTGGTCACTGGGTGCAAACTGTGGTGAGTTTGGATTCAACACTTTAGTAAAAATTCAGCTATAGCATCAAGGTTGTCAAATATGAGGTCCAAGATGATATTTGCAGCCTGCCAATAAATTAACTAGGCTTGGTTATTATTTGAAAGATTTTATGTCATATTCACAGCAAATGCTGTTCAGGCAACACATTTGCTATCCTGAGCATGCAAGTGCATACAGTGTACTGAAGGCAATCATTACTCTCCACACATGAGTAATAAATACAATACTGAATGTCTATCATTTAGGCTTAATTATTAATAATTATAGCTAAAACATTACTCATTCATCACTATTATCTTGCTATTTCAATTTAACATAAAAATGATTGGGTCTAAAAAAATGTACACAGCAGGAAGAAACACCAATCAAATTCTGAGCCAGTTATCCATACATCACCATAGTGTCCACCCACCACCTGTCTATGGCCCAGAGTGCCTTGAATTCTCACTATAGCAATCATTTGGGAGAAAATCTCCTTCTCCCAACTGCAGTTTCTGTCTTATTTACCTAAGACAGCCATTTAACGTGCACACAGAGATCGATAGCATCATAAAGCGTTTCAACAGTTGCATCCCAACTTCAGTCATGGTCTGATACACATCCTCTTCAACATACCCCTTTGACAACACCACATGCGTGCTCACTCTCACTCAGTAATATGTGCTTGGCATACTATTGACACCCAGCGTGTTGAGAATTGGCTGGCCTGATAAGAATGTCCTGGAGAAGTGTGTTTTTCTGCAGTGAGTGATTGTGTTCGGAAAGGCTGGGCCCCAGATGGAAGGGAGTTCACACAGCGATGGTAAGTACAGATCAGAGAGAGAAAGCGCCGGCGTACAGCGATTCCCAGCACCACCGCTGCTTCTCTGATTAAACTTTAAAAGCAACAACAGCTTTGAAGACATGATTACTCTACTGCGGCTTTTAAAATCAGCAATTAGAGGCATTTACAAGTGCATTATTAACGATTTACCGAGGGGAATAATAGATGTTGCCAAGGAGACAGTGTTTATTTTTGTTCATCTTCAGGGTCGTCCAAAACATTCAGGGTTGCGGGCGATGATTCTTCCCATTTCTCTTTGTTATGTTCTTCCTCTCCCTCCATGGCCATGTCTTTATGTGCTATTAAGATGATACATTATCTTGCACTACAACAACTTCCATCATCCTCCACTCTTTCATTTGGCTTTGTACTTGTTATTCTAGCACATACACTCTGCAAAGTTATGATAAAAAAAAAAAAGATTTTGGTTTTGCCCATAAGCCCAGAAACAATTCAAATCCAATACTCCGTGCACCAGCATAATTCAGTGAGTTAGCAGTAATGAACTCTAATGTGCACGCAGCAAAGCTCTAAAATCATTCTCCCTCCACTGTGCCCAATTGCAGTCTGGGGAAATATGTGTGTGTATGTGTGTGTGCATGTGTGTGTGTGTGCTGTCAGGGGACACATATGTGTTGCTCAAATATTTCCACAACATGAACTCTAAAGGCTCTCTGGAACCCTGTCTTCATGTTATTCACATCATCATCACATTGGCTTTTTCGAACACCATACAGTAGTATACCAGAGAGGATATTCATTTGTGCGTGTGTGTGTGTGAGGGGGGGGGGGGGGGGGGGGGGGTTCACCGATCTGTGTAAGCAGTGCAGCTTCTATCTCCCTCTCCTCTTCTCCCCATCCGATCAACTTTTTTTACAGGATCCCTACGGGATGTTGGGCAAAGGAGGCTGCACAGCAACAAACATAGCTCCAGTCACGGGGAAAATCCTGGAGAATGCAGGCTGGCTTTGATCACTGCGGTAGCAGTCTGAGCCTCCGTGATCGTCTCACAAGGCAACAGGGCAGTTGTTGCTCGCAGGCATTTTGCCCTTGTCTGCTACACTGGCTCTTCAACATCTCTACCCCCCATGGGTGCTTCCTTCTTAGCCTAGGCTATCAGTGAGAGAATGCTATTTGAACACACTCCATCAGAAGAGCTCTTAAGCGTTTTCGTGCTGCTAGGGGTGTGTGTGCATTATGCAACCGCATTGACAAAAGCTTAATGAGTTTCGCGGCTCTGGACAGGGGAGAAGGAGGCTATATGCAAATCAAGCAAGTCCAGGGGGGACATTAGGATTGGACACAGCATTCACTTTGCATAAAATGAAACAGATATGCATTGCAAAAATCCTGATTATTGCAAATTGGGAGTTAACGAAGTGATCTGTAGGCCTTGTCATATCAGTTGTTTGTTGAGCTTGGATTTGCTCCTAACAGGGCAACATGAATGCATTACTAGGATGTTGAATTCAGTTCTGGGGATGGACAGAGGCCAAGACTATGAAGAGATGGAGGGAGGGACCCTGGAGGAACACTCGGAAGCAGCTGGAGCTCTGATCAACAGCAGGACAAAGGCTAAAAGCTGTCACTGGTCACAGCAGGGCCGCTCAGAAGTGCTCTCTCTCTCTCTAAATGGCTTAGAGACATCACACCAAGCTGAGCTCTTCAACTCCACATTTCTCACCGTATTAAACATACATAATCACTTACAAACAGATTTAAATTTGTCACACACGATAATGAGCCAAACAATAATGACAACCACATAAACAATTTCAAGCCTAGTGACCATATTTGGAGCATAGTGTGACTGCTTCTACGGTGACATTGAAAATGAGGATGTGACTGATTCAAGACTTGTTGGCTGACTGGAGCATCCAAAGGTTCCACAGATTTCACACATAACGCTGTGGCCAAAACATTTGTGTGTTGACAA
Source organism: Argentina silus (assembly GCF_951799395.1). Classification (NCBI taxonomy): domain Eukaryota; kingdom Metazoa; phylum Chordata; class Actinopteri; order Argentiniformes; family Argentinidae; genus Argentina; species Argentina silus. The sequence goes on from NC_139659.1 coordinate 6,373,455, forward strand.
TTTCCCCTGATGCGAATATATCACATTTCATTTATTGAAGAAACAATATATATATATAATTCAAAATAGTCAAAGATCTTGTAACCTGCCTTCTTTGTGTGCAAACCACTTTTGTTTTTGTGAACTCTGAATCGGTTAAATGCAGTTGAGCGAGTGCAATTACATTGCATCCAGAGATACCCTTGAACCTCTGTGAGAGTGTCCTCCTGTTGAAACATTGCCAAACATTAGCACATGAAAAGAGCCAACACCTGGTGGATATGAATGGCTTCCCTCCACAATCTTGGCAAGGCTCTCTGCAGCACTGAGCCCAAGGCCGTTGACTCATCAAATAACACCATTTGTTGATGTTGCATCTCATTTCAGAGACAGCGTCCGTGTCCTATGAAAGCTCCTCTTGCTAACGAGCCTGTGGATGCTCCTGATTAAAACAAGATAGAACCGAGTGGGAGAGTGAAAAGCAAGCTGACGGTCTCAAATAATTTGAGGACGGTTTCAATGAGCCAGATGGCCATGCAGGATACGAGGAAGAAGCAGGTCTGTGAAGAGCATGCCTCTACTTCAGTAGCCTTGGCTACTCAATGCTGCAGAAGTAATGCTAAACAGACCTGATGCTTCTGCTCCACTTATAGCAGGTAGATGGGTAGATAGACAGATACATAGACAGACAGACAGACAGACAGACAGACAGACAGACAGACAGACAGACAGACAGACAGACAGACAGGCAGACAGGCAGACAGACAGACAGACGGACAGACGGACAGACAGACGGACGGATAGTTAGGTAGATAGATAGATAGATGCTAAGACATCAACTAATGAGAAACTACGAGGCCTCCGTGGAACTGCAGAATCAAATGGTGTGGGGCTCAAAAGTTCAGTCACCATATTCAAATCACTGTTGATTAATTATACTGTGATGGAAACTTTAATACAGACAGAAGAGATATTTGGTGACATTCAACCATGTGGGGTAAAGGAAGCTCTCTGGGAAAATTGCACAGACGACCATGAACCATGATTAATATATATAGCACTTTATGACCATTCTTTGTTGATGAACACAAAGAATATGACAATTAACATTTTTAACACATTCAAATAAGGTCAGTAGCTACAGAAAAGAAGAGGAGTATGGTGAGTGATGTGGTGAACAGAAAACTGCCAGTCTCCAAACTCAAGGCATTTCTCCTCGCTGTTGCCTTGGCGACAATGAATCGGTAGCAGGGAGGTCAGAGAAATGTACCCTTCACCTTTTACAGACTGAGGGCTGTTTCACTCACTTTGAGATACAACTATGAAGAACTAAAATGAGTTTAAAAAACATCTTTTTATTCTCAGTCCAACCATGGCTGCTGTGTAATCCATCGCTCTTTATCTCTCAGCTGTAAACTGCTACTTCAACAGGCTAAATTATTCTACATTTTCACATTTGACAATGTCTTTCAAGAGTCATACATAGAGTTTGTCGTTCTATATTCGCCATGTTCATCTTAGGGAAGTGATAATGAGATTTTGACCACAAAGCACTATAAATCAAGCTGAAACTGTCTCTGTACCACTCCACAGTCACAGATGAAGACTCTTCTTTTTAACCTGTCTACTCTACACAATATTTCACAGTCAAGTGGTCAGTCAGAGGTATCAGATACAGAAGACGACAGAGAAATCAAATCCGCAACACAGCACTTCCAGATTTGGTCTGATCTTTCCAAAGGTCAAATCCCTTGAGTGTAAATCTAAGAAAAGCTCCTGTTGTCTGGTTTTCCTGCATCCGCCTCTGATACGGATGATATCAGTTCTACTCCCCTGCGAGGTAAAAATATTGAGCCAAGTTTAAACACTTTCTTCTCTGTACTTTAGTTTGTGCCAGCCCTGCTTTGCGCAAGTGTTATGTTACACACCTTCTAGTTTCTGCATGATTTTACTGTCCACGGGCCTGTAAAACACCACATTACAATTAACACTGCACCTTATTTATGCTACGTAGCATTCAGCAAGAATCCCAGTAAAGTATATAAAACGTTAACAAGCTCCGACTGCCCCCTGCTGAGACCTATTACCTACTTCTCCCTGTGGCAACACATTTCAAAGTTCACCTGCCTTCCACAGTGTCACTGAGGCAAAGCTGGAGTCTGTATTCATGCAGCTTCACTCTTATCACAGTAACAAGGGGCTATCAAGCTGATAGAGCTGTTGCCGATAGAATCATGCTATCTGCAGAAGTTATTTCTCCAATTGACCAGTAAAGGCCCAGTTCAGACGCTGTACTGAGTGGCGAACTGAACTAATCTGCAATTGAGCAGGGACTGGAGTGACTTGTGACAAACCAGTTTCATCCTGACACCTTTGCTATGCTCATACAGTAAGAGTGCTGTACTGTTAGTATGTACGTTCCCATGCTACACACAACACATAGCACTATTTTACATTTATGGCATTTAGCAGACGCATTTATACAAAGCGACTTACAACAAATACATTTGTTTAAGTAAGTGAATCATCTATCCATCAGTCATCATAAGATAAAGTAATCAATGCTCAGACCAGGCAGTCACAATGCTAGAAGAAGGAATTCTTTTTTTTTTTTACTATCAATTGTGCAATAACACACGTTGACAGTGAAAGTGAAAATTGGTGCCCACAGACAAAAACATGTTTCTTTTTTCTCCACTGAAAAGTACCAGCAAGCCTCTTATCTGAGCAAGATGGGATTTTCTTCTACATTTATTTGGCATGACAGGACATTTGGCGTGATCGGACCTTCCCAGCAAAGAAGGTACTAGCGAGGTTCTCATACTAATGGAACTGTTTCTACTCATAGGGGGCAATAAAACAAAGATTTTATTTTGGAATGCTAATGCCTGCCTAGAACGTCTGGGTTGGAGACGTCTAGTGAATCAACGTAACCGTTAATCTATTTTTACTTCCTTCCCCCAGACAGTGTAGGTGAGATTTTACAGTTCCTCCTGAGCTATGGTGAACTCATAAAAGACAGCCATAACTACCCAGCAGCGTTGCCTGTGGGCCTGTCCAGAGTCCAGAGGACTGCTGTGACACATCTACAAAGATGATATACTAATGTTAATTAACCCAGAGGACCAACTCTGTTGCAGTTGGGGCCATCATGTCTTCCGTCCGACAGCGATGACATAGTGCACTCACTCTGCAGTTCTCTACGGCTTGATATCGCAATGTCATGATAACTCTATCCACCTGCAATTAATACATTTTCTCTTTTCTGCAATTATTTAACAACTTTGTCTGAACTTAGGTGCAGTGCTCTCTCTTATTATTTGAATGTCTTCAATGCAATTATGACAATATGGACAACACATCAACAGCTCCCTAAAGATCGCCCAAAGCTGATCGTCACAAAGTTGTCATCTACAAAACATGGACGGTTTGGGAGCTTGGAATTTGTTTGGGAGTATCTTTCTGCTTTATGCAGTATCGACTACCAAGGCAAACAATGTGCTCCTGTACCCACACAAATGGTACATTATAAGCATGGCAAGATAGAGATTGAGATTCTAACACCAACAGTAAGGACATGGGGAGATGAAGTCTCTGAGAGATTTTCAACACAAGTCACAGCCATTTATGAATCATGAGTATTTGAGTATTCACACAACTGCTGCTTGGCAGTCATTCCAGTCACACTGTTCCTCTATCCACGGTTATTAAAGCTGGGACATCACACACAGAGCCCGAAGCAGCGGATTGATTTGCTTTATTATCAATAACAAAAAGGATGCAGAAACCTTTTTTTTAGAGGGGGTATATCTGCAGAGAGGAGCCCTGAGTCTCTGTCAGCACCCCTCTTTCATACACGGTGACAGATCCGTCCCATTCCCACGCTGAGGGGGACACAAAGAGACCCAGCATGACCCCCGTCCCTGGCCCCTACACCCTTCCGACTCTCCATCCCTTCATCCCTCCGTCCTCTAACCCTCAGTCACCCACTCCCCACACCCTGTCAGAACCGGTTTAGGCCTCCGATCTGCTCCACAGCGACAGAGACGCCACGAACAGCGAGCTGAGCTGAAGGGACCCGTCTTATCCTCAGGACTGTAGCCAACAGCACAACACAGAACTGCTGAGGGGGAGTAGAATACTGGTATTGATAAAAAAAAAAAATGTCTTCTCCTCAGAATATGTTGTTGTTGACGATACTGTTGAATGCATTGCCACTTAGAGTTCAGCGGTAATTGCCCATTGGGGATAAATAAAGTACATTGAATTGGATTGAATTCAATAAAAGTCCAAAGGCACTCTTAGGCCTGCTGCAAGATACAAAAACATTGTGCTCAGAGCAAAGGTAGGCAAACAAACAGGTAAATACTGCAAGTAGAGTGGAGGTGGGGAGAATGGAAAACGGTAGTCAAATTGAAGCCATATTAATGCGAGCGGGGGGGGGCAGAGTGTGAATGAGACAGACGTCTGCCATATGGACAGTTGTCACCCGCTGAGGTGTGAAAGAGCTGCTATTGAGGGGACAGCAGGTTGGAGGGGGGGGGGGAGGGGGAGGGGGAGGGGGAGTCATGGTGGACGACGGCCAATCACATTGACGGTGACCAGACTGATCCCTCCACTGCAGCGCTCAATCAAAAATCCCTGAGACAACTCCTTCAGCAGACTGATATTGACACTACTATTGTACACTACAAAAGTTGTATTATGTCTACGCGCAAGGAGATAAAGAGAATATACATTGAAGATAGTTCAGTGAGATTAAAGTGAAATCTACTGGATAGCTGAAAAAAAGCATTCTCCTTTTAAATTTCTACAGTATGTGTAGAGGGAACAATATTGGTGCCTCAATTCAACCAAGCTTTGTAACACAGGGAGCTCTCAACCCTTTCTGAGAACCCCTGATACAGTATTCTTTGAAACACAATAACATTTTCACTTGTAAATTGTATGCCGTAAAAGAGTCATTGTTGACACCCAATATATTCCTATCCCCAAAATAGTGAGCCAAACAGTGTTCTATACCATAACGTGACACTATTGGGTGTTACTACTGCTTTCTGTGGACCGTCCTCGGACCCCTGTATGAGAATCATTCTTTATTCCTTGATGAGGCAGAGGCACCAAACAGTGCGCCCTGGGTAGTGTAGTGCTTCTGAAAAGCTCCCTGCCGTCCAGGCTAGTGCTGTCTGTTGGAGCCACTGATGAACCTCAACAACAGCCCTGTCTGAAACTAGACATACCCTGGGGAGAACACACACCTCTACTCTTGTTTAGACTGAGGGGGGTAGCTATCCAAGAGGTGAACTACCTCTTGGATAGAGCAAAAAATACTCCTCAAATCGCCTATTCATTCACAATAAGAGGTGGTCAAAGTATTGCCTGTATACTGTAGCTTAAAGCTTAAAGCTATGCATTTAATATACAACAGTTAAATGCAGAGAGGCCTTAATATGTGCTGTATTTAACCCAGGTACCCTTGTTGCATTATCTTTCCAGACTAACAAGCAACAGCACCAATCATTATAACCATGAATGTGGATTGCAATTTAATAGAGAATCACAAATTAACTGGTAGATAATAAGCCTTTAACAGGCGTTATGGTCTGGCCAAAATAACACATCAGACGAGCCTTGGCTCACTGTACAGAGCACATCCAATAGCCTATTAAACCACATAGACAACCTCATAGATAAGTGGCAGAGACATGGGTTAGAAGTAATGCTCCCGACATATACACACATCCCTACTCTCCCAGAGAGCAGCTTAATGCAGAAGACACACAACCAACGACACGGTCACCACCTGACCTGAGAACTAGTACTGGTTCTAATGAAATATTAAAGTTGCTTTTATGACCGGCGACACAGAACTTGCAGTATTGCGCAACAGTATACAGTGCCTTCGGAAAGTATTCAGACCCCTTCACTTTTTCCACATTTTGTTGTGTTATAGACTGAATTTAAAATGGATTAAATTAAAAGAATTTGACATCAATCCACACACAATACCCCAGAATGAAAACAGGTTTTTAGAAATTTCAGTAAATTTATTAAAATCGAAATACAGAAATACCTCATGTACATTACAGTATTCAGACCTTTTGCTATGACACATTAGCTAAAATGCAAAAATTTCATGAACAAATCACTCAATAAGTTTAATTGAGTCCATCTTAATGCCGGATAATAGTTCATGTCATTTTGGAATTAATATCTTTGTTTTTATAGGGTCTCTGATTTGCATAGGAATGTGTCAATCACACACTGTGTAGATTAGGATGTCACTACCAACTCAACTCAAACAGATTTCATAATTTTCTCTTGATCCTGACAAACTCCTGAGTCCCTGCCAGTGACAAACATACCCATAACTTGATGCAGCTACCACTATTCTTCACACGAGAGATGGTGCGGAAACTGTACTGCATGTGCTGGATTTGCACCAAACTTAATGCTTTGTAGTAAAACCAAATAAACATATTCCAGGCACTTTCTTTGCCGTATCACTTGAATTCATTGTTGCAAACACAATTATGGATATGAGATAGATTATTTTACTTGAAGGGATTCTTTTTGGCCACTTGGTTATAGGCCAATTTTGTAGAGAGACTGAGCTGATGTCCCATCGACTGTGCTTTTTCCATAAACCATTCAACTTTGTAGATTTTTGTAAGTCTCCCCAGGCCTCAGGGTCGCATTCCTGAGCAGTTTTGTTCCTCTCCATTTGCTCAGTTTGTAATGACAACCTGATCCACACAGTGTGTAAATGATTCCTATGCAAATATGAATCAATTAGAGACCCTATAAAACAAAAATATTAACTCCAAAATTGCATGAACTATTATCCTTGCATTAAGATGGACTCAGTTCAACTTATTGAGTGATTTGTTGATGACATTTGTTCATTTTAGCAAATTTTTATTAATTTTAGCAAAGGGTCTGAATACTTATGTACATGAGGTATTTCTATATTTCTATTTTAATAAATTTCCTGAAATTTCTAAAAACCTGTTTTCGCTTTGTCATTCTGGGGTATTGTGTGTCAATTGATGGCAAATTCTTTTCATTTAATCCATTTTAAATTGAGTCTATAACACAACAAAATGTGGAAAAAGTGAAGGGCTATGAATACTTTCCGAAGGCACTGTATCTCATGAATTGGAGGCCAGGGGGAGCTGTGGCTACATTTTGCACTGCATCTGAATTATTCATAGTTGTACTGAGAGAACGCACTGGGCCTCATTCATCAATCTGTTCTTAAATAATGCGCAAATGTGTTCTTTAAAAAGACTCATATGCAAATCGGACACATGAAACTTATGGACAGACTACATTTTGTGCTTAACTTATGTATGACGATAAATGCCAAATGTTCTTAAATTGAATACACATGCAGGTAGCTGTGAATTAAGCATAAGTAGGTGTATGGCATAAGTAGGTGTTATGGCTTGGTCATGTATGGCTTCCACCAGAACGAACTGGCTCACTTTTCTTCATTGAGGATGTAACTGCTGACGGCAGCAGCAGGATGAATTCTGAAGTGTACAGAGCCATCTTTTAAGTCCAAGTACAAGCAAATTGCTCCAAATTTATTGGACAACACGTCATCATACAGCAGGGCAATAACTCAAAAACATACTGCCGTAGCAACTAGGGAGTTTTCCATGGCAAAAAAAAGTGGAAAGTTGTTGACTGGCCAAGTCAATCTCCAGATATAAATTCTGTTATACATGCATACTGAATAGGAGACTTAAGGCAAAACGTCAAAACGAAGATGGCTGCAGTACAAGCCTGGCAGAGCATCACCAGAGAAGATACCCAGTGTCTGGTGGGGTCAAAGGGTCGCAGACTTCAAGCAGTTATTGCATGCAAAGGATTGTCGACCAAATACTAAACATGAGTACTAAATTTGGACATTTGATAAATCTGTCCCATCACTTTCGGTGGTCTAAAATAGGGGGACTATAACTAAAACGTGTTGTAATTGCTGAATGGTGAAATCAATATATACACAAATACCATCAAAGAAAAGCTGATAATCTCTACTTTAACCTTATAGTAATTGTTTGATTTCAAATCCAAACTTTGGAGTGTAGAGCCAAAAGAAGAAAACATTCTTCACTGTCCCATTACTTTCACAGGGCACTGCATATATAAACACGGCATATATAGGCTATCATATTTAGTTATTGCATCATTTGTCATAACTATTGATAGATGTTGTGAACTAAAATAAATCAATGCATAAATCAAAGTTGTTGAAATTACAATTAATTCACTTATTAATTATTCTTAAAAAAACAGGGTTCATGAGCATAGAGTCCATGAACTGTATGAAACATGGTAGGACATTTCAAGATTAGCATCAGCAGCTAAGACAACAGCAAGAAGAGGCAAATGTATTCTCAATAGAGCCTCAATTCACCAATTAGCTAAATAGTTATCAGCTGCTAACAGGTAAGCAAACATTCTTAATGCGCTCCACACTGTATTAGTTGAATGTCGTTTTTGGTTAGTCCTGTTGGTTTTTCTTTTCACATGATTACACAGAGTGTAAACTAATTCCAGTCCATTATGGTAATGGGCATCTCTTCCCCTCCATGCTCACGCTCTGCTACCCAATTGTGCAGTGGGCAAGCAGTGCAGGAGCCGGATTCGGCATGCCTGCCATGGCGCGTCACCTTTGCTTCCTGCCCATGTCAGAGTGCACACACTTGACACGTGACGAGGAGGCCTTATACCGACTGCATGTAACTGAGAATAAGGTTATGTGCACTATAGCTAATAACAATGGGCACAAGGTGTAAATGTGTTGAGTGTAGTACCTGCACTTCTTTCTACAGATCTCTCTCAATAACGCTAACCTGATTTCTCCATCTTTAAACATGTCATATACACTTTATTAGGTACACCTTGCCAGTACTGGGTTGGACCCCCTTTTGTAGCCCATCTGCTTCAAGGTTCGACATGTTGTCCGTTCAGAGATGGTCTTCTGCATACCTTGGTTGTAACGAGTGGTTATTTGAGTTACTGTTGCCTTTCTATCATCTTAAACCAGTCTGGCCATTCTCCTCTGACCTCTGGCATCAACAAGGCATTTTCGCCCAGACAACTGCCGCTCACTGGATATTTTCTCTTTTTCTGACCATTCTCTGTAAACCCTAGAGATGGTTGTACGTGAAAATCCCAGTAGATCAGCAGTTTCTGAAATACTCAGACCAGCCTGTCTGGTACCAACAACCATGCCACGTTCAAAGTCACCTTTCTCCCCCATTCTGACGCTCGGTTTGAACTTCAGCAGGTCGTCTTGACTATGTCTACATGCCTAAATGCATTGGGTTGCTGCCATGTGATTGGCTGATTAGATGTTTGCGTTACCGAGCAGTTGAACAGGTGTACCTAATAAAGTGGCAAGGTGAGTGTATACAGCATCTGTCTCTATATACACTCACCGAACACTTTATTAGGAACACCTGTACACCTTCTCATGGTGGAGGTGGTGTAATGGTGTGGGGAATGTTTTCTTGGCACACTGTTAATACCAATCAATCATCACTTGAATGCCACAGCCTATTCGAGTATTGTTGATCATGTGCATCCTACTTCCATAGCAACCTCGTCAAAGTAGCCTGAAGTCACCTGAAGAACCCTTTTGGAACCCTTTTGAAATACAAAGAGTGTATATAGTGTAAGTTGCCACAGTACGGTATGGTGAGTACCTGTCTCTGGGCCTCTTGCTTGGCGTACTGCAGTAGCAGTGGTTCTCCATGTTTCTGCAGGTACTCTCTCTGGCAGCGGTCCGACAGCGCAGGCTCATTGGGCAGGAAGTTGCTGGCCCACACCTATGACATCACAGGGAGAGAAAGGAAGGAGAAAACTGTATGAGCAAGAACATGTCTCGGTAACCTGACATATGACTAACCTGGCTGGTACTATATCAACCTGGTGGTGCTCGGGGATGGAACAACTGGTTATAACATAAGTCAAGAAACTCTCCAGCCCCTATGTACAGTACGAGAGAGGAGGAGAATTGTGGGAAGATCCTTTAATCTCCTGGCTTAAGCCTTGGAGAGCAGAATGACCACAACATGCACCGTACTGAGAGAGAGGATGAGAGAGATGGGTCGTTCCTGTGCCATCTTGCAAATAATAACAGTCTCTTCTTCCTGCCTCAGCGGAGGACAGTCTATAAATAGTCCAACCACAAGGCAGGCCTGTACTCATATATGCAAATACCAAGGGAAATACTAGGCAAAGAAAACAAGTTCCAATTATACTGCACATCCCGTTGGATTTAAAAAACATTTTGTTCATCTCTTCCCATTTTGAGCGCTACCGACAGGCTTCACGCTGAGGAAGCTTTTGGGAATAAACTTTGTCGAAAAACTTTCGTTTTTTCATCCACAAAGCCAAGGGGAAAGCAACGACATGAGGATGGAGGAGAGCAGTACTGGCCCAGAAGCATCCGTTGGCAAAACATCACTGGTCTTTCAGCAGTCTTTCAAGGCAAAACAGAGCAGAGGGAAAGGACTGTGCTTTGTGATTGAGAGAGGAGGCACATCCTCCTCCCCCCCCCCACCCACCTCATCCTTCCCCAAGGGAAACCTGGCAACCACCATCAAACCAATCTTACCTGCAGCAAAGAGGATTGGAACATCCCTTATTTGGCCACACAACAACATTTTGTTTTACTATGTTTTATCTATTTTTATGTCAAACATAAATTCTGCTAAGATTTTTTGTGATTCCCAGTTTTGTACATAAAACTGTTGTGTATTAGATGGCGGAAAATGTTTTATGATATAATATATTGGAACTCAGCATAGCTATGTATTAAGACTATTAAGAATATGATCAGAAATGCAGAACTGGTTAGAAGTTACGACCAATTAATGTTGTTCTCTCTCCCCACCTGTGAGTCTTCCTGAGTACTGACAGTGTCAATACCCTGCTAGATGGAGAATACTGTTCTCTTCCCTAGTGCTTAAGATCTTAAAACAATGGAAAGATGCAACAATGCTAACCTTGAATACGTGGGGAAAGTCTATTGTGAGTTGTGAACAAAGTGTACGTATACAATTAATAAAATTAATAAAAAAATAAAAAATAGGCAGTTGATTTTAGAAATAACATGCATTTCCTCTAAGGAAAATCAAGACTCCAACTCAAATATACACTCACCAAACACTTTATTAGGAACACTATACTAATGCTGGGTAGGGCCTCCCTTTGCTCTCAAAACAGCCTCAATTCTTTGTGGCATTGATTCCACAAGATGTTGGAAACATTACTTTGAGATTCTGGTCCATGATGACATGATTGCATCACGCAATTCCTGCAGATTTTTCAAGTGTACTTTCAAGCTGTGAATCTCCCGTTCTACCACATCATAAAAGTGTTCTATTGGACTCAGATCTGGTGATTGGGAAGGCCACTGAAGAACACTGAACTCATTGTCAAGTTCGTGGAACCAGTTTGAGACGACTTTTGCTTTGTGACATGGTGCATTATCATGCTGGAAGGAGCCAATAGAAGTTGGGTAGATTGTGGCCATGAAGGGATTCACATGGTCAGCAACAATACTCAAATAGGCTGTGGCATTCAAGCAATGATTGATTGGAATTAACGGGCCCAAAGTGTGCCAAGAAAACATTCCCCACGCCATTATACCACCTCCACCATGAGAAGGTGTACATGCGTTCCTAATAAAGTGTTCAGTGAATGTATTTAAACAACTATATATTGTAGTTCTACACCACAATTCATTATCTAAAGTGAAGACTGATGATTTCCCTCATCATATTCATCTTCATTGGGAGGGGGTATCCATTTGTGATGGTGAGACACAAATTGAGCTGTCACATGCTTGTAGCTGTCAACAGTGCTTTGAACCTTTAAATGACATGTTTGCTAAAATATGAAAGCACTGTTTTCTCATGAGTTTGGGAAACAACACTGGAATTGGCAAAGTAAATTGAAGTGGCTTTCAAAAGTCACTAGTGGTGTCTGGCTGTCTCTTTTTCCGTAGCTGTGGAGATGAGATGGGGAGTTGATGTGATTACAAGACTGATTACAGTTTAGGCAATGAAAGAATCCTATTTACAATCTATTTTGACTTAATAATTCACCCACGTCATTGGATGAGAGATGGAGCGACATGCCACCTTGGAATTCTTTAGAAGCCAAATAGCAAAAAGTGATAACTAGCCTATCTGTGCACCATCCCAGACTAGCTCACTTTTCTTTTCCTATTGACCCTCTCTGTGTTTTTCATGTGCTTTTATCAGAGGAATTTGCTTTCATGATGCGGAGTTCATGTGGTTCTCAAATAGGAGACTAATCTAAATAACAATCCGACTGGAAACATGTTACTGGAGTTTCTGGGGAATTCTCGGGAATTCTCATTATCGACCAATAGGCTACGATTCCAGGAGCTGTCAGGGAGTTTCTTAGTCAGGATATTCTGAGTAGCACATGAACACAGAATTGGAACCTCTTCTTACATGACACAAATCTCGCTCCTTGTTGTATGACTGTTTCCATGCTAATTGTCAGTGACCAGAGTGAAAGCCCACTGCTCATCCTCAGAGACTGGAGGACGAGGACGAGAACGAGGACCTCATGCTGAACAATGAAACCATCACAAACAGGGACAGGGAAGACAAGAAGGTAGTTCAGTTTGGGTCATGAAAACAGAGTTTCCTAAGATAAAATACAAAATAAATAAACCATGAGGTATCACTTTACACATAAAAAATGTCTAGCAATGCAACTCAACTTAGGGGAATTTCAACCAAGCTTTTTTCCTAAAACAGTTTTAATATACACAATAAAAATCAAATAACACTTGGAAAAATCAAGGTTCTGTTTTACAAGTCGGAGTAAAATGTGTCCAATTTCTCCCAACAAAACATCTGGAACCGAGCGGCGCTTTGTTTGTTCGTGTTTCTTCTGCTTTTCGAGGCAATGTGCCAGCGTGTCTAAGGCTCTAAGCCTTCCTGGCATTCTCACTCGGAAAGATTAGAGGAAAAAAAGGGACTCATTACCCACGGTTCACCTCTGCGCGCACCACAACATATCAGGCCCATGTCTACACACACCTGAGTCATGACCGTTGGCTGTATCCCAGCCCAGAAATAGAGCAGGGTCATCTTGGCTGAGATAAACCAACATTCCCATACAATGAATCATGGCTGGACTGCTTTTCAGATAGAATTAAATACATTTATTTATTTATTTTTAAAGGCCTTTACACAGCATGTAACTGGTACCAAGTTAGCTGATAATGTGGTTGTGCAAGGCTAAGGTACACTCTATATAGCCCTTATGCCTGTGTAGTTGCACTGTAATTGCTCGTCACAACATTGTGCAATACCGAAAAGACGCTCAACTTCTGTGCAATTACAGAAGCGTTTAACAAATGACTACATAACAAGTAAATACAAAGTTATTACTACAGTAATTAAAGCTTTTCTATACATGTACAATAGTCACATTATATTATGCTACAACTTGAATCAATTGGGTATAGGTTTGATTGTATTTCATTGTGTTGAACTTTGCTTGCCTTTTTCTCAAAAACAGGCCTTCGAGATGGTTCCTCTTCCATCTGTGACATTACGACTACTCCAAATGAGGCCTCATAATATTGTAATACCCATAATGACTTCATGCCTCGGAGTACGTTACTTGGTTATGAGCATAAAGTCATAAAGTTCCCGGGGAGATCTGAGTCACCTTTGAGGAAGGATTAATAATGCAGAACAACAGAAAGCTCTGCTTATGCATTAAACATTTAGTCCCAGCTCATCAGATTGGAAACGCGAACTGAATGTACCCCGCTTTAGCGTCCAATTAATTATCTCACATGAAAATATACAGCCAAAGTTGTTCCCGAGGCCGCCCACTTAATGGCCCCAATCCCTGGTCTGCTTTTTAAAGTTAATCTCGATGAGAGGGTTGGAAAGTGGCATTGAGCCTGTGCCCAGTTATAACCAGTGCCCAGTGCCAGTCATTGATTTGTAGGAGGACCAGAGCTGGGCCCACTCAAAAGAGCTTATAAAAAAACCTTTTTGTGTGCTTGTTTTAGCTTGCTTGACGCACTTGAGTGGGCAGGGTTCGCACTTTTGAGATGATTCCATTGGTTACATAATGCAGAGCAGGCTAAATAAAGTGCACCTATAGAGTATGAAAGTATTTCAAAAACGTTTTTTTTTTTCAATGCAGATTTGAAGAGGAGTGAGCTGCAGCAGCAGTATTCCAGCTGCCCCTCAGTATTCCGGCTGACCTTCAGTATTCCGACTGCTGATTTGAATGTCAGGAATGATAAAAGAGCGTCTGGAGCGGTGGAGAGACTAATCGCAGGACCTTCACGCTCCCCTGTCCCCAGTGTTTGTGTTTGTGTGTGTGTGTGTGTGTGCGTGTGTTGTTAGAATCACAAACATACACACGTCTACCCCACACCGTTCGGAGATCCTCTCCTCCTGTTGTGTGTGGGTGTGTGTGTGTGTCACAGAGAAGAGCAAGCCTGCAGACACTGGCCCATTACAGCCACAATCCAGCTCTTTCCAAAATATACGTACAACCCTCCCGTCTCTCACGGCCATTAAATAAACCTGAGTGTGGAGTAATAACATCAATAATAATGAGAAAACGAAACATTGTGATGTGGTATTCGCCCAGAGGAGTGGAGCGAACGGCAGGTGTTCTGCTGGGCACATACACTTTTTAAATCAAAGCGTCTCACCATGGCAGGTGCTTCAGGCGCACACACACACGCTTTTCAAATCATTTTGTCGGCTTGTGAAGGCAGCAGGTCTGGAGCACGGGTGTGGAGAGCACACACACAAACACACACGCACACACACACACACTGTTTGAGTCAGAGCATTTGCCAATGGAGAGCTTTTCTTTGCCTAAATCTCTGCCGTCACAGCCTAAAATGTGCACTAAAATGTGATGGATATTGACTTGATCCATTAGGGAACCGTTGGACTTCACTGCTAAAACAACAACCATAAATTATTGGCTTTGTTAATGTGGAACTGCAGGACCCATTGGCAACTGTTTATTATCTCAAAATGTTTTCCAAGTGAAGCAGGACACCTTATCATCCACCTCTCAGCTAGAATCTAGACACACCTAGGCTATCTTTCACAGGCTCCGACTCTCCTCCTTTCCCTTGTCCTGACAGACTCACCAGCCTAGTGTGGAGAGAGAAACTGAATTTTGCAACACACACATACACAGACTTGCTTACTCAAAATTGCTCATGTGGAAAATTGCATAGCACAATGTAGATATATATGGACATGTTCATACTCATAATAATACTGTATCAAGCAACCACGGTTAACTCAGCTTTATAAACATGCTGGCGCTAGCAGGGTCTGAACCCTTCTGTGTAGCATTAGGTGTAGTGTGCTGGACTGGTGTTCAGCTCGATAAGGTGCTCATTATAACCGTGACAATGTTCTTCTCAAATGCTAGTTGATGATGGGGTCACTGTATAGAATCACTCTGTGTGGAATCAAATAGGAGTGCACAACTTCTGAGGACAACGCTTTAGTTTGCATACATGTATTACATGTATCTACCTCATCACGAGAGCGTGATTTCAAGCCACCTCCGCTACATACATCTTAACCTTACTCAAAATTACTCTTAGATCCTTTTTCCATACATTGGTATGATTCAGCAGTAGCTCCTGACAAGACCTTTGGATGAAATGCTAATGAATTTCAATATGATATCATCTTAGCTACGTTTTCTTTTTCTTCTTTTGGGATTTAAAAAAAATCTTAGAATAGATCTTGAGATAAAAGTCTCAAGAAACTCCCACTTGAGACCTAGTATCAAATCCTTGAAAAAAAAAAAAAAAATCCTAATAAATATGAATGAAGTCGACGGGAGAGGGGATGGGAATATGAAAAACTTGAAGATACCAACCGTTCTTTCTTTCCTCCTTTTTTTCTCTTTCATTTTATCCCCTCTGACATATGTAACCCAATTCCTTCATTTATTCTTTAAATCCACCCTGAAATTCTGTTTCAAGTCTCGCTTTTGTGAGCAGATTCACTCAGATACTCTTTAAAATGGTGTTGGTCCATCATTTAAATTTTTCAATAAAAATATTTTCCACAAAATCGCAAAAATGTATTTATATCAACCTAACCTTTTTCGGTGAATGTCCACATAAGGCTTTTTGTCTTTAAGCTGTGGTAAATTGACATTTTGGAACATTTTCTGTGGTTTACCCCATTGTATATCATCAACATGTCACCGACAGTGTAATTCACTCAAGTGTGTGGCATCTCCCCTAGTGGGAACCACATAATGACCCTGTTCAGATGGAGATCGCTGAACGTGTGTAATCAGAACTCTGGACCAGAACGCACATCTGATGCCAAAGTCACTTAGGTGGTGTCCCCCTCCCACTGTGCAGATCTTACTGAGCAGTAAATAAGACAGCAGTTTGGCAAACACACACAATCGCGCAAGTGCACACACGCACGCGCAAGTGCACACACCCGCGCGCATGCGCGCACACACACACACACACACTCCAAGCCAAAGTCATCAGCAGCAGGAGAGACAGCTGAGACAAGCAGTACGAAAGGCAAAAAGAACAAATCAATGAAAGAGGTGAACTATTTAAATAGCATTGGTCACATGACAAAAGTGGAGTTGTTTGCTTGATATCCCTATGCTCTGCATATTGTAGGCCTTTACATATACGTACACACACACACACACACACACACACACACACACACACACACACACACACACACACACACACACACACACACACACACACACACACACACACACACACACACACACACACACACACTACGCATTATATACTGGTGCACAATGAGACATGGTTTAGTATATATGCTGAATTCCATATGAACTCCTAGCCCCTACCATCTATAGCCACTCCTGTAGTTTTGAAAGGATTGGAATATGGCGGAAAAGAGAGCTAGGTGGAGCAATTGCTTATACCTATCGAATCCTTTCAAATCAATGGGAGTGGCTAGGGGCAAATTTGGAATTCAGAGAGTAAAATAAAGTATAGATAGGCCAAAGGGACAATGGAAGGAGCTAAGGACCTAAGGGTCAGAGGAGGGGGCTCTTGTGCCTGAGAACTACTGACGCCCCAGTGGTGGAATAGGCTTCCCACCACTGCCAGAATGGCAGAATCACTACCTATCTTCCACCGCAGACTATATCAGATCCATCTCTTCCTCATCCTCCTCAGACCTAGCACTTCCCTACATACCCCACCTGTGTTGAACCTGAACTTTTGCCATTAAAAATGTTTTATAAAATACTATTACTACTAAATATTATTTTCTTCCCTTTCTCTAGCACTTTGACTGCTTCTAGCACTTATCCTTATGGAAAGTTTTACTTATGATTTACTTATTGCAAGTCTCTCTGGATATGAGCGAACTGACTAAAATTTAAAATGTAAATGAACTCGCCTCCTCTCTGCTCGCCTCCTTGTCAAAACACATTGGAGGAGAAGGTTCGAGGGGAGGAAGTCCCCTGGGTCTTCTCCTCCAATGTGGTTTCAGAGCAGGAGGCGAGGAGAGAGAGAGAGGACTCAAGGAATTGAGGGAAGAGAGTTAGCCTTTAAACCCTCTGTGTGAGGTTGAGTTCTCAGAGGTTGGGATGGGTCACTTCATTTTAGCTCCAGCTTAACATTACCGCCCAACCTCCTCTTTCAGACATTATATATAAGACCTGCATACGGACTCTGTACCTGGGTCAAATTCAGCTGTACTCTAGCCCCAGTTCCCTCAGCTACTGTGTCTATGTTTATGTTTACAGGGATTCATGCATATTGTGTAATATACTCCAAGGATTGAACTGCACGAGCAGGACATGATGGAGGGAGGGGGGGGGGGCGGGGGGATGGGGGTTAGACGAAGGTCATGTGGTCATGTACTTATTATTATCAAAAAACATGATGCGGCGAGAAGCCGTTGCCGGGGAAACCATGGTCACAGAAAGGTCCACAAGGTCCATTGAAGTTTTGGAGCTAATGACTATGATGGAAAATTGAAGTATTTCGCAGAATATGTATACATTATCATAACACAAGAGTCCAGAGTGCTCTTGGATAACTGCATTTGTAATGCAGAAATCTATAAAAGCTAGATTTTCTCAAGGGTCATGAATAGGGATATGGAAGTCGGATTATTTTTGCTGTAACTAATATTTGCATTCTTAAGCTCATTCATTCCACGTCTAATTTTCAGTGTGAAACTCATGTGCACGGTTGAATTGATTAACAGCGTTTTTCTTTCTAAACTATTTGAAATGACATGACACCAGTAAGGGCAGTCTAAATGTTATAAAATAAACACCATCAGACCGCAGACTGTAAAATGACACTTCAGTGGTTGAGAGAGGCACTGGGTTATACTGGGATGTAGTTTACAGTTAGTGCTCGATGGTGAGTCACTGTGCCAGTTCAAAGAAAACATGGCACATCTGGGGGCACTAATCAGGCGACGACAACCCCACTAAATAACTAGAGACGGGCACTATGGGTGAAATACGGTCTGAGAGGGCACACTCTGGCACTGTTTCCTACAATGGGGGCTTTAAGAGGATACAGAGACAGGTGACAAGACTGCAAGAGCTATGGACACGCAGCGCTTGTTTAAGGTCTCCTACTGCCCCCTGGTGGCTATTCCGTACAGACAGAGATGATGTATGTGTGTGCATGCGGGAGTGAGCGGAAAAAAGAAAGAGGGATAGAGAGAGGAGGACAAAGAGAGATATCTCCCCACATACTTCTGCTCCACTGAGTTCTGACAGCCAGCAAGGTTCTAACTACACAGTCCAGCACAGCCCAGCACCACTGTGGTAGCTCCTACACACACTACCAGCACCACCACCACCACCTCACCTCCACCCCAGTCAAGGCCTCATGATCCCACCATGAAAAAAAGGGTGGATTGGAGATGGGGGGGGGGGGGGGGGCAATCAAACAGACAAGTCCTGTCACATCTTCTCAACTCTCTAATTGGAGTCTACAGAGCTGTTAAAGAGACTGCTTACATTAGCTTCATCCCTTATAGCACCCCTACAGACACGCACGCGCACGCACACACACACGCACACACACACACACACACACACACACACACACACACACACACACACACACACACACACACACACACACACACACACACACACACACACACACACACCAGAGCTACTGTGACAGTCAAACCCTATTAAAAAGATGGTCCGAAGCTTCAAGTAAGGACATCTTCATCCTCAGGACAGTCCAGGTCTGCATATTTCATCTCAGAAAGACAGAGGAGTTCGGACACTAATTGGGAGTTTGAGGAGAGACAGCAGGGTGGACTTACTTGGCAGTGGGGATGGGGGTTGGAACAGCCCATCGTAGCACCTTTATTCTCGAATATCTAAAAACACATAACAGGAGGAGAGGATCTCAGAATGGTATGGGATGTGATGTGTGTGTGTGTGTGTTTGTGGTTATACTGTGTGTTTGTGGTTATACTTCACATTCCTTGGCATGTGGTTATACTTCACATTCCTTGGTCACACAACTCTTAAAGCCAACATCGAACACTAACATGCAGACCAGACCAGGGTTTAAATAGTATTTTATATAGTTTCAAATACACAGCTGTGCTTGATTGATTTTGCCTGGCACAATAGATGCACAGAGGTGAATCCGAACCTTACCTGTACCCAGGGGTAGGTGGAGCCCAAATCCTTCACCAGGTCTGCCCACTTGTCAATCACTTTCACAATCTCTGCCTGCTGCATGAGTGGGAGGGTGACATCAGACCATGGGTGGAAACACATTACCTTACTGAGACACACAAAAACACACATGTACACATTAGCTTTATTTTACTGTAACGATACAATATGGAAGTTATTGCAAATGTGTTGACTATATGGTTATAATAGTCCTTAAAACTGACTTCTGACTATTTTTAATTTCTGACTATTTAGGGGACGCCTTTTGGCTCAATAGCAACCCCAGTGGCAAATCTTCCAGAATGTAACTTTTACTGTACCCATAATGATAACCACATATAAACACCATCCTGAAGTCAAACCAACACACCACAAAATAGCAGCTCATTAACAAATACAAACAAACAAATGTATTTCAATGACATGAGGTGTTATAGTCTACCTGCTATATCTATACTGACTGCCAGCCTCACCACAATCTTTAACCAAGCCCTTTCTCAATATATTTGACATGATTCCCTAGGTGAACTATCTGGTATGTTATCAATTAAACATTTAATCTTAAAAATATTCTGTAGCCTGTTACTAATTCATCATTACTTCATTTTTTTAAAAGCTTCTTCAGTATGTTTCTCTGCCAGCTACAGTATGACGACAAACTTCCCAAACTGCTATTATAAATAAATAAAATAAATAAATCTATCACAGAGCGCACGTGTTTTCTGTTGTATAGCCCCGGAACATTCCACCCTGTTTCTACTGAGCCAGCTTTGTCCCTTGGGCTGATACAACAAGCTGAGGTTTTGATAACGCAGCTCTTATTTCATGCCTTATTTGTGGCGAGTGGCCTCAGTTATGAATTGTACATGATTCTGTGCTGAGCTCTAAGCGCTCTATCCTTCCTGCAACCAATCGGCTCCAAAACTTGCTCTCTGACAACTTCTCAGACAGACTCTTTAGTCTGGGCGGCTAACACAGGACAAGCCCAGGGGATGCGCATCATCGCATCTCACACTATCCACACTACTGTATACCTGTCATCCAGCCTCCCCTGCCTCCTCCATATCTACACTGCCTCTCCCTGCCTCCCTTATACACATTGCCTCCCCTCTTCTCCTACGTCCCCTATCCCTGCTGCCTCTCCTCTCCCTCCCCTATCCCCTCTGCCTCCCCCCTATACACACTGCCTCCCCCATATTCACACCACCTCCCCCTTATCCAAACTGCCGTCCATTGCCTCTCCAATCTACGCTTTCTCCCTCTGCCTCCCCCTATACACACTGCCTCCCTCATATCCACACCACCTCCCCCGTCTCAACCTGTCTTCCCCTACAGACACTACACCAGGGATGCCCACTAATTGGCTGCCCAAACATAGCCCTGGGCAACAATCTTTGTAGAGTGTATATGTCCTCCCACTTAAAAGATTGCTGCACTGAGCCCCAGTACAACACAAAACAAGACCCATACTGCCACCCTGTCAACCACTGCTGTATACTGTGTATGAAACACTAAATGGTCTAGTTGTGTAGAAACATTGTCTACCAAATCTTTCATCTTTCATCAGTTATAGCCACTGTCAGTGATACGTTCATACTAAATGTATGAAGATATTTGTACCTAAGCAATAAGGACCCATTACTCTACTGTTTGTGTTTGTTGTCATAGAAGACTTTTGATAAACAAATGATGTGTAGCTTCAATTCATCTTTTAAAAAAGTAATGCTGCTCTCATTGAATGTCATTCCTTGAGCACAACAGATCTGACACAGAAATTAAGTGCATGTTAAAATGCATTTGCTCCATTGTTTACATTGTGTTTGTTGGCCTGCGTGCATAAATCCCCCTTAGTACTTTCAAGCAGCAGATACTGGCTGACATGCATCTCCTCAGCTCCGGCAATTCTGTTCGTCCTCCAGAGGGTCTAATCGGACATTGTATGGGTAACAGCGCCACCTGCTGTTTTAAGATTTTAAATATTGTGGACACAGAGCAAGTCTTCACTCCACCTGGCAAAAGGTTTTGAAGAAATATCATACCATTACAACGGCTAGTGCAAGCCAGGTGAATAGTATACAAAATCACTTTTGATAAATCTCCTACAGTATTTATTGTCCCCTCCTGACTAAACCTTGCCCGTTTTTATCACGGATGCTGCCCTTTAGTATGATATTGTGTCTGGGACAATAATGTTTTCTGAATCCCAAAAAAAAGATAGTCCAATCTCACTGAGTGGAAATAGTGGTGACTGACTCATTAAAATAGTTGTGGTGTTCACTCTGTCCGTCACACTCCATCTCTCTATCAATCCCTCTGTTAAGATTATAACACCAAAGAATGTGTAGTACTTGATTCCTTACTGATTTTTTTTGTTCAAAAGAACAGTGTTAGTTATATTTTTCTCCTCACCATACTCCTCTGGCAGCTTTGGACTTAAACAGTGGATGATGATCTGAACCTGAAAGAGAGAGCATGCATCAGGTCATTTAGTTTACATTTAATGCGTCTATGGCTATACAGAGCGAGTCACACATTTCACACTTATTACATCCCCCTTTACCACACACACACTTACCAGGATCAGGGGCGTCTGGCTGGAGGGCAGGGAAGTCATTCTCAAACACAAAGGTACTGTCGTAGTCTGGATTTACCTGTAGTAAGATAGACAGATAGATAGATAGATAGATAGATAGATAGATAGATAGATAGATAGATAGATAGACTTTTGAGAGAAGTTCTCCACTCTCCTTTTTGCCACAAAGGGAAGGATGTTGCAAAATGCCAAGAAACCACAGGACTGCACATAACTCAGATATCTATCTGCGTAATGAGACAGAGAAATCTGCTCATGCGGAGTCAAGCCTGTAGGTCAGCCAAAAAGGTCAGCATCCTATGATTGCTGTTCACAAAGTAGTTTGTTTGTGTGTGTGTGTGTGTGTGTGTGTGTGTGTGTGTGTGTGTGTGTGTCGACTTAGTGTGTACAGGAGGAGGAAGAGGAGGAGGAAGGAAGCAGATGTGTGTGTCCTGTCCATATGTATATTCAGCATTGAATGACAATATATTGTCTATGTCTATATTATTAAAAACAGATGACACGAAAACATCAGTTCAGTTGTTTTTATCTAGTTTCTCACCTCGCCGTTAGCTCTGGTATTCCCAGGGCAGAGGGGGTTTGAGGGGTCGTGTCGGGGGACGTTGTCCTCCGGTGGCTTCTCCACCTGTCCTTTCCAGGGACGCTTCATCCGATGGGCTGACACCAGGACCCAGGTGTCCCGGAGTGGGTTGTAGCGCATGTGCTGATGCTCTGAGGACACACACACACACACACACACACACACACACACACACACACACACACACACACACATCAGTAATCTCAACTAATTATCGCACATGTTTTATTCTGCCTCATAATTATTGTGAATTAATAAGGCAAAAGATACTGAATCATTTCTGCTTTAACTGTCATTATCAATTGCTTATTCATGAGCCTATCGACTGCACTACATGAGCGCAGCAATCAACTGGAGGTTGTGAGAAAGTAGTCTATCCAATTGCTTAACCTGCACCAGCAGGAACTGAATCACGAGTCTGTGTGCAGTATTACAATAATCCCGTTCTTAGCCAGGCAAGGCTTTTATCTCGTGTGAAATCTAAAGTATTCGTTCTGTGGTCTGGCATGTGTACTAAGATCAGCTGGCCCAGCCTGGCTGTTGAGAAACATAGATCGTCGTTACCTTTTGGGTCAAAACTGAGCTCATTACAGCTCATGGCGATGGTCGTAAGTGCAACAGCGTCAAATGAAACTGGACCAAAGACCAGACAGGCACAATTCTCTCACAAAGTGTGCTGTCAAATATGTCAACAACACGGATATTAAGAGTTTCAAAACTGCGCGCAAAAACGCAGCAAACAAGATGTTGAAACATCCAAGATGTTCCAAAGCATGTTGTTATCATATATTTTCTTGAATATACACTCACCGAACACTTTATTAGGAATACTGTACTAATACTGGGTAGGGCCTCCCTTTGCTCTAAAAACAGCCTCAATTCTTCGTGGCATTGATTCCGCAAGATGTTGGTAACATTCCTTTGAGATTCTGGTCCATGATGACATGATTGCATCACGCAATTCCTGCAGATTTTTCAGATGCACTTTCAAGCTGTGAATCTCTCGTTCTATCACATCCCAAAGGTGTTCTATTGGATTCAGATCCGGTGACTGGGAAGGCCACTGAAGAACACAATGATCTCATTGTCATGTTCATGAAACCAGTTTGAGACGACTTTTGCTTTGTGACATGGTGCATTATCATGCTGGAAGTAGCCATTAGAAAATGGGTAAATTGTGGCCATGATGGGATGTACATGGTCAGCAACAATACTGAAATAAGCTGTGGCATTCAAGTGATGATTGATTGGTATTAATAGGCCCAAAGTGTGCCAAGAAAACATTCCCCACACCATTACACCACCTCCACCATGAGAAGGTGTACAGGTGTTCCTAATAAAGTGTTCAATGAGTGTATATGCGTTGTTATACTGCCGTACCTAATGTCTATTATTGCTCGATGGGCTTTTAATTGGCCTATTTATGTGTTAAGATCGAGCCATGCATCACCATGGTATGGAGTTATGAATGTCTTAATTCACATAGGTAGGTAATTTCCAAATATTTTATCAGTCAAATTAAATTACCTATCATGGTTTTGAAAACTAAAATAGAACTCCCACAGCATGAGCCAAATTTAGATTAAGCGCACCGATTGTATTGGTACAGCCCATCTTGTTGCGCGAGACACCTTTCACGATTCCTATTGGTTAAGTGTTGACTGATCGGCTCATAATTGGCTACATCTTATGTCCATCCCCCATCCGATGAGGAAAGAACAGAGGTGAAATGTAACGTGCCTCCTCCCGTTTACCTCACGATTGAATCGCTGTTCTTGTCTTCATGTTAACTTGTCTGTGCGTGGTGTTGTCAGTCTCTGAACAATGTCTTTGACAACTAAGATTCTAAAACTCATTGTGCTTGCTGGAGTGTCTGTCTTAATAGTGCTATACCTGAGGCATTGGATGGCAAATAAACAGTACGTTTTCGATAAGGAAGACGTCGCGAAATTAGCAAAGCAATATGCAGGTAAGTTCACTGGCTAGCTAGAATATGTAGCCAGCTTGTGGATATTTGTAGATAACATGTGTATAACATGCAATGAAATGCCTGTGCGTTTTCAGAGTGCTCGAGAAAGCTAGCGAGAGTAATAATTTAGGGCAACATGATCTGGTCTTAGCTGAGGCTGGAGAAAGTTCATATGCCCTTTGGAATACTTTTTTTGCATTTCACTGCATTAATTGCTTTGACCGATCAAGTCATGTCAGTGGTTTCTCAAGGGAGGGAATGATGCATGTAAGAGAAGTTCAGTGAACGATTTATGTTGTTCACATTATTAAATCACTACTCTGCATTTGTTTGGCCAGTGTTCTGGTCTCCATGTGCAACCCGGTGACTTGCTCAACATTACATTGTGATGGTAATGATGAAGAGTAACAAGATTATCCTATTTTGCTCTCCTTTTTGCTACAGGTCAGGATCACGAGCAGGCCTTTTCCAAAGTTGTTGTGGAGCTGAGGAGGAAGTACCCTGGCCATATCCTCAATGATGAGGACTTACAGTGGGTGTTTGTGAATGCAGGAGGGTGGATGGGGTCTATGTGTCTCTTACATGCCTCGCTCACAGAGTATGTGCTGCTCTTCGGAACAGCAGTGGACACTGGCGGACACTCGGGTAAGACCTTGAGTTGATGCATAGTGTCTGACAGAATGAGGGTATAGGCCTTTGTGAATGCTGCACGTGCTGCCCTCCATTATTTTCCCACCCTTGTTCATTCGTTCCTACATGGCACATCTAAATCACAGCCTATGTTTGTGTCAACTAACCTGGTAGAATAAGGGTTGAATAATGTATGTGTCATGTTATTCTTGTTTGTTGTGGTACAACTGGTAATTAATTACCACTCTCTAGGTCGTTACTGGGCAGAAATATCTGACACCATTATCTCTGGGACATTCAGGCAATGGAAGGAGGGAACAACAAAAAGTGAAATATACTATCCTGGTAAGACACCAATACCTTTTCAAGTCATGTCAAGAACCAATAATCTAAAGTGCAAGCTAATAAATTGCCATAGGCCTTTACTTCCACACATACTCATTTTTAGCTTACCAAGATATTCCCATGTAGAATTGAACACATCCATGTCATTCTAGAATCAGTCAGGTGTGTGTTTTGTGTCTCGGCAGGTGACACAATAGTCCACACTGTTGGAGAGGCGACATCTGTACAGTGGAGCGCCGGGACGTGGATGGTGGAGTATGGCCGCGGCTTCATCCCCTCCACCTTGGGGTTCGCCCTGGCAGACACAGTATTCAGCACACAGGACTTCCTCACTCTATTCTACACAGTGCGTGTCTATGTGAAAGGGATGCTTCTCGAGGCCAATACTCTACTCACAGAGGCTGGTGTCTTCTGAATGCTGTAACACTGTAGTTCACCATCAAAGACTGTTCTCAACCGCCGTGTGTTTGTTTGTCCAGTCATTAGTTTACCCAGATGCAACTGAATGGTTTGAAATGGGTTTATTTTTGGACATGGATGGATGGATAGCTGCATAGTGTGAATGGAGGGAGCAAGTCTGGAACACTCTTCTCCCAACTTGCCAACGTAGGGCCAATGTTTGACTATAATGTTAACACTCAACTCTCCTCTGATCCATATGATTGTTTGTTATGAAAGTTGTATATGCCATTGAGCAGAGACTGACGAGGTGATTTTTTTAAACGGTTGTTATCGTGTGACTGTCGAGGCCAACAGCAACTACTGTATGCAAAAATGCAATATTACTTACATGACAAATAAAATGTTAAAAGAAACCCACTGTAAATTCTAAACTGATGTACGATTTACTTGAGCAACTTAGACCATATCAGATAAAAACACTACACAATAAACATTTTGGAGGGAAAAAGTGTGTCATTTCTGAACTACACTGTGCATCATTCTGTATAAGTTATTTGTTATTACAATATGTTAAAAGTCTGATGAAGAATTGCTTTATATATGTTGTGTGTATGGTTGTTGAGTTCCCCCAGGATAGTTTGGATAGGATAGTTTACATTTTGGAATATGATGATGGATATATGGATTTCCCTGCATTACAAGGGCCAGTTAATTCCTATAATAATTTTGACTGTTAGGTTATTAAGTAAAAAAATAAATAAAAAAAAGATGAACAGTTTTTAATTCTATAGACATGCATTGCCTGGAATTGTCAACTGAGTTCAGACCTGAGCTTTGGACCCAGTAGGACATCAAGGATATGATCAAGCCACACTTCTAGAATGTGAATCAGGTGAGTTTTACTTCCAGGATTAGGGGCTGCAGCACAGTGACTGCTTCATCCACCGTGAAGCGCAGGGAAACACAGTCAAATCATATCCTGCCCTGAGTGGAAGAGTTGAGCTCTTCACAATCCATCCATGATGAGCCTATCCTGCGCACTGCTCAGCTATTCCATAGATTAACTGGTCCCATTCCCCATAATATTTTAGGATAAATGTGTGACTATATAGTGATCAATGTAAACGGAATGTGTCTTCAATGTTTAAAACAAACTTTGCCGTCAGTGTGCGGTCCGTGCCTCTCTGTCAAGTCTCCTATCCTCAATTTTTCAATTCACCAACCTACACTGCTCCACATCTGTACGCCTTGCCCTCTAGTATCACCGGCCGCAATTCCCTCAGTGGCCACCAGGTGACGCACATTTTCTGGGCTGAAGCAGACACATAAACTGTCGGCGGTGCTGCCGTCCTGCAGTGTGTTCCGGAGGGAGATGGCTCTGGCTAGCTGTGGAGCTCTGACCCCTCACCTGTCTGTGCTCACAGCTAGTGGGATCAACTCTCTCTCCCTCAGAGTCTCCACACAAACCGACATGGTAAATTACTGCATTTAGGTCTACACCTCGAATACAATTTAAGAATTGCTCATTAAGTATTTGATTTGAGTTAATTCACTGATTTTAATGATGTCAATACAGTCAATAGACTAACACACACACACACACACACACACACAGGTTGTACTGCCAGCTGCCCTCAGACGGCAGTGGAGTTCACCTTTCAGTATGGAATACACATATACTGTATACACACACACACACACACACACACACACACACTGCTAACACATGCATTCAGTCTCTCACACACACACTCTCTTGAACACTCAAGTGCACACACAAGGTCTGTTTGAGCCCAGGCCTGTTTTCACTTGACAGGACACAAAGCACAACCCAGCTGAGAACACACACTGACACATCTAATCACTCATGGTTAACAGCTGGACAAAATAAATGGCAGGACATTCCCACATTCTCTTTCTCCTACCCCCCCTGGAGGCCGCATGTGTGTGCCTTGGCGAAAACAAAAAACAACCAAACCATTCTAACCATCTGACTAGTCTTTTCTCCTCCTGCTTTGCCTCCAAGGCTCCTTCTGGCTTCTGTCAGTCAGGAGCATCTTGATGAATGTTGTTGATTTTGTTTTGTAGTAAAGTAATCTCCCCTGTGTTGAGCTCAAAGTCATCCAGCAACTTGTCCAAGTGAGGAAGAGGAGAGAGGAAGGGTGTGGCGAACAAGGTGGTGGTTACTGGGAGAATAGTTATCAGCACACTGTCAGAAGCAATGTCGTATTATGGAAATGATGCTCAAAAAGTACAAAAAGGTGCATAAAGAAAAAGTGAAAGACCAAATTTTTTTCAGTTAACTTAATCATCATCAGTATCATGGAGTGGTACTCTTATCTGGCTCAAGGGGGGAGGAAATTAACTTTAGTCAAACTCCAGCTCAGACCTGCACCTACACTCCTCTCCATATCCTGTTGTCAACAACCAGGCCTTTTTTTAGACCTCAAAGTACCGCCCATCCTTTGTTGCCAGAGGAGGCAGGAAGGGAAAGGATTGACATGGGAGGAGACATTGCGGTCCAAGCTAATGAATTAAAATAATTTATGACATAGTCATAAAATAGACTCTTGTTTTAACACTTACAATAAAAAGTAGTATAACTATCATCTAGGAGAACGTGCTTAAGGCTCTTCCTGCTAGCACCCACTAGATAGTGCTGAAGGCCCAGATTCTTTTTATTTGTAGAGGTTACTGGAGGAGCATTGAGGAGAACTGGGAGAGAAATCGGAGGAGACTAAACCATAACCAGAAGAAACTGACAAATAGCCTCTTAAACCTGTCTGTGAGTCAGCAGGCAGAGACGGTTTCCGCTGGCAGCCTGTATTTATGGCCTGCCATGGTGTGAGTGTGTGTGTTCTTTAAAAAAAAAAAAAAAAAAAAAACGGGACCACTGCAATGTGATTGTTAGAGAAAATGCTATGAAGATTTATGTGCATTGACAGAGGTGACAAATGAATGCATTGGCATCCACAATTTAAGACAGAAAAGAAAATACTTGCAAAATGAAAACTCATCAGTTTATGAATGATATATATAGTTTAATTTCATATTACACCACATTACAAACTATTACTGGCTAGTTGAATATGCAAATTGTAACTTGATCAGTTACCCCTTGAAATGCACTATGACAGCTTTGCCGTGTCTGTCCAAACTTGGTTGTTTGATATTAATTAATATGTTTACATTTTACACAGACATTTTGGAAATATATTTCCAAGTTTTCAGATGGGAAAGAATTCTATACCAGACTTTGCAAAAACCATTAGGTTTTGTATTCAGCCATGTTTTAGACTAATTATTCATGTAGGCTTCAGGTTGAAATGAATCAAAATGATTGAGCCTTGTTGGCACGTATTAAATCATCTGTCATCAACAGCCACATGAAAATATTTCACCACATACTGCCAGTATGTTCACCATACCACGCATATTGTAGTGAGGGCTTCAGACACATGACGGGCAGCTATAAAAAGCATCCACTGTGGCAGGAGTGGATGCCTGTGCGAGAAGCCAAAGATTCAGTTGCTGTGAAAACACAGTACATGGTCTTAACACGACCTATCCTATGGCACAGCCTACTGTGCAACATTATTGATACTAACATCACTGTTATTACTCTAATACTTCAGGTTATGGTCTTGTTTGTGGGATGGATCCAATGTGAATGGCGACAAATAATGGAACCATTTTGGTCTAATGGACTGCTGTTCAGTCATTCTCTCTCAGGTGCAGCTGCAGCTCAAACCGACTCAAACCCTTAAAAGCTGTGTCCATATAAGGCCTCAAAAGATGGCAATCGTCTGAAATGGCAGCAGATCGGGTTTGATCAGAAAAGCTGATTCACAATTGTTAACTGGCTACTTGATTACTGTAATTATCTGACTGCCCAAACCCAATAAGAACAAAATATAGCTGCACGGATTGGGGGCAGTGATGGATGCCCCGAACATTATCCAGGTCTGGCTGCAGTTGCCAAGCGGGCTCTGGGGATGCTGGGGTGCAGTTGCCAAGCGGGCTCTGGGGATGCTGGGGTGCAGTTGCCAAGCGGGCTCTGGGGATGCTGGGGTGCAGTTGCCAAGCGGGCTCTGGGGATGCTGGGGTGCAGTTGCCAAGCGGGCTCTGGGGATGCTGGGGTGCAGTTGCCAAGCGGGCTCTGGGGATGCTGGGGTGCAGTTGCCAAGCGGGCTCTGGGGATGCTGGGGTGCAGTTGCCAAGCGGGCTCTGGGGATGCTGGGGTGCAGTTGCCAAGCGGGCTCTGGGGATGCTGGGGTGCAGTTGCCAAGCGGGCTCTGGGGATGCTGGGGTGCAGTTGCCAAGCGGGCTCTGGGGATGCTGGGGTGCAGTTGCCAAGCGGGCTCTGGGGATGCTGGGGTGCAGTTGCCAAGCGGGCTCTGGGGATGCTGGGGTGCAGTTGCCAAGCGGGCTCTGGGGATGCTGGGGTGCGGGTCGGCCGAGACTGCTGTTATTGGCCCTCCAATTTGTTTTAAATTGGTCAACTGATTTTTTTCCTGTTGCTATGTTACACCCAAGCATAAACAAGCCTAATGATATCAATAACATAGTAACATAGGACCTTGTTAAGTTGATCAATTGAAAAATAACGTATAAATAAAGTATAACTTTAAATATGAACATCATGGTACAACATCATGGTACTGTTAATAGAATTAGCTACCACTGAGAAATGTGTCCAGGAACGCTAAAGGAGCTGATCATAGGTGTAGTTTTGCAGAGCTCTGCCACATCATGTCACCAAAATGCTGATGAGATGCAACACATGGGGTCCCTTGTAAAACTGCTTTGCAACTGCAGGTAATTTACACTAGATCGAGTTACAATATGCCACAGTAACACTGCCAAAATAGCCCAATTATACTTGATGACAGTTTACATAGTTAATCAACAACAGCTAGCAGTTAACATAATTACAGAAATTCAAGGTAGTGCAGGCAGCGCTTCAAAACTCACTAAATGCAAACTATCAATATCTGCATGTACCACGGTTGGGATTAATACATTTTTGGGGGCATAGGTACGCCATTTCCATTATCAAACAAAATATTCGGGAGTTCTTCGGGACACTGAAGAGGGAGAACAAGAACCTGCAATGTGAGCAAATAATAGCAGTTGATTAGCTTGGGTCATGTCTGATTTATGAGACATTGGTCCTCTAGAAATTGGGGGACTTGCCATAGCTCAGACCTTTGGTGAAGAGATAGCCTCTAGTCACCTTTGAGTACTAATACCCTAGTCAGAATTCTAATGTATCCTAGCATTCATGACAGTTGAAAACTGTTATAGCTGTATTTTTTTGAACCACCATGTTACTAGGAAACATATTCAAATGCAATAGAAAAGTAAATATACCTTACTTTTAATTGATATATTTCAATACATCTCCAATGTATTTACAATGTTGATATCTTGTGTGGTTGGGCAGAGGAGATTTCTGATCTGACTGAGCAGATCGGAGACACTTGCAAGAGCATCCATGAGCTGGAGAAGGCCAAGAACACTGTGGAGACTGAGAAGTCCGAGATCCAGACCGCTCTGGAAGAGGCTGAGGTGAGCAGTCTTACGCATATCCAAATGTATTACAGGGAAAAAATAACTACCTAGAATAAAAACTAATGCCAGCTACTGTCCAAATTACTCGTTTGTTTATTGCAGTTGCACAGATTACACCACATCATTAGTTATGTTACAGTAAGAAACCTATGACCAGACCTGACCTGACATGACATGACCAATAGGGAACACCTGTTAACTACTTTAATGTTGCTAGGGAACACTAGAGCATGAGGAGTCCAAGATTCTGCGTGTGCAGCTATTCATGCACATGGACATTGCTGAATGGCCATGACAAACATATTATCAGTGTTGGGGAAGCTACACTGAAAATGTATTTAACTAGATTACCAATTACTTTACAAGAAAAGAGGTTGAACTACAATAAAGTTACTCTTGAAATGTAGGTAAATGCAGTATTGCATGCTGTATGATCCAGAAGAGGGTGCTCAAAAGTGCAGCTGTTTTTCCTGGGTCAGTGATGACAAGAAGGTTATTGGAGGAGTCACATCCGGAGGAGTTTGAAGATGGATTTGAAGCACTGCCAAAGCAAACAGAAACATAATCTTTCCTGACAGTTGCACGTGAGCATGCAGAATCAGAGAGAGCGACAGAGAGAGAGAGAAGAGTGTGTGTGTGTGTGTGTGTGTGTGTGTGTGTGTGTGTGTGTGTGTCATCATTCAGCAGTCATCATCTGTCATGTTAATAAATGTACATCTCTTATCTCAATGAGAAAAACAACACCCAGTGTTCACTTGAATCATCCCTCATAATGAATAACAATTCTACAACAGTTTGAGACCACAGAAGAAGAAGAAAAATTACACATTTTAAACACAAAGTTAGAGAACCTTGATCTGTAATTGCTGAATATTTCACCCTATGTCCACAACATGCCACACATAGTGAGGGCTTCAGGACAGGGCTAAATGGAACCCACAGTTGCCGGAGAGGTTGGCAGGAGAGGTTGCCTGGGCAAGAAGGCCAAAGGTTCAGTTACAGTCTAAATGACATACAGCAGCAGGCTACATGCCATTGGAAGGTTGTTGTTATTGTCCTGTTTAGACTTTTTCCCAAACAGGGGACTCTTGGAAACGAGAAGAAGGTCCTTGTTGTGGAATGGATTCTCTGGTCACAAATGTCACAGTGTGTCTATTTAAGGTGTGATTTTATAGTTTCAGATTCACCTATCAGACCATTTGTCATAACAATGAGATAAGGGGTGAAAAGATACATAAAGTTTTGAAGCAATAAGAACTGCTCAATCGGGAAATGAAGGTAATTAAGTCCCAAAGTCACAGTAAATTTCCATCACACATTATTATACAGTAGCTACTGTAGCTGGATGCTAGTACTGTACAAGGCCCTGGAGCTGTGTTGCAGAGAAACCTGGCCAATGCAATGTTATAGAAACATAACTTCATTTACATTTACATTTATGGCATTTAGCAGACGCCTTTATCCAAAGCGACTTACAATAAATACATTTGTAAGTGAATCATCTATCCGTCAGTCATCATAAGAAAAAGTAATCAATGCTCTTGCTCAATGCTTTTTAACAGGAGAGAAACTTGTACAGGGAGGTAGTGGGGATGAAGAGGTCTTTAGGAGGGATCGTTAAGATGTAGCCTGAAGAGATGGGTCTTCAATCTACGGCAGAAGATTGGTAGTGACTCTGCAGTCATGACAGCAGTGGGAAGCTTGTTCCACCAGCGGGGCAAAAGGACAGTGAAAAGCTGTGACCGAGTAGTGCGGCTGCTGCATCCACGTAGAGGCGGCAGTGTCAAGTGGCCAGCCAAGGTGGAAGAGTGATCGGACAGGGGTTTGGGGGCTGACCATTGCTTGCAAGTAGGGAGTTCAATTTCAGTCTATTACATACAACAATATTGATGACATCTCAATATTAAATTAAGTGTTATCATTATGACAGCCCATATCCAAGTCCCCCTGGATATATTATATATTATTTTACATTGGATGGACAGCTTGCATTAAATTGTGATATCCACAGTGTCCCATAAAGGCAACAGCTGCTCCCCAGTAGTTAAGCCTTTTACCACAGCAGCTGTAAAAGCAGGACACAACCTAATTTATGGACATAGAGTTTGGAAGGAAGCATTTAAAATGTCTCTATTCATTTACATCAAATTGTCAATATTTACATTTATATGGATTAGTTTCACTTCTAAACATTCATTCAGTTCATATTTGTAATTGTTAACTTAGAACCATCATGGTCCTAATTGATTAATGCTATTCTCAGAACTGGCCTCAGATTATGCTTAGAGGTAAATTGCTTGTTACTGTCATCATGGCATTACATAGGAGCTTGCTGAAACAACCAGGGACTTAATTTAGTTAGAATTTAGGTAGCAAGGTTCATCCTACAGTATGTCTATCTATCTCCACTTATCAGTGCTTAATAAGAGAAGCCACACTCATGACCTACAGTGCTGTTCGTGACACTGTGCATTAGTCGACCCTCCCTCACATTGCTGACATTGGTACTTTAATAGATTTGCCATTGAGATATGTGGCCAGGAACAGGCTAAGCTCTGAATGAGCTGATCCCTGTACTAGCCTTTCTCTGGTATCTCAAAAGGAGGCTGTTCTGTGGAGCCCTACTGCATGTGACCAAATAATACTTTCCCTGTAGTTATTAAGTTAAGTTATTAACTTAAATCACGTAACCAAAAATGCTGATTCGAGCATACATATGGAGTCTCTATACAGTACATTTAACTTAGCAGTAATGATGGTTAGGATGGTTTTGTCTGTGAGGTCAGTTAAGGTCTTGATGGTCAGGTGAACAGATGAACAGGTACATGCTGAGACAAACTTTTCTTTAACATTTCCATCAGACTCAAAGACAGTCAAACCATGTTAGATAAATCATATAACCGTAATGATATAATAACATGTAATCAGCGACATCTACAGCATCCACAAAAACGGCAAGCAAAGATGGTGTGTCCCATTTGGTATTGTTACATAAATGAAGCAATCAGGGTAGTACAGTACAGTAAATGTTTCCGACATGAAAGAAAGCTGTTAGATCATTACAATTATTCCCTGAGAATAAGTTTATTCAGTATTTCAGTATTTATTTTATTGTTGAAAATAAGGAGTATGAGGGTCTGCGCCTGGACTAGCAATAGTAAGTGGCTGGTGCATAAGACTGAGATAACAAAATAGAGTACCCAAGGTACTAGTATGTACTTACATCAGTGGGAACACCCTTTGAACTGTACTTGATTTTACTGGAGCGAGCTCAGCTGTAAAGCTGTCTGACCTTGGCTCACAAGCTTGTCGTAAAGCTTGGAGGAGTCAGGCTTCATCACTCATGTCAGCAACATGAGTGTGGATGTTTCAAACAAGTTGTCTATGTCCTTCTGGACAGTGGTAGCTGCTGAAATGTGAGACACATAGCAGTGTCCTGCCAGTATCTTTAATATGTTGTTCACAAGTAACACATTTATGTACTGGAATTGAAGATATGGGGTAGGTTAAATGTTAATGACTTGGGTTTACAGGTTTATTTAATGTGGTGTCACCTAAATGCTATATCATATAAGTATAACCCATCAAGTCTTTCTAGACCATGTGAAGTGTCCAGGAAAAACTCTGACCAGCATAAGGCGAAGAATGTGAATGATGTTAATATATAAGTGTTACAAGGAAGAAAACAGACATTTGAAAGGTATTGATGTCTGCCTAGGTCCTGGAATTAAACAAATCAGATGAAACTATATATTAAATTACATAGGAATAAATGTCTGTCTTAGTTGTAGTGACATGCTAAATATCATTGGGAGAAGGACTGGAATTTGATCTCTTATTCTCTAATTTATTTGAAGTCAGTGAAATTCAACTCTGAGACAGTTATCACATTACAAAATCCGGCAAGGGCAACAGGAGTCAGCACTTAAGTCTGTCCTTCAATCTATTTCCTCGACAAGTGCGTTCCACATTTACGTTTTTAATTAAGTTAGATAGATTCTGCCCAGTCGGCACTCTCATACAGATATAAGGAGCTTTAGACCACAGCATCGATGGACAGATAGATTCAACCTCTGTGGTAAGTCATTGTTACTTTATTCTCTTGTGCTCTGCTCTGTCAGCTCTTCAACATGCCACAAGTCAGGTTTCACTTGAAGTGGTATTACCTCCAAGGGATGTTTATATTATTTGAATGTCAAAGTTGAAATGAAGTTGATGCATTGGGACATGAGCATAATGATTGATTGATTTAAATGATGTTCAGAATGTGTTGTAACCCTTTAGACTTAGAACACGTGTAATCACAATACCCTGATGTCTTACAGAGTCCTCAAACTAACTGTTTCATCTTGGAGGGGAAGAGAAGGTGAGGTCCCTCAAAACTGTCTGTGAGAATATTCTGTGAGAAATACTGTTTATCAGACCAGTTGAATGATTAAGAATCACCACAGACGCAGGTACCATTTTTGTTTGTATTATTCATCTTTGTCATGCAGCGAGCAGCCATCATGAGTACTGACGCGGAGATGGCTGCTTATGGCAAGGCCGCCATTTACCTCCGTAAACCTGAGAAGGAGAGAATTGAGGCCCAAAGCAAGCCCTTCGATGCCAAGGCTGCCTGCTATGTGGCGGACGTTAAGGAGCTGTACCTCAAGGGCACCATTCTTAAAAAAGAAAATGGGACGGTCACTGTGAAAATCCTAACAACTGAAGAGGTAGGTCTAATAACATGGTATTGTAAACTGGTATTTGAAGTTATCCTGTGTTTATCCATGCCAATATTATTAAAAGAAAATACCTTTAGTCATACTAAGTCTCTAATTACTTATATAAAACATTGCATGAACACAGTTGCACAGTATAGTAAGTGCTTCATACAATTGCAATATGTCAATACAATGTTGTTACTAGAGTAATTACTGTGTTACTACACAGGTATAGGGGCAATGTGTGAAATCACGTTGAGATCATGTCTATATTATCACAGCTATTGATTTTAAAAAGGCATGGCATCAGTCATCAGTGATACAGTCAAGAATTGTAATTGAACAGGTCCATGGCATGTACAGTGGATAGCAAATCCGTTTTACTTTGTGTAGAGGTGTGCATTTTAAGAATTAAACTTAGTAATAGGTAACAATGTAATAACATAATAAATCCTAAAAACTTAATGAATCCCAAAACGACATTCAGCTTGAGCAGCTATTCATGTGCAGTTGAGTCTGAGTGTAATCAAGATTGCTGACTGTTTTGCAGACTAAAGAATTCAAAGAAGACGAGGTCTCCCAGATGAACCCCCCAAAGTTTGACAAGATTGAGGACATGGCCATGATGACCTACCTTAATGAAGCTTCTGTCCTGTATAACCTCAAAGAGCGTTATGCAGCATGGATGATCTACGTAAGAAACTGACACAATCACATCAGTCAATGCAAGTGTCCAACATTTTCATAAGTTAATGTAATAAACATACATATATTTGATACACTAAAGAAACATATAATATAATAAGAATCATAATGTATATACTGTATGTACATAATGTACATTTAAATATACTAAAGAAACTTGTACATACGGTAAACATAAAAAAAGTCTCCCAAAGAAACTCAAATCTCAACATTCTTAGGCCCACATTACAAACTGCAGCCAATCAGATTTTGATAACGCCCTACTCTCTTTCTTATTTAGACCTACTCTGGGCTTTTCTGTGCCACGGTGAACCCCTACAAGTTGCTCCCCGTGTACGACCAGGAGGTTGTGAACGCATACAGAGGGAAGAAGCGTATGGAGGCTCCACCCCACATCTTCTCTGTCTCTGACAATGCCTATCAGAACATGCTGACTGGTATGAGCACTCATAGATTAGTCTAGATGGACATTTGGATAGGATCTACTGTAGATACAAGCTTTCTCAAAGGGGTCTGTGCAGGTCCTGGAACCTTACACAGCCATGTAATAATCATTCTGTTTTCAAAGTGTGTTTGTGCTGAATGACATTTACACTTCAGAAAATATTTAGCGAGGTGTCTACTCTGTTATAGTGTGAGTTTTAGTGGTTTAATGGGAATATCTTATTTAACCTCTATGGAAAGTGTCATAACTGAAATTATGTACCAGCAATCTCTATGACTAGCCTGGTGGAACCAGCTGTCTGCTAGACCAGGCTACTGTATGACCATGAATTATGTTTTTCTGCTTGCAGATAGGGAAAACCAGTCTGTCTTGATTACGTAAGTTGCTAGATTAGGCCTACATCTCATAGACTGAGTAGAAATATTTGTTAGTTCTATAAATCCTATCCTTAAATTAATAAGTCAACAAAATGTCTCTTTCAATTATATTTTTGGTCTGTCTGTCACTATAACATGTCATTAAAACCCTTCTTTCTCTGTTTAATGAAACAGTGGAGAATCCGGAGCAGGAAAGACTGTGAACACCAAGCGTGTCATCCAGTACTTTGCCACCATTGCTGTGTCTGGTGGAGAGAAGAAGAAAGAAGCGGCACCCGGCAAAATGCAGGTAGGCCGCTGTAATATTTGTACCCTCTAAAAGGGCAAGTAAATGAACCAGAGATGCCACGTTACAGTCACAATGTAAAGATATTCTGACAGTATATTTTTACTTGTTTCATCACTGTTTAGAAGAAGGTGGTTGCATGACTTTGTGTTTCTGATCAACTTGTGTGTGTCTCTCCTCTTCAGGGGTCTCTCGAGGATCAGATTATCGCAGCCAACCCTCTACTGGAGGCTTATGGTAATGCCAAGACAGTGAGGAATGATAATTCGTCTCGCTTCGTAAGTATGAGGGTGGGACACTCTGTGGCTGTTAGATTTTCGGTACTTATGACCCATTTCTAACTCTCACGCTCTTCTTTAGGGTAAATTCATTAGGATTCACTTCCACACTAGCGGCAAACTGGCTAGTGCT
Organism: Argentina silus; assembly: GCF_951799395.1. Taxonomy (NCBI): domain Eukaryota; kingdom Metazoa; phylum Chordata; class Actinopteri; order Argentiniformes; family Argentinidae; genus Argentina; species Argentina silus. The sequence goes on from NC_139659.1 coordinate 6,412,221, forward strand.
GATATTGAGACCTGTAAGTTGGTAGAGAATGTTTCATCATGCTTTCCTAAATTCATACTTGTATTTTTAAGCAGACATTACAATGATTTCTCTCTTGTTCTCTTCTCAGATCTGCTGGAGAAGTCCAGAGTAACCTTCCAGCTGCCCGATGAGAGAGGCTACCACATCTTCTACCAGATGATGACCAACCACAAGCCAGAGCTGATTGGTACGATAAAGCAGAGTGTTCATTTTTTAACACCAGCATTCTTCTGGGAATGGGGTTGAAATTATTATAGTTGCACTATTACAATGGGTTGCGAATTCAGAACGATTTAAGTGAGTGTTCAAATCTCTGCAGAAATGGCACTTATCACCACCAACCCTTACGACTTCCCCATGATCAGTCAGGGTCAAATCACTGTGGCCAGCATCGACGACAAGGAAGAGTTGGACGCCACTGATGTGAGTCTTACAAAGGGTTAATAGAACTGTATAAATGGAACAAACTATTTTCGTATTTTCGTATTTTCTCCTTTTCTAATGCTAATTCATATGCCTATTCTACACCCGCTAAATTTGCCAGAAAATCGGTATCATTACATTCCTCTTCCTCAGGCTGCCATTGACATCCTGGGATTCACCAATGATGAGAAGATGAGCATCTACAAGCTGACAGGCGCTGTCATGCACCATGGCAACCTTCATTTCAGGCAGAAGCAGCGTGAGGAGCAGGCCGAGCCAGAGGGCACAGAGGGTGAGTCCCAGTGTAATCATTCAGGCCAGCCTACAAAAATGACTAGTCAAATATAATTAAAATCCTGCATGGTAAGACTTTATAGCCATTGACCGAAAATGTCAGCCAGGCAGTTCATCGGTACAATTAAGCTTTCTTGTGTGGCCCTGTGCCAAAGATTACTGGTTCTTTTTCTCTCTCCAGTGGCTGATAAAATCGCCTACCTCCTCGGTCTAAACTCAGCGGACATGCTGAAAGCTCTGTGCTACCCCAGGGTGAAGGTTGGCAATGAGTTTGTGACCAAGGGTCAGACAGTGCCACAGGTAAGGCCTTTAAATCAAAGATTTACCATTTGCGTGGCACCAATATTCGTTGGGGATATGGGTATTGCTTTTTTAGTATTACTAATTACTGATTGAGACACCAGTCTTGATCAATATCGTACATATTAACTGGATGCATTGATTTTCCACAGGTGAGTAATTCTGTGAGTGCTCTGGCCAAGTCCATTTATGAGAGAATGTTCTTGTGGATGGTCATCCGTATCAACCAGATGTTGGACACCAAGCAACCAAGAAACTTCTATATTGGTGTGCTTGACATCGCTGGGTTTGAAATCTTCGATGTGAGTATATGATCATGACAAAAATATTAGGTTTTTGAGGGATTACAGCAATGTAAAGGGTTAATCATGAAATTCTATCAACAGTACAACAGTATGGAACAGCTGTGCATCAACTTCACCAATGAGAAACTGCAACAGTTTTTCAACCACACCATGTTCGTCCTGGAGCAAGAGGAGTACAAGAAGGAGGGAATCGTCTGGGCATTCATTGACTTCGGCATGGACTTGGCTGCCTGCATTGAGCTTATTGAGAAGGTAAGCAGACTAATCTTCCACTTAGAAATGATGGGCTTCAACCATGCAGCTCTCATGAAGACAGGTGCATGCATGGTGCTGGTGACTACCTAAACAATTATCATGGGGGTATTAGCAAGTTGTTAAACAATGCATTGGATGAACAATGATAACCATATGAATATGATTTTTCTCTGACATTATGTCTTCGCTCAGCCGATGGGCATCTTCTCCATCCTTGAAGAGGAGTGCATGTTCCCCAAGTCTTCAGACACAACCTTCAAGAACAAGCTGTATGACCAGCATCTGGGCAAGAACAACGCTTTTCAGAAGCCCAAGCCTGCCAAAGGCAAGGCTGAGGCCCACTTCTCCCTGGTGCACTATGCCGGCACTGTGGACTACAACATCACAGGCTGGCTGGACAAGAACAAGGACCCCCTGAACGAGTCTGTGTTGGGGCTCTACCAGAAATCCTCAGTCAAACTGCTGGGAATAATCTATGCGTCTGCCCCTGCAACTGAAGGTGACACACATTGCATTAAATCAAACTTTTGCCAGTCAAATATATCATTACTCTTCAAATCAATGTTATGGTTTATTCATAATGTTAATCTACTCATGTAATATAGTTCAGATTTTCAGATTTCTTCTATTCATAATTCTCCACAGACGCAAACAAAAAGGGAGGAAAGAAGAAGGGAGGCTCCATGCAGACTGTATCCTCCCAGTTCAGGGTGAGCTTTTGAAATGTGCATTCAAAATGAATCATTATAAATCATCATTATACAATTTGTATGTGTATCACATTCTCTAAACACTCCAAACCCCCCTACAGGAGAACTTGGGAAAGTTGATGACCAACTTAAGAAGCACTCACCCTCACTTTGTGCGCTGCCTGATCCCCAACGAGTCTAAGACTCCAGGTACAAGAAAAATAGCAAACAAATTGCTAATCATAAACTATTAGATAAATATGTTAAGTATAATTTAAACTTAAAGTCACAATATGTAATTTGTGGGGTGAGGGTAAGTTGTTTTTGGATATATAGATTTATGAATTGACCCATTGATTCTTGAACAAAATGATTTATAGATGCCTCATGAGTTTAATACAACTGTCTTACCTCATCCTAACCCAAAATATAAGGTTGTTTTACTCCGATGTTTACAAACAATAGGAATGTAAACATATAAAATATGTTTAAAACTCCCCTGTTGATGTCACAGACTGTCAGTCCTTGCATCCAGAGTTCTATCTATGAATTTGAGAGTGGTAACATTTCTCCAACCCCATCTCTCAGCTTTATGTGGCAGGGCTGACGTTTTGTTGTTTTTCAAGCATGTTCATCTGAGCATTAAAGAGACATTGCATGTTTCCAGGTCTGATGGAGAACTTCCTGGTTATCCACCAGCTGAGGTGTAACGGTGTGCTGGAGGGTATCAGGATCTGCAGAAAGGGCTTCCCCAGCAGAATCCTCTATGCTGACTTCAAGCAGAGGTACCTTTTCAGGGTCCAATATTTATTTTAAGAAAAAGGAACTTAAAATATTTTATATACATTTCTCTATCGGTTAAAAGGTCCATTGTGCAGTTTGTATCTCATTTCATAAACCTGGTAGATCTGCAACACAGCAAGAAAATAAACAACAGCTTAGAAACTGACCTGTATGTTCACAATACCTCGTCATACAGGTACAAAGTACTGAATGCCAGTGTCATCCCAGAGGGTCAGTTCATTGACAACAAGAAGGCTTCTGAAAAGCTGCTTGGATCAATTGATGTGGATCATGAGGAGTACAAGTTTGGACACACCAAGGTCAGGGGTCAAATACAGGATACACCATAGTCAATCAGTCTTGGGACATTATCGCAATCATTTATGTTGCCATTTTATGCCTAATTTACCATGTCTACCTGTTCTAACCTGTGTTCAGGTGTTCTTCAAAGCTGGTCTGCTGGGTGCTCTTGAGGAGATGAGAGATGAAAAGCTGGCCTCTCTGGTCGCCATGATGCAGGCTCTCTGTCGTGGATTCCTAATGAGGAGGGAGTTTGTGGCGCTGAAAGAGAGAAAGTGAGGGAATAGAATAAATCCAGCAGGGTTATGGTGGTTTCTATTTCAACTCTGGTGGCTTCATGGGGGGCAAACAGAATGTTACATTTATAAATAAAAAAATAGCCTGTCATTGTTAGTTAGTGTTTGGGTTTATCATTAATTGATTTTTCAGTCTTTTTTTATTCATATTTCCTGTATAAACCTGATCTGGAATTTGTCCTGTAAATACTGTTTCTATTGATAAGCCATATTAAGCCTAACACTCACCATGCCCCTCTCTCCTATTGATCAGAGAGTCTGTCTACACCATCCAGTACAACATCCGCTCATTCATGAATGTGAAACACTGGCCATGGATGAAGGTGTACTACAAGATCAAGCCACTGCTAAAGAGTGCCGAGACTGAGAAGGAGCTGTCGAACATGAAGGAGGACTTTGAGAAATGCAAAGCCAACCTTGTCAAGGCTGAGACCCGCAAGAAGGAGCTGGAGGAGAAGATGGTGTCCCTGCTGCAGGAGAAAAATGACCTGCAGCTCCAAATTGCATCTGTGAGTGATTGCCTGTAATGTGTCTTTTTGTATGTTTATTTTGCAAGGACTGAGTCTACTAATTTTTCTTCCATTTCAAAACCAGGAAGGAGATAATCTCATAGATGCTGAGGAGAGGTGTGAGGGGCTGATCAAGAATAAAATCCAGCTGGAGGCCAAACTCAAAGAGACTACCGAGAGGCTGGAGGATGAGGAGGAAATCAATGCTGAGCTGACTGCAAAGAAGAGAAAGCTGGAGGATGAGTGCTCTGAGTTGAAGAAGGACATTGATGACCTGGAGCTCACCCTGGCCAAAGTCGAGAAGGAGAAACATGCCACTGAAAACAAAGTAGGAAATCTCAATATTGCCCTCAATATTGCCCAAATATACCGCTGCCAAACAATAATTTACCCCAACTGTACCTTAATTGAAAAGTGACAAAAGTTAAACTTTGTTATGGCTATGTTCAGGTTAAAAACCTGACTGAGGAGATGTCATCTCAAGATGAGACTGTTGCCAAGCTGACCAAGGAGAAAAAAGCCCTCCAAGAGGCCCACCAGCAGACACTGGATGACCTGCAGGCAGAGGAGGACAAAGTCAACACTCTGACCAAAGCCAAGACCAAGCTTGAGCAGCAAGTGGATGACGTGAGTTGAGCTTGACCCCATGTCGCTTAAAAATGTTGAGATTGCAATGAGGCCAGCCTGTATGTAAAGGCAAACTAAGTAAAACTAGCAAGAATATGATTGACATTTGTTGTTGATTTTTTTAGATAACACTGATTAATGTGTATTTTACCCTAGCTTGAGGGTTCTCTGGAGCAAGAGAAGAAGCTCCGCATGGACCTTGAGAGAGCCAAGAGAAAGCTGGAGGGAGATCTGAAACTGGCCCAGGAGTCCATAATGGACTTAGAGAATGATAAGCAGCAGTCAGATGAGAAGATGAAGAAGTAAGTGCACAAAATTACTTCAGCATTAACTTTGATAATTAAATCTTTAAGAAAGAAGTAACGCTATCACTTTACATTAAAATAATGTAGATAGAAATATTATAAAATATATTTGTTTGATGTTCATGGGTTTCAAAACCGTCTTACCTTGTAATAACAATGTAATTGTCTTTCTTGTTAGTGGTAACTACCGGTAATTACTGATAATTACCATGGTTATTACCATGCTATTATCCATGTATTCCGAGCCATAATGTAAAGTGCTACGGAAGTAATAAATGCATTGTTCTCCACATTTTTGTGGTGATCATAACTTTCATCACTATCCATTTGAAGAATTGATATTGTTTTTGTATTGCAGCTGAATAAGAATGATAGACAGTTTCATTACACCACAACAAACTCAGCATTCAAAGTTTTTGTGTTCCAATAGGAAAGACTTTGAGACTAGCCAGCTCATCAGCAAGATTGAGGATGAGCAGTCTCTGAGTGCTCAGCTGCAGAAGAAGATCAAAGAACTCCAGGTACAATACATGATCTATCTGCGTTTAAATAGCCGTATTTAATATCTACACTGTTGGTAAAGAATTGCAAACCAGAATTGCTTGAAAAATAGTGCTGGACCACTTTCCTGTTAATGTAGATGCCAAGTTGACTCTAGTTCAGCCAACTCATTGTTTTGTTAAGGCAATAATGTAGCACTGTTGGAAACAGTCAGATACCCAGGCTACTGTCCTGGCTCCTGAGAGGTCTATTGTAACTGTATTGTACACCACCCTGCCTCTGACCCCTGCTATAGGCCCGTATTGAGGAGCTGGAGGAGGAGACTGAGGCTGAGCGAGCTGCCAGGGCTAAGGTGGAGAAGCAGAGGGCTGATCTCTCCAGGGAACTTGAGGAGATCAGTGAGAGGCTGGAGGAGGCTAGAGGAGCCACTGCTGTTCAGATCGAGATGAACAAGAAGCGTGAGGCTGAGTTTCAGAAACTGAGACGCGACCTTGAGGAATCAACATTGCAGCATGAAGCCACAGCTGCAGCTCTGAGGAAGAAACAGGCTGACAGCGTTGCAGAGCTTGGCGAGCAGATTGACAACCTGCAGCGTGTCAAACAGAAGCTTGAGAAGGAGAAGAGCGAGTACAAGATGGAGATTGACGACCTCTCCAGCAACATGGAGGCTGTCGCCAAGGCAAAGGTGAACAGTTATGTTTGGGTAGCCGAGTTCACTTTACATATATGAATATCATAGAGCATCACAGGAAATTTTTAATGAATTACATGATGCATAGGCCTGATCAGTGATACTGTAATGTACTACAGCTCCACTGAGTGTGTTAATCCTAAAAACCAGTAAGGTGTTTGCCTTGCAAGCATATGGTAAAGAATTTGTCTTGTTGAAAAGGTGTAACAATACATAGTTCTGATGTAATGTTTGAATGTGTGTAACGTAGTGGAGCATTATAACAATGTGAAGTAATGATACAGTGTATCTGTTTTACAAACAGGGCAATCTGGAGAAGATGTGCCGTTCTCTTGAGGACCAGCTAAGTGAAACCAAGACTAAGAATGATGAGAACATTCGCCAGATCACTGACATCAGCTCACAGAGAGCCAGGCTGATGACTGAGAATGGTACCATCAAAATACATGTTTTTATTAATTATTTTACCTATGAATTAAACAATCTAGAAATACTGGAATACAAATGATGATACCTGGGAATTCCTTAGAACAAAGGCAATCCCTAAGAACAGAGGCAATATTTATATGTACTATTCTTATCCCCTGCAGGAGAGACTGGTCGTCAGCTTGAGGAGAAGGAAGCCCTGGTGTCTCAGCTGACCAGAGGCAAGCAGGCCTTTACCCAGCAGGTGGAGGAGCTGAAGAGGCATATTGAGGAGGAGGTCAAGGTGAGGAACTCTACATTCTATAACTCCTACTACATGAGTTAGTACCACTGCACCATTTTTACCGTGCATCCACAGCAACCTCTCTAAATCTGTTTCTCTCTCTATCAGGCTAAGAATGCCCTGGCCCATTGTGTCCAGTCTTCCCGCCATGACTGTGACCTTCTGAGGGAGCAGTTTGATGAGGAGCAGGAGGCCAAAGCAGAGCTGCAGCGTAGCATGTCTAAGGCGAACAGCGAGGTGGCTCAGTGGAGGACCAAGTATGAAACTGATGCCATCCAGCGTACTGAGGAGCTTGAGGAGGCCAAGTGAGTAGCAGACAACAGCAAAAACACAATTGATTCTGATATGATGTATTCTTCCTACAGTAGAGGTCTGTTTTTTAAAATAATATATTAGAAATACAGCTAAGATGACATAGTCTAAGAAGAGGCTTGTAGTATTTAGGGTAGATAATTTACAGGCATCACCAGTATGCTTCCATTTATTACCAGTTCTATAGGAGTTTTCCAAATTTTAAAGGAAATCATGAAATTGACACTCCTCAAACCTTCCCTACTATACACCATCCTCAATTGTAAAAAGTTAATGAGACACATATTCACTGTAGAATCTCAAAAATATTAATTCAGAGACCAAAGGTTTGCTATTTTTCCCATTCAACGGCAGTGGGAGGGGAAAATACCATGCATAATAGCTCTCTAGCTGGATTGGGAGATTGGATAGAGCTTGGATAGTATCTTACATATGACCTACTGTAGATGTTGGCTACATGAAATGAAAGCTCTTTTTATTTGCATATACGTACATGAATTGAACCTAGCACATATGTTCACTATTTTTATTGTAGCATTGTTGTATATGTTAGTAATGTGTGTGTGCCTGTGGTAAGCTGCTTTTCATAGCTAGGCCTCACTTGAAAAATAAAAAAATAACGACCTGAGCATTATTGTATAAAATTAATCATCAAGCACCTGTGAGTTTATACTCTACTAGAGTCTAGAACATCCACAAAAGGGTTGAACATGGAACCCAAAAGAGTTCTCCAAAGGGTTCCCCTACAGGGACAGATAATTTTTGTTGATACTAAATAGAAGTTTAAATAGAGTGTAGGTGTGTTTATTTCTGATCAACAGTCACATGCAAAATGCTTTGAAACCCCTTTCCCATCCCATAGGAAGAAACTGGCCCAACGTCTACAGGAGGCTGAGGAGCAGATTGAGGCAGTAAATGCAAAGTGTGCATCTCTGGAGAAGACCAAGCAGAGGCTGCAAGGAGAGGTGGACGACCTCATGATTGACCTTGAGAGGGCCAACGCCATGGCCGCCAACCTCGACAAGAAGCAGAGGAACTTCGACAAGGTAAAAAAGATTACACCACACAGTGTACTGACCTCTTGAAATAATTATATATTATAATTATATATATATTTTAATTCTGCAATTAAATATATTATGTCTGATAACTCTGATAAGAAGTAAATCAGAAATAAAGTGCTGATTGATTCTCATAGGTTCTTTCTGAGTGGAAGCAGAAGTATGAGGAGGGACAGGCTGAGCTTGAAGAAGCTCAGAAGGAGGTACGCTCCCTCAGCACAGAGCTCTTCAAAATGAAGAACTCTTATGAGGAGGCCCTGGAACAACTGGAGACCATGAAGAGAGAGAACAAGAACCTGCAACGTGAGAAAAGATACATGTATTTCATTTATCTACGTTGATATGTGACACGTTGATAGAGTAGAGCTAGAGGATGACTGGGATGATGATGATAAGGAGGATGATGATGATGATGATGTTAATGTTGATGATTTCTCATTGTTATGTGTATGTGTGTCCATGTGTGTGATCATGTGTGTGTGTACAGAGGAAATCTCTGACCTGACTGAGCAGATTGGAGAGACTGGCAAGAGCATCCATGAGATGGAGAAGGCCAAGAAGGCTGTAGAGACAGAAAAGACTGAGATCCAAACTGCACTGGAAGAGGCTGAGGTGATCAGATTTACACATCTGCCAATGTCATTAGGTGGAGCAGTTCTCAGAATGTGAAACGTTTGCAGGCATTGCTTTTAGATAGTGATTTGTGAACATGTTTTATGTTCACTTAGAAAAACATCTTGGCTACTTTCATCTGTCACATGGTCGTATGATGCTGTAATGATCTCCTAAACCTATGGTCAAGCATTTTCTGATATACTGTATGTCTAGAAGGAAACACTGTTCACACAAACTTCAAATGACTGGTTGGCTATTATCTGTCCAGGGAACACTGGAGCACGAAGAGTCCAAGATTCTGCGTCTGCAGCTGGAGCTGAACCAGATCAAGGGTGAGGTTGACAGAAAGTTGTCTGAGAAGGATGAGGAAATAGATCAGACCAAGAAGAACAGCCAGAGGGTGATGGACTCCATGCAGAGCACTCTAGACTCTGAGGTCCGCAGCAGGAATGACACCCTGAGGGTGAAAAAGAAGATGGAGGGAGACCTGAACGAGATGGAGATCCAGCTGAGCCACGCCAACAGGCAGGCCGCTGAGTCCCAGAAACAGCTGAGGAACCTGCAGGGTCAGCTCAAGGTATAGGGGGGCTGTAACATCTGCATGAATGTTTCCATGTCAATGGCAATAGATTTGTTTTTGTCAGTAGAAGAGATAACACAGATTAAACAAAACATGCTTTCGTCCTGCATCCATGTTCCCGTCCCAATGTATTATTTCACTATGAATCACAGGATGCCCAATTGCACCTTGATGACGCTGTGCGTGGAGTAGAAGACATGAAGGAACAGGTTATCATGGTGGACCGCAGGAACACTCTGATGGTGGCTGAGATTGAGGAGCTGAGGGTTGCTCTGGAGCAGACAGAGAGAGGCCGCAAAGTGGCTGAGCAGGAGCTGATGGAAGCCAGTGAACGCGTGGGACTACTGCATTCCCAGGTATGACTCATTCCTTGGCAGTTGACAAAGCATATTCATAGCTATTGTATGTTATGTCCAGCAGCGCTCAGAATAGAATAGTACAAAGCAGAAGATTACCATTATCTCTTGGAAAATAGGTGTTTTGCTGACCTTACTACCAGTCACTGATGATCAGTAAGTAACTTGTGTGTTCTCTTGAAATAGAGGTTAAGGTAATCACTGACTGTTCACTGTTTTTACTCTTCCAGAACACAAGCCTTCTGAACACTAAGAAGAAGATGGAGGCTGACCTGGTTCAAGTGCAAGGAGAGGTGGACGACATTGTTCAAGAGGCCAGAAATGCAGAGGAGAAGGCCAAGAAAGCCATCACTGATGTGAGTTCTCATGTTACGTAGTTGGGTCTCATCTGTGTGGGTTACCCACTTGGAGGCAAGCCCAAATACATTTTTGAATCTCTCTCGATAGGACAGTAACTTGTAAGATGGAAAAAGCCTATATCGGCCACACTGCCTCCGCATCAATGTCGCCTTACACATTTTGGGATGAGCATATTTGAATGCAAATTTGCAGGTTGGCTTTTTTATTACACTCTGCTCTGCACTTGGCTTTGTTGTATGGCACTAGCCTCACCACAACACACTTGTATACTAACATTCTAGGCAGCCATGATGGCTGAGGAGCTGAAGAAGGAGCAGGACACCAGTGCACATCTAGAAAGGATGAAGAAGAACTTGGAGGTCACAGTCAAGGACCTGCAGCACCGTCTGGACGAGGCCGAGAATCTGGCCATGAAGGGCGGCAAGAAGCAGCTCCAGAAACTGGAGACTAGGGTGAGCTAACAGTTATTATGGTATTCAGATGTATGAATAAAGATTAACATTATGGGATTTTAACCCCTAACCCTAACCTGTCTCTTAAGGTACGTGAGCTTGAGACTGAGGTGGAGGCTGAGCAGAAAAGAGGTGGTGACGCTGTCAAAACTGTCCGCAAGTTTGAACGCAGAGTCAAAGAGCTCACATACCAGGTAAGAAAAACACTTTCACACATACAGGTACAGTATGTGTGTGCAAGTATGGGTGGGTACTAATAAATTGATTTTCTCCCACAGACTGAGGAGGATAAGAAGAATATGGCAAGACTGCAGGACTTGGTGGACAAACTGCAGCTTAAAGTGAAGGCCTACAAGAGACAGTCTGAGGAAGCGGTACGTCAAAGACTTTCAGTCAAATAATTAGGTTGTTAGTTTTTGTTTTGTTGGTCGCTTTATGTGATGTAATGTACGAACATGTGGAAATGAATTTCCTCCATGGAGGAGAATCAAACCAAATCTAATCTAGACTGTGGAATCCCTTGGCTAGACACCTGGGGGCGGTTTCCAGACACTGATTAAACCTAGTCCTGGACATAATCACACTTTCAATGGAGATTCACTGTTGAAAATGCTACTTAGTCTAAGACTAGGCTTAGAGTAGGTCCGGGAAACCTGCCCCTGGTATGTTAGTCTCCCATTACAGTTAGAGTCTCCCATTAACATAGAGCTAATACTTAAATCTTGGAAGACTCATATTATACTGCATCCTCAGTTCTCACAGTTCCTCATGTTCTTTCTCCCCTCTCCTATAGGAGGAGGAAGCCAACAGTCATATGTCTAAGTTGCGTAAGGTTCAACATGAGCTGGAGGAGGCTGAGGAACGGGCTGATATTGCTGATTCCCAGGTCAACAAGCTCAGGGCCAAGACCCGTGAGTCTGGAAAGGTACACGCGAGTTGAAAATTGGTCACCAGGACATGAACACAACTTATATTGAAGAATAAATGATTGATGCAAACTAAATTGATATTAACAGTTGCTCAATGCTGGTAACCATACTGTCTCTTACAGATGTATTTTCCTTGAGTTCATATTATGTTTGATGTGAGAAAGGATGTTCATTATTATTTACCTTTTCTTTCTTCTTTCAGGCCAAAGAGGAATAAACCAACTCAGGACCAATGCAAAGGTTTTCTTGTGAATCATAAAATATGACTTTCATGGTGAAATTCTAAGCACTGATTAAACAGTTTACGTATATACCCTTGGTGAATTTGTTGATTTATTACACAGAAAACACAGCTTTGTATATTAGATAAACAATTACATACATAACAGGCAGATTTTGTTCTGTATGTACACATGTATACACACATAAAGGCACTCATTCAGCTCATCACCTGAAGAGGAAGTTCCATCCTCTATTTTCATATAATTTTTATTGTAAATGGGCCTAAGCATGAAATGATCGGGTCTCAGGCAAATGGCACTAGGCCTACAGCTGATTTACCCGTCCGGACCCGAAAACAGCTCTGATCATGAGGGCATTGCATATATTTGTCAGTATATCTATCCCAACCCATCCAAACCTGCGCTACAATCTAGCAGACGCCTATGTCAAAAGTGACCACCACCACACAAAGTGATAGTCAGAGAGAGCTACGTAATGCGAGATGGAGATGGAGTAAAATGAACACCTCTCATGTTGGCTGATTCCGACAACGTACCCAGAGAAAAGGTTGCAGCCGCACCTCCCCTTCATAAATGCCTGGGGTCAAGTATTCAACAAAAGATCTAAAAGGTTTCTACATCAAATGAAGAGGGTAGGCTATATTTCAGTGACCTATATGTGGATGGAAATTGATATACAATCCATATTTCAGAGCATAGGCTATGGTAAGATTTCAAATTATAAAATATTCAGATGCCAACATAACACTTTAGATTTAATTTAATCTCACTGGCAATCACATGCAATGGCAGTTGTCATCTATTCAATTAAATACCTTCGTAAATATTACTGATTTTCTTATGTTTTCTACAGTTTTGTTGTCAGACAGCAATACAAGGTGAATAGGCTGCAGGGTTCTTCTCTCAGGGCTGTGCCTTCAACGATGCCCAATTTCATGAATTAGTCATTGGTATCACTTCCCTATCGGATATATAATTTCCGTCCGCTATCCCTGTACTATGCCTTCTGGGCTACAACAGGTAGGCCTGAGTTCTACTATTTCGAATGACGTAAATACCAAGGATGGGCGCGTCACGTGGTTCGAGTCGGTAGGAAAGGAAACCTGTAGGAGTGCAGAGCGAGGAGGAAGACTATTAGGGAAAACAAGTGGGCTAAATCTATAAAGGTAAGAGAAAACAAATTCATTAAAGCGCTCGAACATCCAGACATTTGGTTTCCAAACCTTTTGATGTAAATGAACACAAAGACGTGGTTTTAAGGCTATATCAGAATTTGGTACTGTTGGTCTAGTGCCGGAGGGTAAAGTTTTATTTATTCGCGACAAGGACATCATTCGACCGCTCAGACTATGCCATAACGCCTGGAATCCGTTCGCAAACTTCGTTCGAGAAAGCTGATAAAGTAGCATATTATCTATTTAAAATGTGACAAACAAAGTCAAACGAAATGCAACGTCGTGGATTCTAAATGGTAGACGACCTGCACGTCTCTGCTACTGAGTAATAACGCGCCCTTTGATACTTGGCGCTCCATGCCAGATAGTGCTACCAATGTGTCAACGTTTCTTTGTCACAAGTGAGGTCAAGGAATCGTGCATATAGGTTAATCGTCTCTTGCAGTAAGTTCTATAGTATATCACTTGAAATGTTCCTTTGATTTATTATAGTGTAATTTGATAATTATATTAGGAAGTTACTCTTCCAATTAATTGCACAACTGAAAATATATTTTAATAAGTAAAATGCATAGTTTAATATTATCAGTATTTATGGCATAATGATACTGCTGGCTGCCCTGTAGCCTCAGGCTGCTCTTTTCATCAGTCAACATCAGTCTTTACTTGATTTTGTTTTAGCCACACCTTCTAAATGGCTGCCCATAGATTCTTATATCCTTGTAAAACGTTGATAATGACTAAGCTTATTATAACCTCTGCTTAGAGGTTTAACTATCATTTAGCACAGCACATGGGTTTTAGTTAGTGCCTTTGTTTTACTATGTGACACACCCAGATTGCTTCATTCAATAAATGATTTTTGAGACTTGCATTTCGATTATATTACAGTACATTCCAATTGAATTAATTGATAACTCCAACATTTGTTTGTCTTTTCAGACGATTCCTTGGTGTATGTTGCTATTTATGTCCAAACAAGGTTTGCACTCTGACCTGCAAGCCAATGTAAGTCGTGCTGAGTGACTGCGTGTGAAAGAGGTATTCAAACACAGTATGTTCACATTTTTAATCATCTAATAACCCTAAAGATCATCTTCAGCCAAATTAATGGGCTTCAAGATTTGCTGGTTGATAATCAAGAACAATTGTTTGTGCTGCAACTACACTGTACTTCCGATGTGTACAATATGTCAACAACACGATAATCTGATGTAGCCTATTTCTCCAGTTTGTTATTTGGTTGTGGCACAAACGTGTTCTTGACTCAAGTTGCATGGTGGGTGTTTAGATAACATCTTCTTTCATTGGGTCTCTGGGTGCAGTAACTGCAGTTCTTATGGTGTTGGGGTTAGCATCTATAGTTTAAGTTGGTGTCCATAGTTTATGATCATATTATACACTGTGCATGTTGGTGAAACTGATTCTATCACTGTTGCATCTGTTTCAAGATCTGGGATTCCTTCTTGTCTCGACATTTTTCTTGCTTTTGTTATTATTACACCTTATTACTTCATCAAGTCAATCATCTAGACAGTCTTTAAATTCTTAGGATAAGGATCAAACATTATCATGGTTAAAAATACTGATAACATCTTGTTGATGGTGTTTGTGTGTGTTTGTCTGCCTGCACAGGGCTCGTCACCTTCCCCATGTCCTCTGGAGGAGGCTTGCACGGCCGCACTGAGCGTGTCCGCCATGAGCCCCACTACGACCAGGTCCCCCCAGGCACTCTACGGAGAGATGACCCCTATGACCTTCAAACCCTGAGGTACCAACACGGTGCCGAGCTAGCACTGAGCTCCGACCCCTTACCACCACCTCCCCTGCCTGATAACCCCCCTGTGGGGCCTGAGTTTGACCCAAGTGGTAGTGAGTATAACCCTGACCCTGCTATCGACATCAAACCGGTCCACCGCTTCATCCCAGACTCTTGGAAGAGCTTCTTCAGAGGGAACAGCGGCCGCAGCAGCAGCAAGCCCTGGCCCATGTCTGACTCCGCCTCCTCCAACAACAACAACAGCACCAGCACCAGCGGGGTGCGCTGCTCACCCCCCCACTCCCCCTCTCTGCCCGGCTCCCACCGGGATCCCTATGGAGGGTCGGGGGGCAGCTGCAACTCCCGAAAGGAGCTACTTGAGGTGGGAGAGCCTCTGGAGTCGATTTCAGAACGCACCCACCACACAGCACTGACTTACAGCGAGCGAGTGGAGGAGTACCACCAGCGCTACGGCTACATGAAGTCCTGGGCGGGCCTGCTGAGGATCCTGGGATGCGTGGAGCTGCTACTGGGGGCGGCAGTGTTCGCCTGTGTTTGCGCTTATGTGCACAAGGACAACGAGTGGTTCAACATGTTCGGTTACTCCTCTCCTGGTGGAGCGTATGGGGGTTACGGAGGGGGAATGTACGGAGCAGGCACTGGTGGGGCCTACTACTCGGGTCCTAAGACCCCATTTGTGTTGGTGGTGGCAGGGTTAGCCTGGATAGTGACTGTGATAATGTTAGTGCTGGGGATGACTATGTACTACCGCACCATCCTGCTGGACTCATCTTGGTGGCCTCTTACAGAGTTTATCATAAACCTGGCTCTGGCAGTGCTCTTCATGGCTGCAGGTGAGTGAACCTCTCCTATCAAATAACATTGCAAAGGGAATAGACAGGAACTAGTGATGCATGATACACTGTACACAGGTAAAAGTGCCAAATAGTGCATGATTAGACTTGCTATGAGCATTCATCATAGCTTATGGCTCCTTTTTAAGAGACTTTATAAATAAGTACATAATACCTTGAGTATGTATTGATGGTACATTCCAAAACGACGTTCATAGAAAGCGTTACCCTTCTGGTCATTAGGGATTGTCTACGTCAGAGACACCACTCGCGGTGGTCTGTGCTCCTACCCGGTGTTCAACAACGGTCTCAACGGGGCTTTCTGCCGCACTGAGGCTGGACAGACGGCAGCCATCATCTTCCTGTTTGTCACCACATTGATCTATCTGATCGGGGCCATGGTGTGCCTGAAGCTGTGGAGGCACGAGGCGGCACGCAGGTACCGGGAGCAGTACGGCCAGGAGGTGAGAACTGTGTGTCTGTGTGGAGCAATAGTATTCCTTGTACCTATACGTTTAATATTGTGTTCCTATTATGTTATATGAGTAAGGTGCATAAACAACTTAACTTTACAATTTAACTTTAAATAACAACCAAAAACAACTTCTGTTTTTTGTAATTTGATGTAATTTGCAGATGCATACAACAGAGATACCTGCTGCACGACATTTGGTAAGCAATTTATCTTAGAGCTACTGTTTCTACTTGTATCTTAATGCCAGGAAACCACAAGATAGTCGTATTATCAATGAGCCAGAATATCACTTGTCTAATTGGTCATGTTTATTGAAACTTGAATGTGATGGGTCATTATGTGATTGTTCTTCTCTGTCCCAGATGGTTCCAGGTCCAGGTCCCAGAGTTCCGGAGCATGTCCAGGATTCTACAGTGGTCCCGATCCAGGCTGCCCCCAAGGCAGGGCCGCCTAAGGTTCTGCAGGGAGCTATTCCATCAGGACACATCCCCAAACCAGTCATCATGCCTGACTACATCGCGTGAGTGTCACTCGCATCATGCCTGTGGGACGAAATATAGAGAGATAGAAAGTATGGAGATACAGTACATGGATTTATTCATAGAATTTAACCACCACATTAAATTCAATATTTGTAAATGCTCTTTAAACTTAAATAAACACATTTCACCATTTGAATATCAACGGTTGGTATCCTAAGTAAAATATTGCCTATGTTTGGTGTACCTCCTCTAAACAAAACCCTGCAAATACAATGCAAATACAAACTCGCCCTACCCAGTCCAGACTAGCAAGACTGGTTGTCAATTCTATTTCTCTGAGCGTTTTGTGTTTTATAAGTATAGTATAAGAAAAAAACATGGTACCTGCTTTATTACTGTACACATTTATGTAAATTCCCATGTTTGATTCTTGCCCCTCCCCATGTAAATAGCCTTTGATTTTGCCCCTCCTATTGTTATTACCCGCCCCCCCCTTATCATAACATTATCATGTAGTTACTCTATAACTATGTTGGTAACCAGACTATAGTTACCAAGAATTACTTAGCAACTGCAGATAATTACATTGTTGCTCATCCAGTTATACATACATTCCTTGCTCCTACATGTTATCACACAACCTAGCAAGGAATATTCCATTCAAGTCCAGTCAGTACCATGTGGAGCAACTTAATTCAAAGTAAGTGTGACCCTTTTTTTTTTTCACCTCTTGCAGTAAGTACCCCACCGTCCGTACAGATGATGAACGTGACCAGTACCGGGCCGTGTTTAATGACCAGTACGCTGAGTACAAGGAGATCCACGTTGAGGTGCAGGCTACTGTCAAGAAGTTTGATGAGATGGACGCCATGATGCGCAGCCTACCCCAGCACCCCAACAGCCAGATGGTGATTGGCTGCATCCCTCTGTCACTCATCCACCCTTTCTTCCTCGTCGTCATCATTGTTGTTCTGTTACCTCTACCTCATTGGGTGCATCTCAGTTGTCTAAAGTGGCTTCCTTTCCTCGTCTCCTTCATCAGTGCTGGATAGGTGAAAGGAAATCCTGTTACGTACTTCTGCCATGTTGCTTTCAGCTAGGCTGTGGTTTGGGATCAGTGTTGATGAAGCCAAGGAGACGAGGCGAGGTGGCCACTTTATAATATTGAGATGCAACCGTTCACATCTTGTTGTCGGGCTGTGCCTCATTTCCCCTCAAACTGTATTTCCTCTTCCTTCTGTACTTCCCCTCCACCCTGAACTTCCTCTAAACATCATTCATCTTTGAATTCCTCAGGAGACTGTACATGAGATTCCTGTGTTTGCCATAGCATAGATCTTGAAATCCTGAGACTGGTTTTAAACCTCCATGTAATACCTCCATGTTTTTCAGGAGTATGACCGCATAAACAAAATCCTCGAGGAGTACCAGAGGAAGAAAAATGTGAGTAAAATCCCCCCTTAATTCCCTTTTATAACTCAAGTAGTTTAGCCAGACAGGACTGTGGGAACAATGACTCAAGCCTGAGTAGGCAGGGAGAGGGAGAGAGGGGGCTGCAGCAGCAGAGTATCAAGTTCCTCAGCAAACATTTCACAGGAACAGGCTCATTGTGTCTCCTCACAAATCTACAGTTAGAGGAAATTCCTCTATAGAAAAGGGAAACTGGCACAAAAAAACGATCTTGTTATTTTTTTTATTTTTTTTTAAACAATGACATTACATCAATGACAGCCAATGCTAACTCACAAATTAATATTCATATCAATCAAATCTTTTCTTCTTCCCCCAGGACCCCACATTTCTGGAGAAGAAGGAGCGCTGTGAGTACCTGAAAAGCAAACTGTCCCACATCAAACAGAAGATACATGAGTATGACAAGGTCATGGAGTGGAACGATGGCTACGGCTTAAACTAGCATGGCCTCTCTACCTGGGGAATCCACTGGGAACCAGTAGGAAACCGGTCGAAACTTCTTGGGACCAGTTGAAACTGCTTGGGACCAGAGCAAAATAATGGGAACCACATTAAACTAAATGGGAATAAAACCTATTCCGACCAGTGGGAACAGTGGCTTTACATGGTGCCCTTTTTTCATGGTGCACTTTCTGTTGTCCGCCAGACTGCTTCACAAAAGTGAAGCACACGCACGCACTCTGACATCTAAGCACCTAAACTCACTGAACTCAAAAAGAAAGTGTGTGTGTGTGTGTGTGTGTGTGTGTGTGTGTGTGTGTGTGTGTGTGTGTGTGTGTGTGTGTGTGTGTGTGTGTGTGTGTGTGTGTGTGTGTGTGTGTGTGTGTGTGTGTGTGTGTGTGTGTGTGTGGCACACGTGTTTGGATGGAGACCTGACCAAAGGGACATCTGGAGCAATACTTTCATAATGAAAATGACCTGAATATGCAAATACATGGTACTGTAGCAGAGGCCTTCATTTCACTGGGAACTTACTGGATGTTTCATACAATGCCGCTGAAGTGTTTTACAAAGGGAGAAAAAGTGTTTACTACATTCCTAATGAAAGACAAGTTATGTGAATGACTTTGCATGCTTTTAATTCCTTTTTTTATATATCCTCAATTCCTTGGCCCTTAGCTCACTGAAATATCTGAACACTGGAATGATGATGACTGGCATATTGCACTCTGTTTTTTGTTTTTTTTTACTCACCCACTGTATAAACTATATGTCCTATTTGACATTGATACTATGACTCATTGTGAATGGTTTCTTCTAACTGAACTCATGAACTAGCCTGGTTCCAGATCTGTATGTGATTCAGTTAACTCCTTTGACTATATGATGGAAATGACATCTGTAAACACAAGAGTTGGCTAAAGCACACGATCTGACACCAGGCTACTTTTAAACGGTTGTATCTCAAATATGTTTTGTATTGCACTGTGTTGAGTGTTGATGCCCTGCAGGATTTGTGGATTTCCAAATCACCTGAATGCATTTAATCTTGCATCTGTGCACATTGTTCTGCACATCATGTTTTGAGAATCAGGCAATATGTGCAGGTGTCCCTCCTGAGTCATGTTTGTTTGAAACTTTTACTGAATGCTTTTACTTTAGGCTGTGACCACCCCAGGTTCTGTGTAGTTTTTAGTACCTTGTTTGTTCGAACATTTCATTGAACAAAACTGTACCTAGTACCTCTACTGTAGAGTAGGTTGTTGTGGTGAAATATACTCATTATGTGCCTTGCTGTGTAAATGGAAATGTATGTAATATTTATGTTTTTCACTGTATTCATTTCTAATGTGACTGTTTAACTTCACCACATATTTGTTCTAAGGCATGATGTTGTCGCCCTCCTTTACCAAATGTTATTGTAAATATATTTGAGAACATATTTTCAGGTCCTTTAAAAAGTCATGTATTGGTGCTTGCTGTCTTCCAGAATACATCTTTGCTATTGCACTGAGTTGTTTATTTTTTACCATTGTGTAACACAAACGGAATCGTCAGTAAACTTACTCATACAGATCTCTGAAATGGTAATAAAATAAAGACGTTGATGGCGTATGGGATAAAATACCGTAAGAGGAGCTGCTCACAATTTCAATAGGCCTTGGTCAGTGAGTTTGATATGATGACCTAAGTAAACATTATATTGTACACTCACCGGCCACTTTATTAGGTACACCTTGCTAGTACCGGGTTGGACACAGCTAAACGAGTATGTTTAGATAACTTTAAGGAAATATACTTATTTTTGTCATAAAATTAAGCAGAGGGATAAAGCTCTGGATTATCGTTTTAGGTGTTGGAAAAATGCGAATTGCTCCAGTTTCCAGAGGAGGGAAAGCCCTGCGTGCCTTGCATGCTACAGCTCAGCAACTGCTGTGTTGTATGGCAATAATACGTTTGAGTTAGAAAATAAATCCTCGGAATATTTTTTTTTTTTTTTTTTTAAATAAAATAAATCAATCGAACGTTGAAAATACTTAAATGCTGTTGAAGTGGGTCTATGCAAACCTTCGAAATGTACGTAGAGAGAGGGAGAGCTTTGCAATGTTCAGCCTCTTACATTTGTCTCAGCCAACAACAACAAAATGGGGAGGAGAGGCAGTGGGGTGGTTGAGCAGGCCAGGAGGGGGGTGAGTGGGCGGGTCAGAGTTTGATGACGCGTTCACCTGAACTACTGTAGGTGTGGTTCGTGTTTATGACCATCGGAGTTTCGTTCGAGACCTTTGTGTGACTAGTGGACCATCTGAGAGACAGGTGTGTGTTTTTGCTTTCTCTTGTGATAGCCTAAATTCTGTTCTTGGAGAATTGCGTGTGGCGTCTTCTTTTGTCCTCCAGGTAAGAGTAGGCGACCGCAATTACACTTTTCTTTCGCTTAATACGTGCTTTGTTTTTTTATCTCTTTACAAATTCAGATCTTCAGGAGAAAATAGCATGCCTTTGTTTAGTAAATAAAGTATTCAATTAGTGGTCAAGTGGAGGTTTGGACTTTTCCTCACTTGACACACCTGTTCTTACTGCCTGTTACTCATGTTTGTCTTGCAATCGGCGTATAATGTAGATACAGTACAAGTATTCTATCTGTTTCTCTCTCTCGCTCGCTCTCTCTCTCTCTCTCTCTAAAATGTATCTTTCTTGAACACATATGCAGCAGAAAGAGTTATAAGGAGAGACAAAAAGGCAACCTGTGGATCCAGGAATGTCCTCCAAACCTAATGGGAGTCCACCTCCCTACGAGTCAGATAATGGATAGTAAGTCTGTGTCTTTCCTTCCGTTTCTTTTGGCATAGTTTACACTGTCAGAGTTCATGATACAATGTTGGGGCTTTGTTTGTCTTTGAATAGGCTATGAGAATTGTGTATTGACATTGCATTAACATTAATTCAGACAGTATGTAAAGGTTGGGTCATGTAGTGTCTGAGCACGCATTCTCATACTGCCCTAAGTATTGTGTATCATAGAATCTTTGTTGACCCTAGGGGACCAGTTCGTAGCTCTTTTGATGCACACAGTCTCACTAACACGCACACACAAGTAGATCAAACACATAGACACACACTACTAATATTGTTTTTTACATCTTACACAATATATCTTCTGTGTGTCTGTTTCCTCCCTGCAGTAATGGGTCCCCCCAGCCAGCCTACTCCTACTACCCTGATGATGAATTCCAGCACTTCTACCGCTGGACATCTCCTCCAGGCATCATAAAGATCATGGCCATCATCGCCGTCGTGCTGTGTGTGGCTGTGTTTGCCTGTGTGGCCTCCACCCTGGCCTGGGACACCCAGGGGGGTGGCCTGTCTGGGTTTGGAGGCATCGGAGGAGGAGGTTATGGGGGAACTTCCTATGGGGGTGGTAGCTATGGAAGTTTTGGTGGCGGAGCATATGGTGCCGGTAACAACTATGGCTATGGAGGAATTGGAGGAAACTACAATGACCCTCGGAAGGGCAAGGGCTTCATCATTGCCATGGCAGCCATCACCTTCATTGCGGCCCTCGTCATCTTCATCATCGTGGTGTCACGGCAGAGCCTGTCACAATCCAGAAGATTCTACCTGGCAGTGGTGATCATCTGTGCCATCCTGGCTCTGCTGATGTTCATAGCCTCCATCGTGTACCTAGTGGCGGTGAACCCTATGGCCCAGTCCTCTGGATCAGCCTATGGAAACCAAATTTCAGGCCTGTGTGCCCAGTATCAGCAACCACAGACCCAAGGGATGTTTGTCAACCAGTACCTCTACCACTACTGCGTGGTGGAGCCGCAGGAGGTTAGTACACACACACACACACACACTCATAAAAACCGTGCTCCACTGTGTCTACAATCAAGATACAGATACAGAGCATCTTCTAAATGTCAAAAATGTCAAATGTAAATGTGTCTGTGTGAGAGAGAGAGAGAGAATGTGTGACTCTCTTAACCCCCTGCCTCTCACCTCCAGGCAATCGCGGTAGTGTTTGGGTTGCTGGTGGCGGTGGCTCTGATCATCATGATGGTGTTTGCTCTGAAGACTCGTCAGCGGATCCAGAACTATGGCAAGGCCAGCATCCTGTGGAGGAAGGTGAAGGTCTTCAATGAGGAAGCCCCGCCCGGGGACGTGGAGGCATGGGTGAGTGAGCAGACCCCTGTGGGGCAGAGCTGCTGCTGGTCTATTGCCCTTGGTGCTGTCATATGTGTATGGGATCAATGGAGGGCTCTCCAGCTGAGGTCAGGCATGGGGAAGGTGTCTGACAGATACATACTAAACAGGCACATAAAGTGGCCAAACCTGTTTTCCAAGTGTATTGGAGGGGGTAGGGAAAGAGCTCTCAGTTTCAGGGTGTGGTATGTGGATGGTGGTTTCAGTCCTGCTCTGTCAGTAAAATGGTGGGGGGAATTACACAAAATCTAAAATGTTGACTATGTTGTGAGGAATTTCAGAGGTTACTATGTTTAATGACAACAGCAAGCATTCATATAGAAATGGTCAAAGCTAAAGTTTGTTGTTAAACGTGTTGAATAATTATTCACACTTGAAACGTATCATGATTTCTTCAACTGTATAAACCTATATTTTGCACATTAGATTTAATTTCACAGAGGCCAAACTGAATTGTTTTGTTTTTGTCACACCATAGTGTCTTATTTTGAGTTCCTCATTTGGAGGACAATGGGCAAGAGGAAGAACTAGTCTGATTGGTATTTTAAACACAGACTGGTTAGACACTTTATAGAACAGCAACATGATCCTGAGAAACTGAGGCAGTGCAACTGTTAGTGGCTCATGAGAACCTTTCTGAAAGTGCTGAAAAGACAGTGTGAGTCTCGTTGCCTGCTGTACACATCTGATTATTCTGTTGGGGAAATATAGAACCTCCAAGCACTACTGTAGTGACTGGTTGTTGCTGACTGGTTGTTGCTGACTGTTGCCGCTCATGTGACATATGAGACTGACTACTGGTTCGTTGCCTCAGGAGAGTCCCATACTGGCAGTTATGTGAGGCCTTTTTGACTGCTGCTCGTTTTAAGCCTCAAGGTTGTCATGTCAAAACATGTTAGTGTACCTGTGTATCTTACTAATCTTAAAAAAAAAAAAGGGTGACATTTCACTCCTGAAAATGATGAAAAATACAGTACTTTTATCTTTCTAATATTTGAACACAACACACCTAGCTCACCTGTTGTTGTTTTCCCTCCACAGGTGAACAATGTGTCAGGTGTTCCTGATGACGGTATTGTGGCAGACTACCCACGATCAGAGAAGTTTGGAGGGTCTAGAAGTTACCTGGATGACACCAGCACAAATTATGACAAACCTCCCTACAACTCCAGCCCAGCGTGAGTACAGACATGGCTAGCACTCCATATTGTGGGGACCCAGTAGATTTAGAGTTTTTCAGTGTTTGTTTGATCTGTTTGTTATGAATGTGAGTGCAGGACTTCTTCAGTAATTGAAGGTTTGTGGTTGGTCCAGGTTCATAGGTGTAATACCACTGCACAGCTGCAAGGGAGAGGGCATGTTGGGGCTTGCTATGGTAGTAAGGACTGTGTGTGCATTTTAGTTGTTTTTATCTCAGCAGACATACAGGGAACCCTCATATACTGCAGTTGCATGCCAGTCATATTATATGCCGTCCATCCCTCCCTTTCTCCTGTTTGAACTGATCTCAACAGTACAGGAGGAGAGATAGCTGATTAAGACTTTTGAGATGCTCCCTACATATTTGAAATGTAGATGAATAAAGGCCATGTAGGTTTCTGTGCTGTATGGCACTCCTTCGCCGATAAGACCATTGACTGTTTGTCGTGAAGGAGGTGTGTGGCAATCGTACTCCTTTTTCCATCTGACTGTGACATCATCACAGTGGAATGGGACAGTATTTTACATTCTCACTGCTCAGAGAGGGGGTGGGGGACACAGACTGCTGTCCTGTTTTACAATTTGACAGTCAATGTCATTGTAGTCAATCTAGTGTCACTTGGCACATCGCAAAGATTTTTTTCTCCTTGAAATAATGTCACAAAACCGTATGTTGGACGATAATTCCACCTGTTCTTTGTACTCCTAGTTACTTTGCAAGTACATTTTATCCTGTAAGCTGAGTGTCTGATCACAGTCTGGTGTTTTCATGTAATATCAGTGGATCTTCCAGATGATTCTCTTTGATATACTAGGAAGGAATGCCACTTTGGACTTTGGAATGCTGGTGTGGCTATGTTTGCATGTGTGGTAATGCACATTATAAATATTACTCATGACTGAACTGGCGGGGGGGGATCCAGCAAGTGTCAAAACTATGTACAAATGTCATTTTTTAGATGTTAAGTTTCCTATTGCGCAATCACACCTGTAATGAGGCATGAATCACACTAACTCAAAGCCAAACAACAATCTTACTCAACCACAGGTATGACTAATGGTACCCTTTGATTTTAGGTTATTCACCTTTACACTGTTGTTATGAATTTTTCATTGTCAGCAGAGCAAACAAGGTGGTACTTGTTCTCATTTAACTTTTGGTCCAGTGGGAGAGTAACCCAAAAGTGTCAAACTCCTAAAAAAGGTAACATGCATCATTGAACAGTGCTCAGAGGAGAGTGGCTCCTGGTCAGATTGTGATCACCCCTCCCCCCTTCAATGGATGATGCTAGGATTGGGTTAGGTCATTTGATCCGACTCTACACTCACTCAAGTCTCTTATCTCTTACTCTCCCCCCTGTCCTCCCTCTCCCCCCTGTCCTCCCTCTCCCCCCTGTCCTCCCTGTCCTCCCTCTCCCCCCTGTCCTCCCTCTCTCACAGGCCTCCAGTAGAGCGTGAAGCTCTAGTTCGCAGTAGCGTCCCCTACAGCAGTGGCTCAGAGATGGCCAGCTCCGCTGGGAGGCCCAAGAAGAGACGTGCTGGTCGGCCACGCCGTGCTGACGGACAAGACTACGAGACAGACTACGCCTCCTCTGGGGATGAGCTGGACGACAACGACTTTGACAGGTATATGAAATAACAGTCATGATAGTTTTAGATTTCATTCTGTTATTTTATTATTATTATTATTAGCTCTTTGTAGAGAGTTTGGCCAACCTCAGTGCCATCTCTGATGTTGAGGTCTACACCATACCATTTTAGAGACGTTTATCCTGATCCTTCCCCTGTTTTTCTCTTATCCCCCCCTCCTACCAAACCCCCCTCCTTAGTGAGTTCCCCACCATTGCTAGTGAGCAGGCTCGTGTGGACTATAAGCGTGAGTTTGACCGGGACCACCAGGAGTATAAGGACCTTCAGGGGGAGCTGGATGTCATCAATAAGAGCCTGTCGGAGGTGGATCGAGAGCTGGACGAGCTGCAGGAGGGCAGCCCCCAGTACCTGGTGAGACCTTTACATCAGCCTACACTACAGACAAAGCAGGATTAGAGATTTCACAATTTCCAAATCGACCCCTGGCCCCTCCCACTTAGCCACTCACTCCTGTTGATCTAGAAGGATTGAATAGGTTAAATTTGTTTAATTTTTAAAGCTTCTTCAGTGATTACAATGTGTCTCTCCTATCTACAGGATGCCATGGATGAGTACCGTAGACTAAAGGACATTAAGAAGGTATGTGTCCACATCATTGTGTTGTTTTTCATATGGTTTAAGGCTTTTATCAAAAAACAAGACACCAGTTTTGTCTTAGTACTACACACCAGCTAAAGCAATCATACAGTAGTAACATCATCATACAGATGCAGCATAGAGAAAGAAGATCTGGTTACTCATAGCCCTTTAAGGTCACAACCTCAACCATTATGTACACAACACACTTGAACGGCTGCAGAGGGTTTAATGCACATAATGACTCATTCTCCTTATTTTCTCAGTCGTCCGATTACCAGATGAAGAAGCGCAGGTGTAAATACCTGAAGGCCAAACTGTCCCACATCAAGAAGATGGTCAGTGACTACGACCGCAAGGCTTGAACGACACCTGATCCCAATCAAGATCTAACTAAATTTGGGGTCTGTTTATACAAGATTTGACACTGATTGGAGCATAATTGAGGCTTAATTTACAATTGTAGTGTCTACCCAAGGTTCTCTATAGTGAGTGGATGCACAAGTGGGTCCTCAGTGCAAGGTATCAGCCAATCCTTTATACTCAAAGCTGTTGTATGTGAAGAATTTCAGATGGTCTTTCTGAGGCAATATTTGTGGGTGTAGTGCCTTTTAAAAATAGGTATTTCGAAAGTGCAAGCATCTTAGCATTAAAAGCCAATGTATTATTGTAATATTTGTACCGGTATTTTGAAAGTCAGAAATCAAAGAGCCATTACTTAACTTCCTCTTTCATGTGTATTTATTCAATCTCTTCTTCTATGTTGTTCATAGTCTGAAGCTGATGGTCTGAGTGCGGTGTTTGTCCCTAACCACATGTCTGCTGGAAATGCTTGTACTTACGAATGTTTGACCTTTGTAAATATGTGAATATACTGTTATGTACAAAAACGTCTCATAGCAGTTGTCTTTGTCTTTTTATGTATCAGTTTTGTTGAGTTTTGCGTCAGTTGCTAAGTACTTTGAAAATGTAATACATTTTTTTTTATCAGGGTGCATTTGTAATTTTATGACCTCATTATTTCACTTTTATTAAATGCAATTTTAACAGTTACGTCTGCTGTATTGTTTTGTGATGTCACTGAAACTGTTTGCGCTTGTGTACATTAGGGCAATCATTAACAACCCACTGGGCAGATGCTGACGTGAGTAACGGGGTGTTGACCGTAAGTTTGGACTGAACTCCTCCTATTGGATAGCATAGGCTTCATGAGCAGTTAGTTTTAACTAGTATAGTTAAGGTAGAAACATTTATGAAAAAGGGGGGAGAGGAAGTCAAATAATGTTGTGTAGGACCTTTGATAAAGATATATAGACTCAAGGAAATGTGTTCCTATATGATAGCAAATCAGTCTTTGTCTGTGGCAAGTTTGTAGCTCATGTTTATGCCTAGCCATTTCTGCAATCTATGTTTAACAGAAAATTACAGAAAGATCATTATACAACAGCTTGTGAGCAACACATTGAAACATTGGTGTTTTAATCAGTTTAATCCATGTATGATTCAATGCTTTTTAAAATGTACTTTTTTCTAAATGTCCTGATGTTGGTCATTGTCTATAACTACAGTATACAGTAGCCTATACTGACAATGGAAGTTGAATGAAAATATTATGTAAGGTACTTACTAATGGAGAACTAGGTTTTACACTGTATTGGTTGTACCTTTCCTTACACCACCAATCTGTTTTTATTTTTCCCTTTAGGTCCTGTCGTAATCATTATCATCAATGCTTAATGGTTTAATACACTGTAATGTAAAACGTTTGGTCTCATCCAGGTGGTCATTTGCATGGGCATCCTAATACCAACCTTTTCTGGTTGCCTGGAACATTCTCTGTTGATGTTGTATACCAGTGTCATTACGATTAAAAAAAAAAAAGAAGATATTTTGTATATATGCTCTTATCCTGTCTGTTTGAATTGAACTATGAACTAGTGCATTGACATTCACATTAGCATGACAGTATGTTGGAGCCTGCTACAGTCTGTTCCTGCTGCCTCTCAGTGGCCAAAGATCCCCTCAAAGTCTCCCAGCTGTTTGATCTGCTCCATCTGAATGGAGTGTCTCCTCAGCAGCAACCTCCTGGTCCTCAGGTCTCTGGGAAGGCCAGCGGGGGCAGAAGGAAGCAGGGGCTTCAGGCCTGCTACTGTCCCACACACAGCCCTACTGCTGGGACTGCTGCCAAGGACACTGGCCCCTGCAGCAATGTGAGGGATGGGGGTGTGGTGGTGGTGGTGGGGATTCAGGGGGGGCAGACACCCGGGGCGGGTCTGGGAGATTTGGTCCAGGAGGAGGTTTCCTGACCCCATGCGCTCCAGCCCAGAAAGGGCTCTCCTGGTCAGGCTTGGTGGCTCCATTGACTCCCTGGAGCCCAGCAGGGTGGAGGAGCGTGAGGTGACCAGCCTCCTGCTCTCCAGCGGGGCTCTGCCCTCCTCCGATAAGCCTCTTGTCTGTACGGCCAGCTGAGGGTCGGAGTTGTAGTGGTCGGCACCTACGTGGCGCCTCTGGATGATGCTACGCAGGCTGGACACCGCCAGGCTTGGAAGGGGGCAGCCAGGTTCTCTGCCTCCAGTAGAGGAAGAGGTGTAGTGGGAGTGGAGGTTTGGGTGGGATGCAGAGTGGGATGAGGAGAGGCCGTTTAAGGATATTTTACTCCCCAGGAGCCCTCTCACTTCCCCCTCCTCCATGTTGGCCCCTGTCCCCTCAGACTTGCTAAAGCTTGCAGTGTTAGTTGCATTGTCCCTCAGGTCAATACTGCACTTGCGCCTCAGGGGGGCGCCATGGTCATTGTTCATGGTGTTCCAGCTCAGCCTGCTGGTCCTGAGGGAGAGCTCCTCCTCCGGGCTGATGTCTGGGAGGTCGTCTGTGGATGAGGGGGCTGTGCTGGGCTGCAGGGTCAGCAGAGAGGCTGGGATCCTCAGCCAGGGCTCTGAGTTCAGCCTCTGGAGTGGCTGCATAAGCCTATCTGACCTGCCCTGGCCCAGAATGGGAGCACGCGATGGGGAGCAGGCCTGGGAGCTCCCCACCCCACAGCCAGAGCACCCACACTGCTTGAAGGAGAAGACCTGCTGGGAAGGACAAGATGAGGAGGAAGAAGAGGAACACTGAGGGGAGGTGAGGAGCTGGATCTCAGAGGGGGAGGCACAGGGAAGTGCAGCAGAGGGGTGCAGTCTGTCCCCCTGGTCTAGAGATACAAGAGGGGGTTTGTTGAGGTACTGTCTGGCCCTGGTCTTTCCACAGGGGAACGTGTCAGTAGTGATGATGATCACCTCCTTCCCTCGGGCCTTACAGGCGTCCAGCAGCAGCTTCAGAACCTCCTGGTCTCCGGTTGTGACTGCATAGACCAGCGCTGAGTTCCCTGACCGGTCCTCCAGGCCTGGGTCTGCAACACTGTCCAGGAGCAGGGACACCACCTCACCCCCGGCCCGATCCAGGCAGGCATGCATCAGGGCAGACCGTCCGGCCTTGTCCTGGATGTTTGGGTCAGCCCCACTCTCCAGCAGGTACTGGACCAGCTTGACCCGGCTGGCACTCTGGGCATCACTGTGTTGGGTTCTACAGGCCACCATCAGGGGCGTCTGACCGCTGCTGTCACTCTCATTGATGTAGGCCCCTCCCTCCAGAAGCAGACGCGTGAGGCGAAGGCGGCGGAGGAACACAGCCCGGAGCAGGGGGTTACCAGTCTCAGGAGGGACCCCTGTCACACAGCCCTCCCCCTCCATGACCTCTCCCTCTGGTCTAGAGACTCTACCTCCTCTATTGGTGGCTTAGAATTCCAACAGGACAGATATCTGTGGATATAGGAGAAGAATATAGGTGTATTAGGCTTCATTAGATGATGAAGGTCGGCCGAGGGTCTTTGTTTAGAGTTGACCGTGTTGTACTCAAAATACTGTCATGGAAATGAAACAACATAGGGGTCTATCTATGTATTGCCATCAATCTACACACAATACCCCATAATGACGAAGCAAAAACAAGTTTTTAGACATTTGAAATACAGAAATACCTCATTTACATAAGTATTCAGACCCTTTGTTATGACACTCTTAAAATTTGATGACATTTTTGCATTTTAGCTAATTTTAAGAGTGTCATAGCAAAGGGTCTGAATACTTATGTAAATCAGGTATTTCTGTATTTCAATTTTAATAAATAAAAATAAAAATGTGTTTTCACTTAGTCATTATGAGGTATTATGTGTGGATTGATGGCAAAAAAATCTAATTTAATCAATTTTAAATTGAGTCTATAACACAACAAAATGTGGAAAAAGTGAAAGGGTCTGAATACTTTCTGAAGCCACTGTATGAGGTGTTCATATCTTGACAACTTTCTTTTTGAATAACCAAATTGAAAAGAGAGGGATGCGGAGGCCTTGGTTTTATTGTTTGCCAACCCAGGCAGATAGGATCCTTTGAAGCGTTGGCTCCTTTTCATAGGCAGGGTGTTCAGCGTTCATTCTCCCTAGCCTCAGAGAGAGGCAGCTGTGTGGGCCATTGTGTGGTTCGTCCTC
>NC_139659.1:6447939-6455439 GCF_951799395.1 Argentina silus
GGTTCCCATTGGGTTACTTCACTGGAATTTGCAGGATTTTCATAAGCTGATGATCATTGAAATTAATTGAGGGGGTGGTTATTTTCTCAAACATGGTCAAACACATACAGTGTCATTTCAGCTAATCGAAATTGAATCTTTTGGAGTGATGATGAAGCAAAGCATAACGCCTCATGTCCTTACATGTCCTTAAATAATGTTCCAAGATAATTATGTCAATAACAGATAACGTTTCCCCCCCGGCTTTCCTTCACACTGCTGTGATTAAGGATTGTTAACACTACAAACATCAACAAAACAGATTGTGGTGGGTCATTTTAGGGATTTATGGGTGGCGGTTATTTTGGGAGAGACGAACCTACAGTATTGGTAATCCCCTATAATCCTGCTGGCTCTGTCCACAGAGGAGAGAGTGGTTATAAAGCACCTGACACTGTCCCCACCCAGGACCACTCTCTCCACCATCATAGGTGCTCAATATCAAACAGAACTGTTATTACTCCGTCAATATATATACTGTAATGGCTTGGCATCCGCTCTATGCGGTCCACAGGAATACTGAGTTTTTATACCAGTCAGTTACACTGATTTCGACTAGTTTTGGGGTATGAAAATGTATTCATGAATTATCCCTTGAGGGGACCCAGTCTGCTCTCGTACGCATTCCCTCGAGCAACAACAGCCTGGAGATGAGAAGAGTTGCAGTGGAGAGAGAGAAGAAAGGGGTTCATTAAAAAAACATTGAGGGTGGGGATGATGAAGTGGGTAGCTATCTAGCAAATACACTAGGTTTTAACTTAATAGGCCTACTCTGGAGACTAGTGGCCCTGCCTCCTGCCCACTCTGGCTAGGCCCTATTGTGATGCAACACACTCACGTCCTCACCCTCTCTGCTAACTCTCTGCTAACCTTAGTACAATTAGTTCCTTCCATATGTCTCTGTTCTCCCTCGTTCCCCCTCTCTGCCCCCTGTTACTGTGGGATATTAAGCCCTAATAAAACCTTTTCATTTGGCTGCTTGCTTTTCTGGTTGGATAGAGAGGTCAGGTCAGGATACTACAGTACAGTAGGGTAGCACGGAGAGAGGGAGGTGGATCTATATAGCGGTTGTGTGGTTCATTATTCCATCTACTGTATCCTCTGTAGTGTTTGTGGATGAGTTGTGTAAAGAGATGTTGTTGTGTGATGTAGATGTGGGGTAAACTGATTCTGAAACACCCAAAATACTTTCCAATGCACTGCACTATGGTTGTGTAATCAGCACAAATCTACATAGCATTGTTGGACATCGGTCTATGACTCTTCTGACAGTGCTGTGCAGTGCTGTAACTTATTTGTTCCTCCATGCGTTACTTTGCCTCTGTGTTTATACCAGTGTGCATTAGTCAGCATCTTTGAGCTTTTCTGAGCCGCGCTCAGGGCAAGCTAGAGGAAAGTTTGGTGCCTTTGTGTTTCGGCTGAGGAGTTCCTGAGCGGAGGTGGGTTATGAGTGGGCGTCCGGTCCCCTAACAGGCCCTGCTGTTTTTATACCCAGAGTGGGTGCAGATGGCGGAGTGGAGCAAATCCGAAGACGGGCTCACTGTAATGCATTCCATTCCATGCATTACAATGATCCTGTCCTCTGGTTTCTACCTTCACCGGCCTCCCCTGGTGCACATCCACATCAGTGTGGGATTGATTATTCTATAAGCCAGCCCCACTGCAGAGGGTGGGGGTGTATCTAAAGCTCTCCTCAGTGTTTATGGCACTGAACATGTGGGTTACACTTGACTGTATTTCATGGTACTGTTCCACTGATATCTATTTAGGAAACAAGAGCAGTGGTGCTTACAGTGGTGTGTGTTTTGTGTACAGGTGCGTGTGTGCGTAGGTGTGTGTGTGCGTGTGTGTGCGTGTGTGTGCGTGTGCGTGTGCGTGTGCGTGTGTGTGTGTGTGTGTGTGTTTGTGTGTTTATAGTACCAGCCCATGGGTCCCCCTGATCTCTCCCAGCAGTCAGACCACAACTCTAAGAGTCACCTAGGGTTTAGTGCCCTTCCCTGCCCTGCCCTGTCAACAGTCCCTCCACACCGCAGACCCACCCTGACTCGCCCCCACCCCAAGAAAACCCACACACACCCAAACCTACACATGCTAACACCTTCCCCAGCCCGCTGGTTATTTACAATGTCTGAGAACACTCACAAAACTACACACAGGCATCTGGGCATGCACAAGGACACACACACACACACACACACACACACACACACACACACACACACTAAAGCACAGGAACATCTGTTTGTTCTTTCAAGCTGGCTAGGAGTTTCAAAACAAATAACTGCATTCTAAATTCAATCATGAGCCGTATCACTGTTTCATGCAACTTCTGCTTTTAGTCAGTCTGATCTAAAAGTCTGATCTAAAAACGATAAACACTAAGTAACATACAGTAATACAGTGATTAGGGAATCTAATCTCTAATCACATGGAAATCTCTAATTTCACTGATAGATTTCAAATATGACTTCCAATCAATGATTTGCTGTAGTACAGCATGGACCACGTACACATCATATAACATTTTTGATTTCATACAACCTTTTTTATAAAAGTCTTATCTGTTAACATAGCACTGTTGAATTGTTATGATTATTATGAAGTAAATGTTGTTAAATGCTATGTGTTAGTCAGATAGTCGGAGGCCAACGTTTGGGGAGTGGATATGAGAGAGAGAGAGAGAGAGAGAGAGAGAGAGAGAGAGAGAGAGAGAGAGAGAGAGAGAGAGAGAGATTGAAAAACTAAGAGACGGAGCATTCATGGTTCATCTTCATTACGCAGCAACTATCTACATGGTTCAGTTGACTAACATGAAGACCATGTTTCACCTTTCATGAGTGCGCTCCGTTAAAGCGCTGCGCTATTGCTGCTTGCTGTAGTGTACATATATTCCTATCAGTCCGCTCGGGCAGACAGACAGTACAGGCTACAGAGGGTTAGAGCGACCTGTCTCTTTAAGTTGGTGTCAAAGCCGATTAGCGCTGATCTCGGTCGTGATTCTGTTTTCACCGTCTGTTCCATGAATCTATTTTTGTTTTACGTCGATGCCTGCACGATAATCTTTCATGTTTTGTGTTTTTCATTTTGTTTCGTTTTTTTTTTTCATTTTTGGTGTTTGAATTCTCTTTCTGAAAGTTTGAGCCATGGAGACTTAGAATTGATTTGCGTGTTGGTTTGTGCGGTGAGTCGCCTCTGGGTACTGGCGAGCTGCGCAGCGTGCTGGCACTCCAACTTTTCCCTGCGTGTCTGTGGTAAGCTTGGATTACCTCTCTCGTATACAAATCTCCTACTTTCTCTCTTCTCCTCTCTTCCGAAAATATGATAGATATCTCGCAGATATAATGCCACGAGTTACTTTTTGAAATTTACAACAAGAGGGTGAACGGAAAATGCAGAAGAGCGTGCGGTACAATGAGGGACACGCTCTTCATTTGTCGCTGGTCGCGCGTAAAGAAGGCACCAAACGCGGCTTCCTGAGCAAGAAGACAACGGAGAACAGCCGGTGGAACGAGAAGTACTTTGCGCTCTATCAGAATGTGCTCTTTTACTTTGAAAACGACCAGAGCACGCGGCCCTCGGGGATCTATCTGCTGGAGGGATGCACGTGCGAGAGGGTGCCCGCCCCGAAAGTCTCTTCCATCGCCAAGGAGACGTTGGACAAGCAGCAGGTAGGTACTTGAGGGGGGGAAAGGGTAGGGAGACGTGACGTGTGTTTGGTCGTTGGTCTGTATGTTGACAAGTTTTGGCATTGTACCTTTTCTTATGTAAAGGCGATTAAAAATTTGCACAGACGGGGGAATTACGCACGGAAAGTGCACTTAATTGCGGGGAGGTATATGACAGTTGAGTGAAAGAGAGAACTTCTACACTGGCCTGTGGAATTAAAGGTACAAAGCTTCCCAAAATGTTTGGCACAACTTTAGACGGGTTGATACTGTATACAGTATGCGAATACAGGGCATATATGCTATACATAACACAGGTCTAGCATATGACATTACATCAAATCATGAAATCTTGGGTAGGCTACCAAAGCTGTAAAAATTAAGTATTGTTTACTTTTTGTGAGCTTCAAAAGGCAATGATGTCTGATGAAACCCCAGCCTGTCACTGTGCTCTACATCTGTGTATTTCCAATGTTTGCCACTCAACAGCACTTTCAGTATTATTGGCATAGGCAGTATTTATGACCCTGGTGTTTAATCGCCGTACAACCAACACCTGCGTCCATATCAGTTTCTGGGTCCATATCAGTTTCTGGGTCCATATCAGAAACACTCCCATTGCCTTCTCCCCTCCCAAGCCATTTTCCTTTAAGGGCTCTTTCCTGTGAGTGTCAGGAGAGCAGCATATTTGCAAAAACTACAAAGCACCATGCCCATAATCTAATGAGATAACAGTATACAGTAGCTGTATGCATTGCCTGGAGACAATGTTAACTGGGAATTCACATTAACTATTTTTTCCCACACATCAAATAATCGCAGTGGTTTGTGTTGAGAAGACTAGTGGGAGCTACATTAGATCAGATAGATAAGACAATAATGGGCCCTCTGGCTATTTGTCTGACACAGCTGCCTCAGCCTAAGTGTATACGATTTTCACACCTCCAGTCAAGGTACACTGTCCAGATAAATGGCTCCATTGGACATGCCACTGTTACAAATCAAAATCAAATCAAAAACAGTCATGAACACCTTTGAACTGTAAATGAGAGTCAACCTTGATTTACTGTGAGAAATGACT
This sequence comes from Argentina silus, assembly GCF_951799395.1. Classification (NCBI taxonomy): domain Eukaryota; kingdom Metazoa; phylum Chordata; class Actinopteri; order Argentiniformes; family Argentinidae; genus Argentina; species Argentina silus. Next base: position 6,452,725 of record NC_139659.1, read on the forward strand.
GTATTTTACTGTGTTCCCCTTGTATGTTTGATTGAAACTGATGCCCTCAGATCCTCTCCCTCCATTTAATTGTGGGCTCTGTATGAGGCCAGTGTCTCTCTTGTTTCTACAATGAGCTTTTCTAAGCATGAATATGATCTAAGTGCTAAAGTCCCTTACTGACACATTCATAATCGATGCGCTCAGGAATGCTTCAAGTGTAACACCACCGAAATATAGTTCCTATATGCACACCACCGAAATATAGTTCCTATATGCACACCACCGAAATATAGTTCCTATATGCACACCACCGAAATATTGTTCTGAATGTGTGCGTGCGTGCCTGCGTGCCTGCGTGCGTGCGTGCCTGCGTGCGTGCGTGCGTGAGAGAGAGAAAGAGAAAGAGAAAGAGAAAGAGAGTGTATCCCAGCTCCCTCTAGATCACTAGCATGTCGCAGATTACCCATGATGGACTGAGGCCAGGACACTCTCTGCCAATCATTTCATATTCGCACACACACACACACACACACACACACACACACACACACACACACACACACACACCACGGTAGATGGCATGAAGTCACAGCCCATGCAGTCTGACAACATAGCCACAGGGGACTGTCTGCCTCTCTGACTCCACAGCCACTAGTGTTTACCCTTGAATCCCATGGGCAATGATGCAGCTTGTCATCCAGAGAAGCAGATCATTCATGCTAGTTGCCCAGGTGCGGTAGAACTCAAAATAGTCCCAAATAGGCATAGCTAGAGTGTTACTATGTTATAATATATATGTAAAGTGGGACCACATTTGTAATCCAATTAAATGGCACATTTAGTACAGACAGTATTGTGTTTTGATGAAGGCCACTTAGTGGACCAGGACTGCACAGTCTACTAGTGCTCCAAAAACCAGAGGTTTCAATGGCAGAAGCGTTTAAACCAGACAAAACATCAGAGGGCATCAAAGCACTCAGAGACAATTGATAGGCAGCTTCCACTGATGTCCTTTAAAGACCTCTGCAGCTGTCGTATTTACAACAATAGATACAGTATATTTGTTGTTGAATATGTATTTATATCATCACATTGCCAGTTTTAATCTGCAAGACAGATTCCCTTTAACGGCAACAAACTATCCATTGAAGTTCTATCTATCTTTTTTCATTGAGATGATTTACACTTGGTATCAACATGCGCCCTGTGATTCCATCATGCATTGATCTTATCTGCTCACATTTAGAATGCGTCCCATATCCGTCCTCTGTGTCTGCATTGTGATCTGATTAAGTTGCAATGTTTGTTCATGTGGTTCACGGTCACATGCCCAATTCACAGACTGTACAGAATATTGTGTTCTACAGTATGTGTCTCTGATGTAATTACACTTACCATGTGTCTGCAATGAGTCCTTAGCCGACTCCAAATGTGGTTTTGCAGATCATAATGAGGCTGGTTGTCCATGTATATCTGTCCTATCAGAACAGTCCAATCTCAGTGATGTGGCCATCATTCCATCACAGATCTCATAGCATGCATGATGTAAATGGGGTCATCATTTACACCATCTCTTCTGTAATCGGATACAGGTATAATGATAAGTATGTTAATATTGGCTGCTTTCGTGATCATAGTACCTGATACAAAGAGCAAGCAATCCAATATTCTAAAAGTTGCATTCTTTTTTTTACTTCAGCAAACTTTGGCTACTGTAGGTCCTCAGTGGGTTTGAGCAGTGCATTGTGCAAATGTCTCTCCTCATGGTTTTGTGAGGTAGTTCAGGAGTGTTACTGGCTCTGATGATAACAGAGGCACATTGCTATAACCTCTCTTTGTGCTGAGATGGGAAATAGTCACAGAAAGTTCAGTGTGAAAGCACCATGTTTTGTGTTATCCTCAGTGGTAAGGGGGAATGTGCAAACTTGCAAAAAGCAACAATTTGAATGCAGTGTTTTCCCCACATTTTTGGGTTGGATGGGTGTGAGCCGAGGCGTGTGCAAAAGCGCCTGAAGCAACATTGAGAGCTGCAGACACAAATGAGGACAGATAAGGACTTTCTATTTAATTGGAGGAAGTGAAAAGGGATGGATGGAAGAGATAAAGAGGGGAAAACAAGTCATTGTAAGGGAAATAATGCTGTAAGTGCTCTCTTTATACAAGTCCATAGATAATCTACCACACGTCTCAGATAAAGAACAGTCCTCTATGCTAATATGCCTACTATAGGCTACTTAATGGTGCAGCCAGCCTGATTGATGTGTTACCATGGTGACGGGGTTGAGAGTTGAAGTGGCACAGTTTTAGAATACACACAGCAGCACTCGTCAAGAAATGTTACGCAAGTGTGTGTGTGTGTGTGTGTGTGTGTGTGTGTGTGTGTGTGTGTGTGTGTGTGTGTGTGTGTGTGTGTGTGTGTGTGTGTGTAAGAGAGAGATGATGAGGTGTCTGTAAGTGGAGACTGGAAGGAAGGGGAAGGAAGGAAGGGGTAGTGGGTAGGGAAGGAAGGGGTAGTGGGTAGGGAAGAAAGGGGAAGGGGTTTTAAAGGTTGTGTGGCCCTCTCACGTCCTGGCGTCTGCTCACATGCACACACGGTTAACCACACACCTCAGAGTGACTGTGACAGTTAGACAGACAGAGAGGAGGAGGACGAGGAAATAGTAGAGAGTAGAGTAATAGAAATATTCTGAATAAAGTTAAATAAGTTAAATAAAATTAGAATTTGAACTTGAC